>NC_041003.1:33939015-34263206 GCF_004193775.1 Glycine soja
AAATTCAAAATTTTTATTTTAAACCACGTAAAGAATAATATGCATATTTGACAATAAAGACCAACAGAAACTCAAATAGCACGATCAAGTGAGAGGCAACACTAATTTTAGTGTTCAAATTTCATAATTAGACATGAGAATAGATACCTTGCCAAAATTTATCTATAAGACATTATTTTCCACTCCTACCAGTGTTATTCATTTAACAATGAAAATTACAGAAAGATTAGTGATTACAGCTATATTAGTGTTTCTTTTGTCTAAATTTCACAATATATCATATCACAACATGTTGTGGGATGGAATCTAAGAATAAGGTTGCCTTGCAAACTCCCACAACATAATACAGTAAAAATGAAACAAAATAATGCACCCCTGACAAAGTAAAGTTCACCGGAATATTTCATGAGTATAGACATATAAGAGTGGTTGATTCTTTTCTCATCAAATCAAGTTGAACCCAATTCAAAAAACAATTAGCCACATCTATAGGTATATTAGTCTCTTAATTTGTTGTAGAAAAATGAAGAAAGATCTCAGTTTAAATTCGTTATTAGTAAAGTGAAAATTTTCTTTCTAAACTCTTAAGTAAAGTGGATGAGGAATAGTTACCTTTGATATCTGAAAACCAATACTTCTGTGCACACCACAACATTTTAAGCATACAAAAACTCCAATATTGGTTGACCTGAAGAAGCAGTTAGAAAAATGGATTCACAACTAAGAGGTAATATGCATTCCACATTATCAATTTTGGAAAATTCATGTAGCTAGTTTCCTGAAACTTAATCACAAGGATGCTTTATAAATTCTTCCCAGAAAATATTCAGCACACAGACTCCAGTTTTGAGTATTATAATCAGTGGCAATGACCATAAACCACACACACACGGGAAAAAAATGTACAATGGTGAATACACTTACACCCATTTAGGATCTGGAGCATTGCAATCAGCACAAAAGCGATTATCTTTTTGAAGCAATAAATCCTTTAGTTTTCTTTTACCTGTAAGACACCTGCCAATCATTCAACTTCTCAAGAAAAATAAATGAAAATAACTTTACATTCACAATTAGACATGGAAATAAGCAACACCAGATTTGCCTTAAACAGATTAAGTTTGTTTTTCAAACACAAAGTTTGAGTCCAGTCTATTATAAGAAATAGGCTATTCGTTTTCTGCTTGGCCTAACCTAAAAGGCTTACTTTGCATTATAGCTTTTACAAAAGCCAAGAGGTCTAAGCCTTGGTTTTCAAGAGATATAATTTGTTGAAAATGTTTTTGTAATATATTGATAAAATTAATAAACTTATAAGTATATTGATGAACACAACCAGATTCAGAAAGAGGCAAAATAAACTTTTCTTTAATGAAGTGAGAGGCAAAGTAAATATATATATATATATATATATATATATATATATATATATATATATATATATATATATATATATATATATATATATATATATATATATATATATATATATTCAATAAGACTAAGTTGTCAATAGTGAACTTTTCTTTTAAGGGCAGTTGTGAACTTTTAAACATAAAAAAAAATGCAAATTCAACAATAAATAAATGTAAAAATTTTGTAGTAATTTTAAAGAATAAATATAGATTGAGGATTAAAAAATAAGTTAGTCACAATTATATTAGGTCATTTAAATATGAAGGAAGAGTGAAAATATGTCTCATTAATGAGTTAAAAGTAGATAAAATGACATAAGTAATAGAATAAGAGAGACGTAAATCTAAATTATTAATGCCTTAAAAAATCTAAAATAATATATTTGTAGATAAAAATCATTTTCAAATAAAAAAAATTAAAAGTCATTCAAAATGATGAATTACTTACTTTTAGCATTTTTTTAACCAAAATTTGCACATGGAGTTCTAAATTCTAATAATCCCTATTAGTTTTTTTAAAAAAATAATGCGTATCAGTTATTTAGCATCTATTTTTTATTTGTCAAAAATATTGTGAGTTTTGTAACTTATTTAATATAGTGGCATACAATGTATAAGCATGAAGAAACTAATTAATTAAACATACGTGTATGCATGTTCAGAATGCATAAAATTAAATACTAAAAGGAACCACACAAAAAGTTACATGCTTAATTATTCATGTTTTTTTTGTAGCGGGCTGCTTTAAAAAGGATGTCTCTTGAAAATATTATAGTTGCCTAATTAGTACATTAAATCTGACCCGTAACTGTATTAGGGGAGAAATCTGATCAGTACACATGTCATTTACGTAGTCAAAATCATAATCGTAATTTATATCAAATTATTTTAAAAAAAATCAATTATTTCTTATATGATAATAAATATTTACTTTGAAAAATATGATAATTTAATATTTATATTTTTAAAAATGTAAATTATTAAAATACTGTGAGATAAGAGTATATTAGCCTCTCCTTCCATCCCCTTGTGCCCTTCGAAATTGATTCTTTGTATATTTGTCACAACACAATTTAATACTAGATAAGTTGACTTAACAAAAACATAGAGTTTACAGACACAAGGTTTCCAAGAAATCATACATCATGGATACTGCATTAAATTTGGGGCGTAGAGAATCAGAGAGAGATTGTTCTGATGGTTGTGCTCTGTCTTGGCTTGTAGGAAAAGAATTGTAGAAGCTAAGCTTCATAATGAATCAAGATTGATTTGATTCAAAGATGTTTTGATGATAACAAAGATGATAACAAAAGATGATGACAAAGGTGATGACAAAAAGCTCAAAGGTCAATCAAAGAATGAGTTCAAGATAGAATCAAGAACACTTCAAGATTAAAGAGGAAAGTTAATTTCAAGATTTCAAGAATCAAGATCAAGATTCAAGACTCAAGATTCAAGAATCAAGAGAAGACTTAATCAAGATAAGTATGAAAAGGTTTTTTCAAAAACTGAATGGGTATTTAGAAATAAATTGGATGAAAATGGTATAGTAATTAGGAATAAAGCTAGACTTGTAGCAAAATGATATAACCAAGAAGAAGGTATAGACTATGAAGAAACTTTTGCACCTATAGCTAGATTAGAAGCCATTAGGATGTTATTAGCATATGCATCTGTTATGAATTTTAAATTATATCAAATGGATGTCAAGAGTGCTTTCTTAAATGGTCTAATTCAGGAGGAGGTATATGTGGAACAACCTCCTGGGTTTGAAGACTCACAAAAACTAGACCATGTTTATAGATTAAAGAAGGCACTTTATGGTTTAAAACAAGCACCTAGGGCTTGGTATGAAAGATTAAGTAAATTCCTTTTAGAGAAGAATTTTACTAGAGGGAAAGTAGATACCACCTTATTCATAAAAAAGAAAGATAATGATATCCTGTTGGTACAAATTTATGTTGATGATATAATTTTTGGATCTACTAATGAATCTTTGTGCAAGGAGTTTTCTATTGATATGCAAAGTGAGTTTGAGATGTCCATGATGGGTGAGTTAAATTATTTTCTTGGACTACAAATCAAACAAACAAATGATGGGATCTTTGTCAATCAAGCAAAGTATTGCAAATAACTCATTAAGAGATTTGGAATGGAAAACTCAAAACACTTGGCTACTCCTATGAATACAAGTTGTTATCTTGACAAAGATGAATCCAGTCAACCGGTTGATCCAAAGCAATACAGAGGTATGATTGGATCTCTACTTTACTTATCTGCAAGTAGGCCAGATATTATGTTTAGTGTATGCATGTGTGCAAGATTTCAATCAGATCCAAAGTTTTCACATTTAATGGCAGTAAAAAGAATCATAAGATATCTATTAGGAACAGTTAGTTTAGGATTATGGTACCCTAAGAATTCTTTATGCAATCTAGTAGGATACTCAGATTCGGATTTTGCTTGATTAAAAACAGATAGGAAAAGTACTAGTGGTACATGTCAATTCATAGGGTCTGCACTTGTTTCTTGGAATAGCAAGAAACAAAATAGTGTAGCTTTATCCACAACAAAAGCAGAATATATTTCTGCTGGTAGTTGTTGTGCACAGATTCTGTGGATGAAGCAATAACTATCTGACTATGGAATAGTATTAGATCACATTCCCATAAAATGTGATAACACAAGTGCCATAAACATATCTAAAAATCCAGTTCTTCACTCTAGAACCAAACATATAGAAATTAGGCATCATTTTATTAGAGATCATGTTCTAAATGGTGATGTTGTGTTAGAATTTGTAGATAGTAAAAATCAACTTGCAGACATCTTTACAAAGCCACTAAGTAAAGATACCTTCTACAACATTAGAAGAGAATTAGGACTAATAGATGTCAGTGACTTATCCAACTAATCTATATTATTATGATATTTGAACAATTTATTATTTCCTTATTTGCATGGTATGTTTGAACAAAGATTTAGTATGTTATTTGACTACGTGGATTTTATAATTAATCTATTCATGATTGTTGCTTCATGGTTCTTGCTTCATGATTTGGTTGATATTTTTCCATGAATGTTGTATGGGTGCTTAGTTATATTTGTAAATTTTTAATTTGTTACGCACTTTGGCTTTTTATTGATGCCAAAGGGGGAGAGAAATAGGGAATAAATCAAGAACTCACATGAGTAATCAACTTAATTTTAAGAGAAGCATAAATTCAAAAACAAATGGGGAGAATTTATGTGAGTGATCGACTAGGAAAAAGTGTGTGTGTGTTTCTTGATTTCAGAAGTTATCATCATCAAAAAGGGGGAGACTGTAGAAGCAAAGCTTCATGATGAATCAAGATTGATTTGATTCAAATATGTTTTGATGATAACAAAGATGATAACAAAAGATGATGACAAAGGTGATGACAAAAAGCTCAAAGGTCAATCAAAGAATGAGTTCAAGATATTCAAGATAGAATCAAGAATACTTCAAGATTCAAGAGGAAAGTTGATTTCAAGATTTCAAGAATCAAGATCAAGATTCAAGACTCAAGATTCAAGAATCAAGAGAAGACTTAATCAAGATAAGTATGAAAAGGTTTTTTCAAAAACTGAGTAGCACATGATTTTTTCTCAAAACATGTTTACCAAAGAGTTTTTACTCTCTGGTAATCGATTACCAGATTGTTGTAATCGATTACCAGATTGTTGTAATCGATTACCAGTAGCAAAATGGATTTGAAAAAGTTTTCAAATGAATGTACAACGTTCCAATTGATTTCAAAAAGCTGTAATCAATTACAATGTTTTGGTAATCAATTACCAGTGCCTTTGAACGTTGAAATTCAAATTCAAATGAGAAGAGTCGCATCCTTTCACATAAAAGCTTTGTGTAATCGATTATACTAATTTGGTAATCGATTACGAGTGCTTGTTTATGAATAAATCAAAAGATGTAACTCTTCAAATGGGTTTTGACCTTTTCAAATTGGTTTTAAGTTTTTCTAATAGTCATAACTCTTCTAAATGGTTCTCTTGACCAAACATGAAGAATCTATAAAAGCAAGGCTTTGTTTTGCATTTTCAATCAATCTTTTTAACAATCCAATACAATCCTTTACAAGCCTTGAATCTATTTGAACTTCTTCTTCTTCTTTGTGCCAAAAGCTTTCCAAAGTTTTCTGGTTTTCTAAACCTTGAAAACTTGTGCTATTCATTCTTTTCATCTCTTCTCCCTTTGCCAAAAAGAATTCGCCAAGGACTAACCGCCTGAATTCTTTTTGTGTCTCTCTTCTCCCTTTTCCAAAAGAACGAAGGACTAACCGCTTGAATTCTTTTGTGTCTCCCTTCTCCCTTGTCAAAGAATTCAAAACGACACAGTCTGAGAATTCTTTTGATTATTCCCATTCACTTATACAAAAGTGTTCAAAGGACTAACCGCCTGAGAATTCTTTTGTATCCCCATTCACAAAGTATCAAAGGTTTAACCGCCTGAGATCTTTGTCTTAACACATTGGAGGGTAAATCCTTTGTGGTACAAGTAGAGGGTACATCTACTTGGGTTTGACTGAGAACAAGAGAGGGTACATCTCTTGTGGATCAGTTCTAGTGGAGGGTACATCCACTAGGTTCAAAGAGAACAAGGGAGGGTACATCCCTTGTGGATCTTTGCTTGTAAAAGTATTTTTACAAGGTTGAAAGAAATCTCAAGGACCGCAGATCGCTTGGGGACTGGATGTAGGCACGGGTTGTTGCCGAACCAGTATAAAAACTCTTGTGTGTTTGTCTCCTTCTTCCCTACTTTTTTACTTTCCGCTGTGCATTTTAATTTCCACTTTTACTTTCTATTAAGTTTCTCTTCTACTCCTTATTCTCTTAACAACTTAGTAAAAGCCTTAGAAGAGTAAATTTCAATTAGTAAAGATTTAGGAATAATTAATTCAACCCCCCCCCCCCCTTCTTAATTATTCTGAGGCCACTCAATCCAACAAAAATGAGAGGCAAAACTTCTACAAGGAAGTAAATAAACAACATATAACTTCACATGCACACTAATAATGATAACAAGAAAAAAAAAATATTAGAGTCTAACTACCTATCATTAGAGTGAACTCCTTGAAGATTTGTTGTTGCGACAGTAGAGGCAGAAGTTAAAGAACTCCAAGTTTGAACATAGGGGATCTGCTGTAGTGATGATTGCTCATTTCCATCAATTGTAAGTGGGGTAGATGGACTTCCTACAGCAATTGCAGTTGGTTCACTTCCCCCTCCTACTGTTGATGGTGGTGCACTAGGCTGAGTTAAGTATACTAAGAAGTGTGGACAGCCATGATTAGAAACTTCCAATATATTAATATATATGGAAATAAAAACATTTTCAATAGTGAACATGGCCCCTAGCCATATACAAAATCCAGACAACACATACACAGATGAATAGGGACAAAACCATATCCATCAAACTATTTCAAAAGTTCTTATTTCTATTTTGCTTTCGTTTAGAGCTGCTACCAATTTTGTAGGTGGTTAGCATAGCACCTTGTCCAAAACAATGCATTTATTAGACTTCATGTTCTAACTTTTCATGAGAATGCCGAAAGCTAGAAGCCATTTTAATATATAGGAACCAATTGAACCAAAAATATATTACCCTATGAAAACTTAGAGGTAAAAATAACACTAAATATCTTTGTTTTGTGAAAGACACACATGAAAAATATTAAAACGTACCATTCAAGAATGCACTGCAGGTGGAACTCATGCTAGCAATTAGTGACCTGAAAACAAATACAAGGAAAAAGAGTAAACAAATGTTTTTCAAATGAAGCCATCCTTGCCTATAATTCTATTTGTCAAAAGGAAAGAGGGAAGCGAAAAAGCTGCATATTACAGTGGCAGAATCACTTTTGCAAAAATCCTCAAGGCATATGCTGCAAGCATCATCACAAGCTTCTTGAACCCCCCTTCCACAAAGGTTGTTGCTGATGTCATATGACTTTCATTCTTGCCTTCCATTTATGGAACCTATATTTTTCACAGTTCAGAGTCAGATGCAATATTTTGCAAGTGATTCTCTTGAGTGCATAATATTTCCAACAAACACTGATGGATGTTCATTCAGAGCCATTATCCAAACACAGTCTCCATAAGTAAACTTAAAATCCAGAATATACCTCAAATTACTTAATGAATCAGGGGATAGCTGACAAGGAAATGATGCAATGACATTACTAGCCTAATTCTGCTTTGAAAAAATCCCAACTAGTTCAAGCTAAGTGCACAACCCCTCCCTGTGAACAATTGCAGCCAATGCAGCAACAATTTCAGTTGTGAGACCCTAAAACCCTTGATGCTACAATCACAATTGCAGTTTGTGCATATTGGATTCCTCATGGCTTCCCTCATAGACATGTTTTCTGCTCTAAGCTTGTCATTCTCTTGCCTTAAGAGTGAGTTCTCGTGCCGTTCCAATTGTGTCTAAATGACATAAAAACGATCCATGGTTATTCTTCAGAGTCCCAAAAGCATGAAATTGTAACAGAAAATGACTTGAAAAAATTGAAAAGTGATAGGACAAGGGTGTTGGTGCTGTGTATTTGTTACCTTCATTTGAGTTCGATTTTGGAACCAAAACTTTACTCGTCTCATTTCCAAATTAAGTCTTCTGCTGAGTTCAAGCCTTTGTTTCTCATCCGGGTAAGGACACTCCTTGAAAAGCCTAAAAAAACACCAGAAAACACAAAAACACAGAATCAAAAAACCCCTCCAAAAGAAAGTCATAAAATAAAATTCCACACGCAAAAAAAAAATTAAATCTTTAAAAAGATGATTTTTTTCTTAAATGAAAACATCATCCTACGATTCAAGCTCTTAAATTTGCTGATGAGTGTTTTGGTGATAGCGATTTTCCTTGGTGGGTTATCGGCAACATCAAAATCATCACTAGAACCACCATCCATGTTGTCCCTGCCAGATTTGCTTTCATGCACCTCTTCCCGGTTCCTTCTCAATCCATTCTGCTCGAAATTCTTGGGCATTAATATGTTCACATCCCTTTTTCCATCTATATCACTTTGCTGCGTTTTCCCAAAACAAAACAAGAAAAAGAAAAGTAGGTAAATAGAACCAACCAAAAAAAGTACTTATAAGAAGGAAAAGGTAAAAAGGGTATGAATGAATCTCACAAGTGCAAGAGAAAGGCTAGGGGAGTTGAACAAGAATTTGGCCAAAGTAGGAGTGGCTAAATGAGGCTGCAAGATCTTAGTAGGCACTTCATTGCCTGGGTTCTTATCAGGATGGTACTTCATTGCTAGCTTCCTATATGCTCTCTTTATCTGCTCGTCCGACGCACCCTTAGAATGTTGAAGTATATCGTAATAGCTCTTTCTACAACACGTTCAAACGAAAATACACATATATAAGAAAAGTGCAACGTAGAACAAATCAAGTTTGCATTGGTGTTAAAACAAGAGAGAGAAAGAGAGGGAGAGGATACCCAACAATGGCGATTAGAGAATAGCAGAGAGTGCATAGAAGGAACAACATTGTCGCTCCTCGAGGCGCCATGAGAGACATAGATCTCTCTGAAATGGAATTTTAATT
The DNA here is from genome assembly GCF_004193775.1 of Glycine soja. Lineage (NCBI taxonomy): Eukaryota > Viridiplantae > Streptophyta > Magnoliopsida > Fabales > Fabaceae > Glycine > Glycine soja. The sequence goes on from NC_041003.1 coordinate 33,948,030, forward strand.
TTAGGGCTTTGCTGTGTTACTTAGGATCTCGTTGGAATTGGAATCGAAATTGGGGATTAGGATTTGGGACGAGGAATCCAATGTGTGTGTTGTGTTATTGAATCGAATCGCTTGGGTTAGGTTATTGTATTGTTTGGGACGAGGAATCGGACCTGAAAGTGATTCCGCCAAGACTTGACTGAAGTCGAAAATACGCTTTGGCTTTGCAACGTGTTCGTTTCGAAACTAACTAAAAAACCCAGATGTGCGACAGATAAACCAAGCAAACTCGAACCACCAAAAAACCCAGGCAGCTGACCACGGTGATGACAGAGGGATGATAGAGGTACGGCGGATGGCGAGCGGGATGGCAGACGACAACAAGAATGCAGAGGCACGACAGGAGGGCAAGAGAAGTAAGCTCTTCAGGGAGGTGGACAACATGTGCGTGACCTAGTCGCTTTTAATTTTTTACACAATGAACAAAGACAGTCATAGACCAGGACCGTCGTTGTATTCATTCAATGTACTTACAAAATTGTCATCATGTGACTTTCTAAGATGGTTCCTTATGACCGTCTTAGAACTCGCGAGGTAAATAACAATTATAATGGCAATAATTACAAAATTTCCACCACGTTGTTTTCTAAGGCGGTTCTACAGAACCGTCTTCGAATAGCTGTCGTAGAAACTCACTTTTGTAGCAGTGAATCATATCTTAGTGCAGTTAAGAGAATTATAAGATATTATGATTATGGTATCCTAAAAATTGCACATGCAATTTAATAGGATATTCTGATTCTGATTTTGCCGGTTCTAAAACTGATAGAAAGAGCACAAGTGGAACTTGTCATTTCATTGGATCTACTCTAGTTTCTTGGCATAGTAAGAAACAAAATAGTGTTGTTTTATCCACTGTTGAGGCAAAATATATTTCTGCTGGCAGTTGTTGTGCTCAAATACTTTGGATGAAATAACAAATTTATGATTATGGAATATTTCTTGATCATATTCCTATAAGATGTGATAATACGCGTGCTATAAATCTATCTAAGAATCTTGTTCAGCACTCAAGAACCAAACATATAGAGATAAGACATCATTTCTTGAGAGATCATGTTCAAAAGGGAGATTATGTACTAGAATTCATTGATACAAAGAATCAGTTAGCTAATATCTTTACAAAACCTCTCCCTAAAGAAACATTCTTTGCAATTAGGAGAGAATTAGGTCTTTTAGATATCAATGATCTAGACAAATAGGTAATTCAAATTGAGTTTTATCTTCCTTATGTTCAAATGATTGTCTTTGATTATAGTTGTTTGAGCTATTAATAGTCATATTAATTGTTGTTTGTCTTTTAATAATTGTACTTAATTATCTTTGGTTGAATTTTTAATAGTAATATAATTTATTGTGTGTAGTTAATTGATTGTTAGATTGTTTTGATTTGTTTGTGTTTGATGATTGTTGATTGAATGTGTTTGATTGTGCTTGTTGATTGACTATATTTGCTTGTGCTTGATTATTATAGTTTAAGTATGTATATGACCTAAGAATAGTTAGTCTTTAGTTGAAAAAGTCTTGTTTAAGGGTTTGGTAATTGATTACCATTCTCTATAATCAATTACCTTAGAACAACAAGGTTGTAATCGATTACCAGTAGGCTCTAATAGTTACAGGTTACTCCTGTAATCGATTACAATGGTCTGTAATCAACTACAAGGCATCCATGTCTATAAATATCTACATTTTCACATAACCCTCACTCTCCCCTTTCGTGTGATGGTGCAAACCCTCCCCAAATCCTCAAAGCCTCATATATTTCTCATTTCTTAACCAAATCGCTTTAAACAAAGCCAAATCTTCATCTTTTTCAGTTCTCTTCAAAATCCACCAATTAAAATCAGCTAAAACACCTTCAAATGGCTGAATCATCAAAGAAACGAAAGGGATCTTCCTCCACCACCACCGCTGCTGACCACCGCCGCCATGGAACCTCCAAAGACCCACTAGCACCAGTTCCTCCCTCTCTTTTATCTCCTCAGTCATCCACATTAATTTCCTCCGATGATTAGTGATGTGTCATCATTTTCTCCTATTTCTTAACCCTTTTTGCCACCATTTTAATTACTAATTAGCCTTAATTGTCAAATTAATTATGTAATTTTATCATTTGAGCCTACTAGATTAATTTTGTGTTTTTAATTTAATTTCAGGAGAATTATAAGCAATTGGGCTTGAATCCAGAATTGGGCTTGGACTTCAAGAGAGCAGACAATTTTATTCTACCAAATCTTATCTTATCCAGATTTTATCTCATCTAGATATTATTTCATCTAGATTTTATTTTATCTTATCTTATCTAGATTTTATTTCATCTAGATTTTATTTTATCAAATCTTATCTTATCTTGTCCAGATTTTATCTCATCTAGATATTATTTCATCTAGATTTTATTTTATCTTATCTTATCTAGATTTTATTTCATCTAGATTTTATTTTATCAAATCTTATCTTATCTTGTCCAGATTTTATTTTATTAATGGGCTTGGATTTAAAACAGATTTGTAAGCTTTGGGGCTGAGAACCTATATAACAACACCAAGGTTTTAGTTTTAGGAATCTTTTTCTTTTTGGGAGAAAGAATAATTTTAGGTTTTGCAATTCCGGTTTTTACTATTCACGTAGAAATAAAATTTCATTTTCTGCTTCAATCTGCAATTTCATTTTCTACTGATTAATGGAAGGCTAAGTCTCCAGCGTTGTTTTCTCTTGAGGATCAAGCACAGCTCTCTTTGAGGTTTTATTATTACTATTGAATTCTGATCAATTTTTTCCTCTTCACCAATTACTCTGTATTTGTTGCTATTAATCCATGCATGCTTAGTGCTTAATTAATTGTCTCTACGCTTAATTTACGTTCATGCTTAATGATCAGTTTCGTTCATGATTAATTGGTGTATGTGTTGCTTAATCACATAATGACTTCCTTATGTTAAATTTCGCTTAGTAATTTAATTTAGGGTTGGATTAAGTGGTTGAACTGATAAATGATAAATTCTCGTAACCTAGGATAAGAAACTTGTTTGTGAATCAAGGGGAAACAACGTGTTTTAATTTTGATGTTTTCTAATTAAAATTTGCTCGCTGTTTAATTTACAAAAACAAACACCCCCCAATTCGTTACTTTTTTATTACTACCTATTATGAACATTTGGTTGACCATTTCTCGGTGGGAGACGACCTAGGACCACTTCCTAGATACTGCATTTTTAATGTTTATTTGATTCGGGTACGGCCTCGATCAAATTTGGCGTCGTTGCCGGGGAGCAATGGGCCAAAGGTTCATAATAGTGTTTAGTTATCTTATTTTGTGTAGCATTCTGTTTTGCATTTCAGTTGCATCTCCATTTTAGCGACTGATTCAGCTTTGTGTTTTGTTGTGAACAGTGTTGAACAGTGATTAACGACTGATTTTGCAATTTAATTAGCGATTTTTGTTTTGATAGTTAGAGTTGTTATTTTTGGTTGATTTTTTGTGTGAAAGCTTCTTTTGATCCATATTTTGTGTGAAAAATACCAGGAGCACTTGGTGTGACAGTATTTGAGAGAGACAAAAATTTTGGGAACTTGTTTTTAGCAAAACTTAAAAAAACCATAACTTTTGCTCCGTGTATCCGAATAACTATTACTATATATGCATTTGGGGTAGAAATTTTTTTTCCATATAGTGACAACCTGCTAATGCTGGGTGGGGTCTCCCAAACTCCAAAAATCAGCCGTTTACTAAGTTTTTTTATTTTCAAGTATTATTGTCCTATTTTTCTAAACTTTGCTAAGGTAGTTTTCATAGTTAGACTTTGAATTTTTGTTTGAAAATTTTTGTGCTATCTTTTCATGATTTTAGGGTGTTCCTCACAAAATTTAAGCTCATTTTGATATCATTTGAGTATAGCTGTAGGTTTACCCCCTTGTTAGGTGCTTGTTTGAGAACCCATTATTTGCTGCATATAGTGTATGACTAGGGGAAATCTAGGTGATTTACAACCCTTTGATCTTGAAATAGATAGAACCTTTCATAGATTAGTTAGGCAAAGTGTGCATCCTGGTCATTCTGTGCATTTTGAGTATTTTGAGCATCCTGAGCATTTTGAGCATTCTGTTGCTGGTGATTCTGAATATTCTGATTTTGAGCATTCCACTACTAATTTTTATACTGAGAACATGGTTCAACCTCCACCTCGTGAGAGGACTCTTAGGGAGATGGTTGCACCTGATTTCACTTATAAAAGCTTGTGCATTCAATATCCTTATGAGGGTGTTCCATACGTTCTCAAGACTGGACTAATACATTTGTTGCCCAAGTTTCATGGTCCTATAGGTGAAGATTCTCATAAGCATCTTAAGGAGTTCCATATTGCTTGTTCCACCATGAAGCCCCCTAATTTCCAAGAAGATCATATCTTTCTAAAGGCTTTTCCTCATTCTCTAGATGGAGTGCCAAAAGATTGGCTATACTACCTTGCTCTTTGGTCTATTTTCAGCTAGGATGACCTTAAGAGAGTGTTCTTGGAGAAATTCTTCCTTGCATCTAGGACCACTGCCATCAGAAAAGACATTTCAGGCATCAGGCAACTTAGTGGAGAAAGCTTGTATGAGTATTAGGAAAGATTCAAGAAATTGTGTGCAAGCTGCCCTCACCACCAAATTTCTGAGCAACTCCTTCTTCAATATTTCTATGAGGGACTTAGCAACATGGAGAGGAGTATGATTGATGCTGCCAGTGGTGGAGCTCTTAGTGATATGACCCCTACTGAGGCTAGGAATTTGATTGAGAGTATGGCTTCCAACTCCCAACAATTCAGTGCAAGAAATGATGTTATTGTTCTTAGAGAAGTCCATGAGGTGGCCACAGATTCATCTTCATCTACTGAAAATAAAAAGCTTGAAGGAAAACTTGATGCCTTGGTCAACCTGGTAACTCAGCTTGCCATGAATCAGAAATCTACACCTGTTGCAAGAGTCTGTGGTCTATGTTCTTGTGCAGATCACCATACAAATCTCTGTCCTTCTTTGCAGCAATCTGGAGTCAATGAGCAACCTAAAGCTTATGCTGCAAACATTTATAATAGACCTCCTCAGCAGCAAAACTAACAACAACAAAATAATTATGACCTTTCGAACAATAGATACAATCCAGGTTGGAGGAATCATCCAAATCTGAGATGGACAAGTCCTCCACAACAATAGCAGCCTGTCCCTCCTTTCCAGAATGTTGCTGGTCCAAGCAAGCCATATGTTCCTCCTTCAATGCAGCAGCAGCAACAATAACAACAATAAAGGCAACAACCAACTAAGGCCCCTCCTCAACCTTCCTTAGAAGAGTTAGTAAGGCAAATGACCATCCAGAATATGCAATTTTAGCAAGAGACAAGAGCCTTCATTCAAAGTCTGACAAATTAGATGGGGCAGATGGCTACTCAGTTGAATCAAGATCAGTCCCAAAATTCTGACAAATTGCCTTCACAGACTGTGCAGAATCCAAAAAATGTGAGTGCCATCACCTTGAGGTCTGGCAACCAAATTCAAGTGCCTCCACCAGTAGCAACACTTGCACCTGAACCTGTCAAGCTTCATTCTACACCTGAAAAAGAAGATGAGATAGTTGCACAAAAGTGGAAGCTTCCTGATCAGAGAGCTAACAAAAATTTTCATGCAGGTGGACCTTCTTCTAGTAATTCTGACTTGCAGCAGCCTCCTATCCCTCTTCCATTCCCACCTAGAGCAATTCCAAACAAAAAGATGGAAGAAGTGGAAAGGGAGATCTTGGAGACCTTCAAGAAAGTAGAGGTGAACATACCTTTGCTAGATGTCATCAAGCAGATTCCAAGATATGCCAAGTTTCTAAAGGAGTTGTGCACCCACAAAAGGAAGCTCAAAGGCAATGAAAGGATTAGCATGGGTAGAAATGTGTCAACATTGATAGGTAAATTTGTTCCTCACATTCCTGAGAAATGTAAGGACCCAGGTACTTTTTGTATGCCTTGCATTATTGGGAACAATAAATTTGAGAATGCCATGCTAGATCTAGGAGCATCGGTTAGTGTCATGCCTCTGTCCATTTTCAATTCTTTATCTCTTGGACCTTTACAATCTACAAATGTGGTGATTCATTTGGCAAATAGAAGTGTTGCTTACCCCGCAAGTTTCATAGAGGATGTGCTAGTTCGAGTTGGTGAACTTATTTTTCCTGTTGATTTTTATGTTCTTAATATGGAAGAAGGATTTTCCCATGGTTCAGTTCCAATTATTATAGGCAGGCCATTATGAAAACAGCCCGAACCAAGATAGATGTTTATGCTAGCACATTGTCTATGGAATTTGGTGATATTATTGTTCATTTTAATATTCTTGATGCCATGAAACAACCATCTGAGGATCATTCTGTTTTTCGTGCTAAGATAGTTGATCAGATTGTTGATGATTATATGTTTGATTTTGATTTTGTTCTTCATGGTAGGAAACATCCATTTTTATCTGATCTACATACTCGTCACTCCTTATGTATTGAATCTGAATCTGAGTTTGAATTTGATCATGTATCTGATTTTTATGATGAGGGTGAATTTCAATTTGAGTCTGGTTCTGATTTTCTGGGTGTTGTACCTCTTGATATTGATTTTTAGATTCAGAATGCCCTAACCATGTTGTAGGAAGTACATATACTTCTGACTTGCTTTATAAGGTATAGGATGAGGAACCTTCCTCTTCTCCTACCCTGGTTCCTCCCACTATTTAGCCACCACCCACACTAGAGTTGAAGCCCTTACCAGCAACCCTCAAATATGCTTACTTGGAGGACAAGGAAAAATTTCCAGTGATCATCTCTGCCACCCTTGCTGCTCAGCAAGAGGAGAAGTTGTTGCTAGTTCTCAAGAAGCACAAGAAAGCCATTGGATGGACTTTAGTAGACATTCCTGGTATTAGCCCATCTACCTGCATGCATAGGATACTTTTAGAGGATGGAGCTAAGCCAGTGAGGCAGCCACAGCGACGACTCAACCCTGTCATTCTAGATGTGGTGAAAAAGGAAGTGACCAAGCTCTTGCAAGCTGGAATCATCTACCCCATTTCTGACAGCCAGTGGGTGAGTCCAGTCCAAGTGGTTCCAAAGAAGACGGGCCTCACAGTGATCAAGAATGAAAAGGATGAGCTTATCCCCACAAGAGTACAGAACAGCTGGCAAGTCTGCATTGATTATAAAAGGCTGAATTAGGTAACCAGAAAAGATCATTTTCCCCTGCCTTTCATTGATCAAATGCTTGAGCGCTTGCCAGGTAGGTCTCATTACTGTTTTCTTGATGGTTTTTCTGGTTATTTACAAATTCATATTGCTCTTGAGGATCAAGAAAAGACCACATTCACCTGTCCCTTTGGCACTTTTGCCTATAGGAGGATGCCCTTTGGCCTATGCAATGCCCCTGGTACCTTCCAGCGGTGTATGCTTAGCATTTTCAGTGATTTTTTAGAGAGTTTCATAGAGGTGTTTATGGATAATTTTACTGTTTATGGATCCTCTTTTGATGCATGTTTGGATAGTCTGGATAGAGTTCTTAATGGATGCATTGAAACTAACCTTGTGCTGAATTTTGAAAAATGTCACTTCATGGTAGAACAAGGTATAGTTTTTGGGCATATCATTTTGAATAGGGGCATAAAGGTAGACCCTGCAAAAATAGAAGTTATTTCACAATTGCCTTACCCCTCTTGCGTGCGAGAGGTTCATTCTTTTCTTGGTCATGCAAGGTTTTATAGGCGCTTTATCAAGGATTTTAGCAAAGTGGCCCTTCCATTATCCAATCTGCTGCAAAAGAAGGTGAAGTTTGATTTTGATGACCAATGCAAAGAGGCTTTTGATTGCCTCAAGCGTGCGGTGACTACCACCCCTATCATTCAGGCACCAGATTGAACAGCCCCATTTGAGCTAATGTGCGATGCATCCAATTACACATTGGGGCTGCCTAGAGTGATCTACTACGCTTCCAGAACTTTGGATGCTGCCTAGATTGAACATGCCACTCAAATTACACTACCACAGAAGGAGCTATTAGCGATAGTTTTTTCTCTTGAGAAATTTCGTTCATATTTGCTTGGTACTCGTGTTATTGTTTATACTGACCATGCAGCTCTGAAGTACCTGTTGAAGAAGGCTGAATCAAAGCCCAGATTGATCAGGTGGATGCTTTGGCTTCAAGAGTTTGATTTGGAGATCCGTGATTAGAGTGGTGCACAGAACCTCGTGGCTGACCACCTGAGTAGGATTGAGCGTGCGTCTGAGGACTTACCCATGCGGGATGATTTTCTGGATGACCATTTGTACATTCTGAGTATTTCTGATTCCTTCCCCACTCCCTGGTTTGCTAATATTGTGAATTATTTGGTTGCTTCTGTTTTTCCTCCCTTAGCATCTAAAGCTCAAAATGATAAAATTAAGAGCGATGCTAAGCATTATATTTGGGATGACCCCTATTTGTGGAAGTTGTGCAGTGACCAGGTTATTAGGAGAGATGCATTTCAAACCATGAGATTGACTCAGTCCTGCAATTCTGTCATTCTTCCTCACCAGGTGGTCATCTTGGCATATAGAGGACAGCTCGCAAGGTGCTTGATTGCGGTTTCTATTGGCCCACCATCTTCAAGGATGCGTAGAGAATCTGTAGCACTTGTGAGCCTTGTCAGAGAGCAAGCAGCTCACCTTCATGGAGATAGCAAATGCCTCAACAACCCATGTTATTTTGTGTGTTTGATGTCTGGGGTATATATTTTATGGGGCATTTCCCTGTCTCCTTTGGTTTTGTTTATATTCTCCTTGCTATTGATTATGTTTCAAAATGGGTGGAAGCCAAACCCACCAGAACTAATGATGCTAAGGTCGTTGTGGATTTTGTTAGATCTAATTTGTTTTGCAGGTTTGGAATCCCTAGAGCCATCGTTAGTGATCAAGGCACCCATTTTTGTAACAGATCCATGTATGCCTTGCTCAAAAAGTATGGGGTCGTGCACAAAATTTCCACACCATACCACCCCCAAACTAATGGGCAGGTTGAGATTTCAAATAGGGAGATAAAAAGGATCTTGGAGAAGATTGTGCAGCCGAACATAAAGGATTGGAGCAACAGCCTAGATGATGCTCTTTGGGCGCATAGGACTGCCTACGAAACACCCATAGGAATGTCTCCTTATCGGGTTGTCTTTGGCAAGGCATGTCATCTTCCTGTAGAGATAGAGCACAAAGCCTACTGGGCTGTAAAGACCTGCAACTTCTCTATTGATCGGGCTGGAGAGGAAAGGAAGTTGCAACTAAGTGGGCTAGATGAGATCCGGTTAGAAGCCTATGAGAATTCCAAATTCTACAAGGAGAAGACCAAGAAGTTCCATGACAGCTTGATAGCTAAGAAGGACTTCGTGGTTGGACAGAAAGTTTTATTGTATAACTCTAGGCTTGGACTCATGAGTGGTAAGTTGAGGTCAAAGTGGATTGGTCCTTTTGTGGTGACTAATGTTTTTCCTTATGGTACTGTTGAGATCAAAAGTGAGTCCACAGATAAGAGCTTCAAGGTCAATGGACACCGATTGAAACCATTCCTCACAAATCCCTCCTTAGTGGATGTAGTGGTGGAGGAGACCTCCTTACTTCACCCTACTTCTCTTCCGCCATGACTTAAGGAGTTTTCTTTTTCCGTCTCCTTCTTTACTTTTATTGCACTTGTCCAAATTTATTGATTGCTTTGATTGTTCTTGATCTGATGATTGTGCTACATTGAAGACAATGTGTTGTTTAAGTATGAGGGGTGGGGGGGGGGAGATTGTTCTTTAATTTTGTTGGGTATTCTAGTTTAATTTTATTAGTTTTTTTTCTAGGTTAATTTTGTTATTTTGGTTTTATGTTTGTGTACAACATTGCATGTTCCTCTTTGAATTTTGGGTTATGTACAGGTAATGGGTAATTGTTTTTGAAATAGGAGTTTCTTGGCATTTTGTGAATTGAAACCCTTGTTTTTCTCTACATGTCAAGTAAGTTTTGAAAGTTCAAATTGAAAGTGATAGATTTACCTTTGGTGAGAATTTGAGCCATCATCATCTATTTTATTCGGTGTTTTGCCCCATTGATTGCTTGCACAATAGCCTTGGCTTGACTCTCGTTAATACTTCTTACTTCACATGCATGTTGGGAGATGATTTAGGCATTTTGTTCTTATAAGCCTCTAGTCACATGAGCCTACCTTGAATTAATTCCTTTGATAGCCCCTTTGAGCCTATGTTCCCCTTTCTTTGTTTTGAAGCTCATTACAAGCCTTAAGTGAAAAACCATGATTTCACCCTACCCTTAAGGAATTTGGGAGCTTTGGAATTGTTTTGGGAATAAGTGTGAGGGGGGGGGGGGGGTATGTTTCATTGGATGATATGTTTTTATTGGCCATGCTTGATGATGTATACATATATTGCCTAATTGTTGCTTTATTTTTCAAATGCTTTCAATTGCTACTGTCCACGTTCAATATATATATATATATACACACAAAAAATAAAAAAAAATGAAGTTGAATAAATGAGGTCTTGGTTTTAAGACTTGGATTGGTTGAAGACTTGGTTGATTTTGTTTTGGGTTTACTTTTTAAAGCTTAATTTGTAATTTTGGTTTGGGGGTTTACTACTTTTTCTTACTTCCCACTTATTCCCCATTGCTCCTCTATTCCTTTGGGTTTTAGCTACTATCCCATACTTTCATCTATCTTGTCTTTGACCCCATTACAACCTTAAAAGACCTTTTGATCCTCATCTAGATATTATTTCATCTAGATTTTATTTTATCTTATCTTATCTAGATTTTATTTCATCTAGATTTTATTTTATCAAATCTTGTCTTATCTTGTCCAGATTTTATTTTATTAATGGGCTTGGACTTAAAACAGATTTGTAAGCTTTGGGGCTGAGAACCTATATAACAGCACCAAGGTTTTAGTTTTAGGAGTCTTTTTCTTTTTGGGAGAAAGAATAATTTTAGGTTTTGCAATTCCAGTTTTTACTATTCACGTAGCAATAAAATTTCATTTTCAGCTTCAATCTGCAATTTCATTTTCTACTTATTAATGGAAGGCTAAGTCTCCAATGTCATTTTCTCTTGAGGATCAAGCACAACTCTCTTTGAGGTTTTATTATTACTATTGAATTCTGATCAGTTTTTTCCTCTTCACCAATTACTTTGTATTTGTTGCTATTAATCCATGCATGCTTAGTGCTTGATTAATTGTCTCTGCGCTTAATTTACGTTCACGCTTAATGATCAGTTTCGTTCATGATTAATTGGTGTATGTGTTGCTTAATCACATAATGACTTCCTTATGTTAAATTTTGCTTAGTAATTTAATTTAGGGTTGGATAAGTGGTTGAACTGATCAAGGATAAATTCTCGTAACCTAGGATAAGAGACTTGCTTGTGAATCAAGGGGAAACAACGTGTTTTAATTATGATATTTTCTAATTAAAATTTGATCGTTGTTTAATTAACAAAAACAAACAACCCCCCCCCCCCCCAAATCTTTACTTTTTTATTACTATCTGTTATGAACGTTTGGTTGACCATTGCTCGTTGGGAGACGACCTAGGATCACTTCTTAGATACTGCATTTTTAATGTTTATTTGATTCGGGTACGGCCTCGATCAATCAGCGTCAGAGTTACTACTCTCAATTCTATATAATAGAGTCATTCTAGACCCTAAGTACCTTGACTTTGAATTTTTTGATGGAGAAACATTTGGTTGTTACCAAGTGTTTCAAAACTCTGCTTTAGTTGATTTCATGTCTCTCAAACTTCCCTACTTTCCTGAATTAGTTAAATTTTTCTATAATAATTTGAAAATTCAAGATGGTGCTCTTTATTCTGAGGTGCATAATATTCCCATTGTTGTTGATCAGTCCTTATTTTATTCATTGACTAAACTACCCAGTCAAAGTGTTCCTTTTGAGGGCACTCTTGTGGATGACTGGAAATTTGATTATTCAAGTCATGATGCTCACATAATGGTCTGCAATGACTAGGCTGACATGACCAGTAGATTACTTGTTGGGTCATTTACTTTTGATTGTAGCATCATGCACTATATCATTGTTCGTATTTTGCTTCCTCGGTCTTCAAATCTTGCCCAAGCCTTTGAGGAGGATTTGATTCTGTTGTGGGCCCTTCAAAATGGTCGTCAGATCGACTGGGCCCATCTAGTTTGGTTCCGGATGCATAAGGAATTACGGGCCAATGCACCTCTCCCGTATCCCCACCTTGTTACTCTTTTTCTTCATCATTTCAATGTTCCTTTGGTTGATGAACCATATGTCAAGGTTAAAAGGTCTTTCTCCATTGATGTCAGTGTTGTTACTTCCTTTGGTTATCGGAAGGATGTTGATGGTCAGTGGGTTCACAAACAAGACTTGCCACCGCCTATTCCTGATGAATGTACCCCATCTCCTCCACCACAAAGGGATGCTTCTTCTTCTCTACTGACTGAAGTCCTCACAGAGCTCCACAATCTTCGAGCATTTGTGGGGGAGCATTTTGATGAGATGGATACTAACTTTGATGGGATGAATACTCGTATCACTAGGCTTGAAGATGATATGAGCTTCATCAGGCGTTGCTTCGATCCCCCGACCAACTCTTAGTTATCTTTCTTATGTTTTATTTCCTTAAGCTTTATGGTTATTTCCTTCACCTTGTATTTTGGCTTTTATTGCTTAGTACTTTTGTTATGGTTGTCTTGGATGTTTACCATTATGTTTTGGTTTGTGTTTGGTTATTTTAGACTTTGATTTGGATGATTCGGACTTGTTTGGTTTATTCTATGGATTGAATCAGTTTATGGATATATTTTGCTATGATTTTACTGTTGTCTTAGTTCCTTTCTCCAGACGTTTTTGGCTTTTTGATGTTGCCAAAGGGGGAGAGAACTTAAGGGTAGAATTTATGATGAACTTAGGCATAAATTCCAATCTCAAGGGGAGTAAGGGTTGTGAGCACACATTATCAATGGTATATCATTTATCTTGATTATAGATTATCGTCATCATCAAAAAGGGGGAGATTGCAGAAGCATATATGATATGAAGTTTTGATGATGCCAAAGATGAGAGCGATTCAAGTCAAGAATTCAGAAATGCAAGAAGAACGATGTACTTAGTTAGGATCTTAGAAAGAATTCCTTAATTGATGTTGCACAAGTTTGGCTAAAGGAAATATTTTACAAATTTTTTTTAAGAACAATTATCTTTTTAAAAATATGATATTTCCTCTCTGGTAATTGATTACCAGAGGATGTAATCGATTACCAATAGCTAAATTGATTTCTAAAACAATTTGGAAATTTCGAATTTGAATTTAAAAGCTTGTAATCGATTACACAGTAAGGATTTTTTTAAAATAACTCCCAAGAGTCACAACTGTTCAGGAAGTTTTTGAATGGCCATCAAAGGCCTTTAAAGACTTGGGATACGAAATTCCTTAGAGGTTTTCTGAATAACATTTTCTTATCCTCTCAAAACCAAATTGTCTTATCATTCTCAAAATATTCCTTGGTCAAAACACTTGCAAATTCAATAAGGAATCTTAATCGATCTTCAATTGTAATATCTTTCTCTTAAAGAGAGAAAATTCTTCTTCTTATTATTCAAAGAGGTCTGTTTAAGAGACCGAGGGTCTCTTAAGTTGTAAGGATATCAGAACACAAGGGAAGGGTGTCCCTGTGTGGTTCAGAGTTTGTAAAAAGCTTTTTACAAGATAGTGGAAATCTCAAGTGGGTTGCTTGGGGACTGGACATAGGCACAGGTGGTGGCCGAACCAATATAAAATCTGAGTTTGCATTCTCTCTTTCCTTAAACTTCTTTTAATTATTCCTATTTATCTTTTGCTTCAAAGAAGTTTATTTTTGAATTGTCTTTTGAGTAATTCATATTAAGGGTGCATTGTTAATTCAAAGAGAGTTAAATTGAAATTGGGAATAATTTTTGTATCTTAATTCAACCCCCCATTCTTAAGATAACCGAGGCCACTTGTCCAACACATTTTACGTTCTAATTGTCTTCACCTCAAGTGCTTATGGAGAAGTTTATGATATGACCATAATAGAAGAACCTCAAAATCACAGAGTGCACAAAATGAGATGTCATCCTTATTGAGATTGGGGGCAATGGCATCATCAACATCCTTCATGACGAGAAGGAATGGTAAGAGAGGCTCCATTTGGGGACTTGTCTTGAATGGATCCAAGTACTTCTTCTAAATGAAGGTCCTAAGCAGCTTCCTCTCCATTCTCTTGAAGAACCTCATCACAACCAAGCCAAGAATGAAGCCATAATTTAGCTTCAGAATCACATCCGATTTGGCTCTCTGCCTTTTCTGATTCTTCTTCTTGTTCTGGAAGCTGGTCCTGCCCGTGAGATCAATCTTTGTACACCTTACAAACAGAAACATAACAACAACTATGATGGAGGAAAACATGAGGGTGAGTGTTACCTTGGTGGTTCGGTTTCTGAGGAAGAGCCTACAGAAGTGGAGAACAAGATCTAAGTTTTAGATAAAAAGACACACCACTTTGGGATCGTTGCATTCCATGCCTTGCCAAAGGCAGAAGCAGAGGCTGCGCGTGAGGGGGGAGAAGTCAAGGTGTTTGCATCAATGAAAACCAAGGGAGGAAGATGACGGCGTCCCCGTTGGAGGCCAGAACGGGGCCACTATCGTCGAGCATGGCCTGAATCTCCTTAGTTGTTGGGGAAAGAGGGAGGAGAAGGTGTGGTCGATTTCAAAACCCTAAGTGTTGTTGGAATCGAAAGAAAAGAGAAAAACCCAGCCCAATGTTCTAGAATACGCATTCTTCCATTCCTTTCAAAGATGGTTTTCTGAAACTTTCTTTGTATTCTCGCATCCTATGTCAGTTCTTGAAAAAACTGATGTCGTAATGTGTTTTCAAAGACAGTTTTGTTAAAACCATCTTTAAAAATTTATAGTTATTTATGAAAATACCACCGTTTAACTTACAACATCTATTTCTATAGAACCATCATAAAAGAAACATTGTAAAAGATCATTTTTTTTAGTAGTGTGAGTGTAATGATGTGAGACTGAAAGGTCGAATTTAAGGTTGAAAAAGATTTGAGGTTGGTCCATTGTTGTGGAATTTTTCGCAGCAGCATTTGGCAGGGTGTGAGCGTGAGGGTGACTTTGCTCACACCGATATCTGAAGTGGTCCAACTCCAATCCCGAACGACTCTATAATACACAACAAGAAGAAGCACAATCATTTAGGGAGAAAGAGAGAAAAAAAGGCTAAATGTGCACCTACATACACTACTACACCTCAACTAGTTTTTTTGTTTTGTTGGGAAGGAAAAGATTACAAATAGGCCATGAGGGCTTTTAATTTCAAAAAAATTGATGTTCTATAGCGTATCCAAATTGCAGTTCAAGATTATGAAGACAGTGATGTTAATATTTAGGTTACGATTGTTGTTTTTCTAATAATGTGCAAGACATAGTGCATTGTGAATGCACTTGATGCATCTACTCCCATATATGCATATTTGTAAATTTCAAATGGAAAAGAGATGCTTAAGTATATGGTGCCATATACTGATATATGCACTTTTTTTCTTAGTGTTTGTTTATTTAGTCATCTTTGCAAAAGATAAGGAGGAACTATTAAGGACAATTTCTATGTATCTGGTACTGATACCATTATGTTCAAACGTATGGCCCTTCCACATGCAGTCTTTAAGTTGAAGCACAATTTCAAGTGTGAACCGAAGGATCTTTATATTTTCAACATTTGGTTTGATTTCAAATCTATAAAAGAACTTGTGGTCTTATATATGCTACTACCTGCATTTGGAATAAATCAACCTTCTTTTGTTGAACCTTACACAAGTCTCTGAATAAATTATAACACTTAGAGGGATTTTTGGACCTAAGAAATGTAAGTTGATTTGGTTCAAAAACTACATAATAGTTTACCTTGAATATTGTATTTTTATATGGAGACTAGCCACAAAGTATGATGTAGAAAAGTGTAATTTCTACAAATATAATGGCAAATAGGTTACTCCTAACCTTAAAGTTGTTGTTTCCTTAGTGTCAGTGCCCCTAAATACAACCACTTAATAAATGATAGTTTACCTACTGATCTGTTAGTTACAGCACTTGTCAAATATTGGTTGGCCTCAATTATATCCCCAATGTCTCTTCTCTTGTTGAAATTCGACAAGTCTATTCACTAGTCAGTTTATTTATATTTTTACATTTTGAATTTTTTTATCTCCCTTTCTTTATTTTTATTGAATTTTCCACTTCTATTTGCTTTTTGTTTGTATGGATTGTCTATAGGCTCCATCAACTAATATATATTTTGCTTTATCCAAAGAAAAGGGGGTACACATTCTTGTTATATAAGAACTTTTCTCCTTTTTCCTATGACACTCTTGAAAAAGATGATGGTACTCACAAACCTAGAGGGGCTGAATTGGTTTTCAAAACAAAATGAACTTTTAAGCCTAGAGTTGCAAAAATTTCTTTTGCGTGGATCGTATCACAAAACTTTGATAAACCAAACTCAATCAATACTAAATCAATACACCCTTTACACAAGATCCTTTGTTATTGCTCTTTCTTTCTCAAAGATATTTTCTTGAACCTTTAGTAAACTTAATAAGATCAGAACGAGAAAGAAAGATAAGATGAAGAGAAGAAGTACACAACCTTTTATATTGGCTCACTCTATATCACTAGAGAAGCTAATCTAGTTATCTAATCCAAAACCCAAATTAGATTTTCACTATGCATATAGAATTCTTACAAGCAATCTCAATTCCCACCCCAAACAAAGAGGCTCAGGCACCCAACACTAAGGTCCTCTGTAAATAAGAGCCTAAGAGAAACCTACCCTTAGCCCAAACTAGAAACACCTATTATAGCATGCCTTCAAAAATTCATGCTCAAACAAAAAGATGTGTAAAACCATACACCAAAAACTAGAGTCAAATATAGAAATAACCTAATCAATCCTTTACGCAAACCCTTGATTGACTGAATAAGGTGGCTTCTTGAACTCAAGAAAGTAACACAACTCAGTTATCACAAAAGATCTTCATAATCAAAAGATTTGAAGTTATGAGTTACTAGCACTTTTCTTCTCTTCTTTCTTTAACTAGTAAGAACACGTGATTGAAGCTTTTCAAAAGCTCAAAAAATTTGTGTTATATGAGAGAACACAAGGTGGTTATTTATAGAGAAAACAATTATAACCGCCTGTAATTGATTAAATCTATAGGGTAATTGATTAACTCAATGAAGTAATCAATTAAACTATCTTTTTAATTGATTAAAGTGTTCTTCCAAAAACTGGAAACAACTCAAGAACGATGTGATCGATTAGATACTCAAAGTAATTTATTAAAGTGTTCTTGTTCTCTTCTGAAACACTTATAGAAAGAGAAATAATTGATTATATCACATGGTAATTGATTAAACCAGAGACTCCTGAATAAATCAGTCATTGTCTCGAAAACAATTGTGTAATCAATTACAAAAAGGTTGTAATCGATTGAACTGATATGAGACATAACTTTGCAAGCTTAAGATAACTTATGTAATCAATTACAATAAGGTTGTAATCGATTAAAACAAAGAGTCTTAACCTTTTGAAGAAAATTTCTAACTTTAGAAATTTTCTTCTCACTCACACATGATGATGTATGATGCACAAAAGATATGATATGGACTAAGATGCAACATTCAATATAACAACCAATACAAATGTTACTCAAGAGAGTTGGGCATGCAAAAGACAAAACTTCTTCAAGCTCTTCACTACTAGAAATATTGTTTTTAACATCGCTAGCTTAATATCAGTTTTAGAAAACACCGATGTTAATAAAAACACAACGACATACTCGTAAGTAACATGAGGTCATTAACACTAGTTTTTTTTTAAAATCCAATGTTGTGTTTTAAGTCAATTAAAAACCCAAAAATCTTCTCGCTCCGCGCTCACTCTCCCAAACCCCCCTTTCACCAGATCATCTGAGCACTCTCACTACTATGGCTCACGATTGTCACTGTCATCACTGGTGACTCTCACCACTATCACACAATCACTTTCACCGCCATCTGTCGATTTTGTCGTCATTGTTCACCAGCGTTAGTACATGTTTGGGATGCTTGTTCTGTGATGCCTTCATCGTCGTGTTCCATCAGTCACGATTGTCCTCCAATGTTTGTTCTTCTTTTAGTTAGCTGATAACTCGTTGGGATGCCGTCATTGCTGTGTTTTACTTTTGTTGATGAAACATTGTCTTACATTGAAGTTAGTTTGAATGAAGTTTATTGTCAAAAATAGTTTGGAATTACTGTTGAAATTAGTTGAACATGAAATATATATTCTACATTGTCGTAAATGTTGTTTATCCATGATGATTTGCAGGTGACCATGAAGCATTGTGTGAGCATTTGCCAAAGATTGGGGCCTACAGACCTTGCTTATAGACTTGTGAGTTAGTCTTCTATTTACTACATTCTATCTCTTTATTTTATTTGTGCCATACCTTAAACATGGTAAAAGTTGAGTTTTTAGAGTTACTTTTGTTATTGTGTTTAAGAATAATGGTCAGTAAAATAGGCAAGGCATTTTGACCTGGGTTTTTTATGGTTTGTTTTATATTCATTTAATTTAAAAAAATGATGAAAAGAAATGTAATGCTAAGACAACCTCCTATATAAAAGCCTAAAAGTAGAATGTGTATGAAGCAAGCTAATTGTCTCTATTTAAAATTATTATAACAACTTCAATAAAGTTTGTCTTCTAAGTGTCTACTTTGGCTCATCAACTATCATCAATAATTGTGTATCATCTTAACTCCTATAATATCACAATCCTTGAATTAACCATTGTAAGCAATCTTTGTTTGGAGACAAGAGAGTCGAGTTTCTACTACTATTTCCCTATTGGGTTGCTACTCCATGTTTGACCTGTGCTTTTACTGTTGTAGACCTTTGTGAAGGTTGTTATGACTTGTGATTTTGAAAAACATGTTGTCTATAACTGTTGGTGTAATCTGGAATATTTGTGATCATAACGTAGCTTATGCATGCTTCCTAGGCCTATATTTGTCAGGATTCAAAACAGAATGTTGTTTGCCAAATGAACTTGGTAAAATATTTGATCATTAGATTTAGATGCTTATGCCCAATAATTTAGAGACTTGAATACTAAGATAGAATCAAATGAAATATAGTCTATTAATATGATCATTCCCATTAGACATAAGATAATAAAGTGCCTAAAGTAAAGTCAAGTAGACTTAAGGCTAACTACTTATTTAATTTTGTAGGCACTTTTACTTTTGTTGTTCGCATCGTGATCACGATATTCATTGTTAGAGACTTTTAGTGACCATTATCACAGGTACAAATGTCTTTCTTACTTTTGTTAGGCTTTTTTTTCTTGACTCCTTTTTTACCTTGTTTTATGTTAGTAATGAATTTTGTCATTATCACATGTATATAATTATTGTTCATCATGAGTAAACCTTAGATTCCCGTTTGAGATTAAATATAATGATTCTTGAGGACAGTTTGCATTAATCATTGTATTGAATCTTGAATTATCCGTTTGGACAATTTGGGAAGAGTCATATTTCGATACAATGCATTTCTCTTTGTTCTCTGGATGCATACTTGATTTTCGTGGAATTAATATCATCGCTTTCATGTCGTGTACGTGGAGATCAGTGCGAAATGCTACCAAAATTTTTTCAAATTTAAGAAAAGAGACTTAACCTTGACATACGAATGTACTATAAAAGCATGTCTTCCCGAATGGGATAGAGCCACACCTTTAATGAAAAAGTGAGATTTTCATGCATCGAAAAACTTTGTGAGTATCATAGAGTTATCAATTAGATGGATCGAAGTTGGATGAACACAAGTCGCATGAGCCCTGTGTATGAGGAAGACGGGGAACAATTCTTGAAATTCGCTTCCGAAAGATGTCAACCGCATGAGGATGGAAAATAATTTTGTCCTTGTATAAACTATTTGAACGGGAGACGACAACTACTCAACGACATATAAGAACATCTATTATATGATGGCATTAAGAAGAATTATACGGCATGGTGAATTGACAGACATGCAGAGAGAGTCCCAATCTGAACCGGTTGATGTACAAATAGGAGATCGCTTAGAGAAAAGGATTTGTGATCTTGGACAAAAATCTTTTCACCAAGCACATGTCCCTATGTATGATACATTGCAAAGAGATTCAAAGAAGGCTTTACATATGGGGTGCAAGAAGTCTCTGACGTTGTTGTTAGCAGTGTTAAGTCTAGTTAATGTCAAGGCCAGATATGGGTGGAGTGACAAAACCTTCACCTCACTTCTTCAGGTGGTGTAGAATATGCTTCCAAAAGAAAAAACTTTGCCAAAAAGTTACTATCTGGCGAAGAAGATACTATGTTCAATGGGTATGGAGTACTAGAAGATTCATGCATGGCCTACTGATTGCATATTGTACAAAAATGAGTTTGAAGAAATACACAACTGCCCTAGGTGTTGCAACGATGAAAGCACTAAGAAAGGTACCCCAGTGAATTTACGATGCAGATGACGCAAAAGACTTTACATGGCATGCAGATAGGAGAAATTGCGATGGAATGCTTTGCCATCCGGTTGATTCTTCTTAGTGGAAGAACATTAATAGTCTATATCCAGAATTCGGAAAAGAGGCAAGAAATCTTAGGCTTGGACTTGCTAGTGATGGAATGAATCTGTATGGAAGTTTAAGCACTCAACACAGTTTATGGCCTGTTTTGCTAGTAATTCACAACTCGCTTCCTTGGTTGTGCATGAACCAAAAATACATGATGTTGTCTATGATGATATCGGGCCCAAGACAACCAGGAAATGACATTGATGTTTATCTCAGTCCCTTGATTGAAGACTTGACAAAGTTGTGGGGTAAGGGGGTTATTGTGTTCGATGGGTATCAAAATGAAACATTCAAGTTGTGGGCAATTCTATTTTGTGCCATTAACAACTTTTCAGCATACGGGAATCTGAGTGGATACAATGTTAAGGGTCATCATGCATGCCCTATCTGTGAAGAAGACAAAAGCTATGTACAACTGAAACATGGAAGCAAAATAGTATACACTCGGCATCGACGCTTTCTGAAAGCTTATCACCCTTACTAGCGATTGAAAAAAGCTTTTAGTGGAAGTCAAGAGCATGATAGCGTGCCAATATCGTTAATTGCTCAACAGGTTCTTGAGCGGGTTGACGACATCAATACTATTTTTAGAAAGACCCAAAAGAAGGAAAAAAAAGTAAAACTTCTATATGGAATAAGAGGTTGATATTGTTTGATCTTCCATACTGGTCTGATCTAGATGTTAGATATTGTATTGATGTTATGCATGTTGAGAAAAATGTCTGTGATAGTGTTTTCATCATGCTTCTTAACATTCAAGGCAAGACAAAGGATGGTTTGAATACTTGTCAAGATCTAGTTGAGATGGGTATACGAAACCAGTTACATCCAAGGTCTGATGGTAAGAAAATATACTTGTCTCCAGCTTGTCATACTTTGTCCAGAAAGGAAAAGATAAGTTTTTGTTAGTGTTTGCACCGTGTCAAAGTGCCACAGGGACACTCTTCAAATATTAAGAGTCTTGTGCAGTTGAAGGATCTAAGGTTAGTTGGCTTAAAGTCTCATGATTGTCATGTCTTGATGCAACAACTGTTCGCTATGACGATATGAGACATTTTGCCTAAGAAAGTCAAGCATGTCACCTGTGTTTTTTCTTCAATGTCATATTCGGCAAAGTCATTGATCCTCTCAAGTTAGATGAGCTGGAAAATGAGGCTGTTATTATCTTGTGTTAATTGGAGATGTATTTTCCTCCTTCATTTTTCAACATCATGGTTCACTTAATTGTTCATTTGGTGAGGGAAATTAAATTTTGTTGTCCTATTTATTTGCGGTGGATGTACTCGGTTAAGTGATACATGAAGATATTAAAAGGGTATACAAAGAATCTACACTGTCTTGAAGCATCTATTCTTGAAAGGCATATTGCGGAAGAAGCTATTGAGTTTTGTTCTAAGTACATGGAAAAGGCAAAACTTGTTGGGGTTCTGGAGTCTCTCCATGACGAGAGAGTGGGAGGTAAGGGTTCAAGAGGACTGCATGTTATCACTCCAACTCTAGAAGAATTGCAACAAGCTCATTTGTATATACTGAATAACAGTAATGAAGCTTTAGTCAAGGAAAGTAACCCAAAAATGACCAAGAATAGGGTGTTGAAAGAGCATAACAAGACTTTCCTAAATTGGTTTAAAGATATAATCTTAGATGACCATAATGCATTTGAAACATTAAGGAAGTTAGCAGATGGGCCTAAAAGAAATGTTATAACTTGAAAAGGATACATTATCCACAGGTATTCATTTTACACGAAATCACAAGACCGAAAGGGCACAATGCAAAATAGTGGTGTAAGTCTAAGGGCTGAATCTCAACACTTGGCTATTGTACATGATGACAATCCCTGTGTAGCTTCCATGCCTTACTTTGGAGTCATTCAAGAAATCAGGGAGGTTAATTATGTAAAATTTAGTGTTTGTGTTTTCAAGTGTAAGTGGGTAGATAACAATATCGGGGTGTGAACCGATGATTTTGGATTTACTTTGGTATATCTGAAGAAGCTCGCTTATCAGAATAAGCTTTTCATCATGGTTAAGCTAAACATGTATTTTATGTTCAACATCCTTGTGATGAAAGATGGTCAGTGGTTTTACACGGAAAAACAATTGGTTTTAATATTAAAGATGATGATTCAACCCTTGAAACTTGTCTCACTCCTTTCTCCACACAAATGTCGAGTAACGTCAATGGAGAAGAAGAAGTTCACAATGTCCTAGCAAATCATAATGATCATGATGAAGGAAAATCAATTAACATTGTATAATGTAATTTATTTTATATTTACTTGGTTTGTTAATTTTAGTTACGCAACTTAATATAGTTTTCATACGTTTTTTAATTAATGTTGTTGTTTTTTGACAGGCACATGGCTACACCACCCAGCTCACCTACTCCTCCTCCTAAGTCAGCAACACCTTCTTCATCGTCTGTGTCAAAGAAGACTAGAAAAGAAACATGACTCTGATCGTTGGCTACTAGACTAGCTGAGGTGGAGAGACCAGTGTTTCATATTGATCCTGTCACTCGGAAAGCCGATGGTCCCCACAAAAAGAACTTAAGAACATATTTGGGGATTGTCGCTCGTGATAAGGTGGATGTTACATATGATAATAGAAAACAAGTGTTTGTCGCTCAAAAGGATATGATCTGGGAGGATATTCATGTATTTCAATTAAATGTTGAATGTTGTTGTAATATGTTGTACTAAAAATCCTAATTTGTAATTAACTAACTACAAAATGTATTTATTGTATCGCAGATTGAATTTGATATTCCTGAATCATCCGATTTGAGGACAAAGAAAAAATACATAAGACCATAAGAGAGCGGTGGAGTCAGTTTAATTCAGATCTGACCTCCAAATGGGCCTTGACACATGGCTGGAGGGCGAGGATGACAAAGTCTGCGAGAAGTACAGAATAAGCAAAGAGAAGTGGACCCAATTTTGTCAAAGCCGTAGAGAGCCTTCATGGCAGGTTAGTTGATTTTCATTATTTTTAAATCATCATATTTACGTATTATTGTCAACATACTGTTATGTGTTATTGTCACAAGATGTTCGAAAGAAGGCACAGGCCATTCAGAAACAAAACACTACCCCTCACGTGTTGTCTCGTGGGGGCTATGATTTTCTAGAAAATAATTTGATGGAGCATAAGCAAAAGAAATGATTGGATGAAGCAAGTCAATCAGGGATCACTGATACAGCCATTGATCCTCCATCACCCATCAGACGACATGTGAAGTGAAAGATGACCCACACGAAGAAAACTAGCCAAATGACATCTGAGGTTGCAAAGGAAATTGCAGACACGATTGTAAGTCACTTTCATTTGTCAGTGGTCAATTTTTATAACAATTTTTTTATGAGTAAACCAATATTGTTTTTCCAGTTGACTACAAGATTCCTTGGAGGAGCAGGCCTCACAGGGAAGCTTTTTTGCCCATGGACATCAGGATGTATTGACTGCTTCCATTGGGTGACCAAAGCACCCTGGTTGTGCCCATGCTGCTGGAGTCGGTGTGACAATCAAACACTATTTTGGATTGGCTTCAAGGGGCTTCTGCACCTCTTCATCCATGGCTGCTAAAGACCTAGAATAACTAACACAAAAGATTAGAGACCAACTGAAGGAGTCGATTACACAAAAAGTGACTCAACAATTAAGTCCCAGATGCATTTGCAGATGCAATCAAAGGAACTCACACTGCCTTCTGAGGCTAGGGTTGGTCCTTCTAATGTTTGTGTCAGTACAAAGGAAAGTTGTGTCGATCCCTCGAGGCAGGACCCAGAAATGAGAGACTCAGACAAATTTGGGTTGTATGTCGATGACAGTCCTCCCCGACTCGTTGCTCTTCGAAGAGTTTATGAGGGATCGACGATCATCCACAATGTTCCTTTGGGCAATGATCAATTGAAGGTCGATGTTGAGGAAGTTCGAGATGATCATGCTTATGTTCCTGTACTCACTCAATAGGTTCAGTTAGTGGGGTAGGCACTTAAATACCTTTCTTGCTTAGCCAACACATCTTGTGAAGCCTTTTTCATAGCAGGTATTTCATTTTGTTTTTTAATAATTATTAATAAATGATTTGTTACAAATCAAGTTGTGACTGTCATTCGCTTAATGTTTATTAACTGGGTAGGATAAGTAGGTAGTTGAGGGACCGACGAAACATGTAGATATGTCGGATCCTACATCAATTCGTTGTAGCTGATGACATTGATCATTCCACAGCTTTTTCTGAAGCCATTGCAGGTGCCATGGGATGCTAGCGTGTTTGGGGTGTATAATGATAACTTCCCATTGTACATAAAGCATGAAGATCTTTCTAAAATAGCTCACGGTGGTCAATGTCTGAGTATCTCTATTATATAATTATGGATTTTGTAAGTCACTTTACATTATTATATATTACCTAACTTATTGTTTTATATTCATGCATAATTTACTATACTTTAACAACAATAGGCATATGACTGAGACAATTATGCGAGCAGGGAATGTCGATGTGTATGGATTCCTTGAGCCACGATCTATACAAAGATCTGGGAAATCGCAATTTGAATAAAATGATTATATTAAGAAATGGATGCAGAATTCACAAAGAAATGTGTACCTAGGAGCCTACTTGATGCAATCCTACCCCGCAAGGGCATTGGTTAGAAGACTCCAAGTAGATTGGGCTAGAGATCCAAGGAAAGACCCTAGGGTTCTCATGAGCCTTATGGTAGATTTCGAGCCCATGGGCTAAGTATGAGCCTGCTTATCTTTGTAAATATTAGAATAGGTTTTTCCTTCGTCAAGGCCTTGTATTTTGGCCATTCTAGTAGTATAGGGTTTTAGCCTTGTATTTCGGGGCATTTTGAGTTGTCTTTGTAATAAGGACTTTTTTTTTTTATTTTCATGTTTTTTGTCATGGGGGTGAGCTTAGCTATTATAGGGGGTGTGTAGCTAAGCTCTAGCTTCTCATCTCAAGGAGGTGAGCTTAGCTATTAGAGAGGTATGTGTAGCTAAGCTCTAGCTTCTTTACGAATCTTCTTAAGGAAGCTTCTCAAGGAGGTGAGCTTAGTTATGAGAGGGGTGTGTGTAGCTAAGCTCTAGCTTCTCAAGGAAGTTTTCTCAAAGAAGCTTCTCAAGGAAGTTTTCTCAAGAAAGCTTCTCAAGGAAGCTACCTAGTCTATAAATAGAAGCATGTGTAACACTTGTTGTAACTTTGATGAATGAGAGTCTTGTGAGACACAACTCAAAGTTCAACTTCTCTCCCTTTTTCTTCCTTCAATTTCGTGCTCCCCCCTCTCTCTTTCTCTCCCTCTTTCTTTTCCTCCATTGAAGCATCCTTCCAAGCTTCTTATCCAAGGCTCATCTTGGTGGTGAAGCTCTTTTTTCCATGGCTTATTCCTTAATGGATGGCGCCTCCTCTCACCTCTTCTCCTTTGTCTTCCGCTGCATCTCCATGGTGAAAAATCACCATTGAAGGACCTCATTGAAGCTCAAAGATCCAGCCTCCATAGAAGCTCCACAAGCAAGCTTCCATCACTACTTGAATGGGTAAGTTAAACTAAACAGATCAACTTAAATCATGTATGCTTTATAATAACTTAATGTTCTCTAATGCAGTGCACATTGGCAAATGGTTGTTATTTTGCCTAAGGACAATGTTGTCATCTAGTTTTGTTCCTTGCACAATAGGCACGACAGCTACTTGAAAGAAATTATTAACAAGGTCAATTATATTTTGTTATACATTTACTTTATGATTGCAATTTGACTTCAATATTTTTATTGTATAATTCATATGCATGTTTCTCTGAATCAGTGCTTTGAAAGGATTCAACGACAGCCAAGGAAGTAAATCCAAGGCTGCTACTAGATGGATTGTAGTTAAAGTAAGTCATTTAAATAATGTTTCATGTCTTAAAAATTAAATTTTATTATGCTTTATTTAACTTTACATATCTAAATATCCCATTCAATTTAGTGTAATAAGTAAAAAGGAAGCACCGAGTATGGGTACTACGTAATGCATTGGATGTCAACAATAGTCCTAGGAGGTTTCAAGGATAAATAGGAAACGATAATGGTTTACTTCAAAACTAATTCAATTTCTTATAATTGTTATTCTTTATACTCATTTATTAACTTATGTGTTTTATTATATTATGTAGTATTTTACTGATCAAATACCATTAGAACCAAAGAGAATGAAGGCAATTTGCATTCAGTGGGCAAGATATTATTTGAAAGTTAAAAATCAAACACTATGAATTTAAGTAATTTTAAAATTGTAGAGTAGTTATTATGCTAATTTAGATTAGGTTACAAATGATTTTATGTATTAACTTTCATTTTTCTTATAATTCATTGTAAATATTCAATTATATATAGTGGACAAAATTTAAATTGGTTAAGAAAAACTATCTGGTCTAGTATTGCTTTTGAATTTACAGATTAAATGGGCTAATTAAAAAATCATACAGAATATTAAAAAAATACAAAACATGTTGTTTTTTTATAAAAATCGATGTTGTCAGTAAAAAACAACACCACTTTTCCAAGAAATCGATGTTGTTTTTGAATGACAACATCAGTTTTCCAAAAAACCGATCTTTTTGACTGACAAAATCGATTGTCTAAAAACTAATGTTGTCATTAAAAACAACATCTATTTTTTATGAAAATCGATGTTCTCAGTCAAAAACATTGGTTTTTGTTAATGTTGAGACTTTTAACGTTGGTAGTTTCAACATCAGTTAATAACCGATGTTGAAAGTCCTTAATAACCAATATTAAAAGCCTATTTTCTATTAGTGCTTCTTCAAGCTTAAACTTAAGTCTTCATGTTGCTCCCCCTATCTCTAAAAAATTTTAATTGGTTTTTATGTTAAAAATAACTTTTTTTCTCAATGTTTAAATGTTTAGTGTGTATGCGTGTAAAGTGTCTAGCTAGGTCTTTTGAGTTTAATTGTGCTTGTGGGTTGCGACCAAATTGCATGATTGATTGTAAGGACATGTGAAATCCCACTGTGTCATGTGTGTGTGTGTATAGAGAGAGGGGGGGAGGGAGGGAGAGGGAGAATTTCATTGTGAATTTTGATCAAAATTTTAACATTTAAATAACAATATGAATTTTTATTAAAAAAATATCTGAAATTTGAGTTAGAGTATTTCATCCTAGAAAAATACTTTCAATTTTTTAGGGGAGTAGGAGAGCTCTTAGTGTTCCCATTAGCGGTAGCTCTTGAAATTCAATTCCATCTTTTGTTAATTTTAACCAATCTCTTAAAAACAAAATTAGTCTAGCTTGCTCCAATTAATAAATTTTCAAATACCATGATACACGTGGAAGAACATTTCGAATAGTAATATTTACTTTATGCTTCATTAATCCTAATTGATTTAGCAAGCAGATTTTATCAGAAAAAAGGATGAGAAAAGTTTGCAAGATCCCCTTAACCCTATGTTGCCTATCACTCCAATCAATATTACCTACAAAATATTGTCATACCAGGATGAGCTTAGCCGCCCATTTTGCACAACTTCTATAGAATGGTTGCACATTTTTCCGGTTTGATGATCCTTTTATTTTTCTTTTGAAATGTAGGTGCATGTTGTATTATTACTCTTGGGAGCAAAAGAAATGACAATAGTGCCCCCACCTCTTATTTTTTGTTGTAGCAAAACTATCAAGACATTAGAGTATTTCTTTAAGAAATTTTTTTAACATATTATTAAGTGTCCTAAAACTTGTTATTGTATGCTACGAAGTAAATGATCATTCTCAAAGTTCAAAGATTTCACGAAGATTTGCATCACTTGTTAGGTTTCGTGAAAAATGAAAAGAGAGATGTTTTGAGAAGAAAATTTGTGTCAACCTGAAGAATATTATTTATAGCATGCACTATCTTTATGCTTCAACCAGAAGAATAACAATGTTTTGTCTATTCAACAACGTATCTATTGCAATTATTAATTTGTTGTTGTTATAGTCCTAGAATTGTGTGAAAGATAATTATTTTGCATTAAAATTGTTAATAGAAGTGCATTAAAAAATTTGTTTAAGCTAATGTGTCTTTTAAAATTACAGGGAGGGCAATAAAGAGAATAGACCATTTTTTAAAAAAAAAATGTCATTCTACATCAATTATGTAATAAACGATATAAAATGTGACTATACAACATTGGTTACAGGAAAAACTGATGTGGAAAAGGCAATTTTTACATCGGTTTTAGAAAAAGCCGATGTTGTAACTATTATACAACATCAATTTTGGCAAAACCGAGAAAGTATTTTTTTTCTACATCGGTTTTGATAAAAGATGTTGTTTTTGCATTTTTTGTATATTTCTTACCATACGACATCGATTTTGTGAAAAATCGATGTTGTATAGTGAAATTCAGCATTAGTTTTTATAATTGATATTAAAATTGATATTTTTAACGATGGTATTTTGAACATCATTTCATAATCAATGTTGAAAGTCCCAAAAAACTAATGTTAATAGTTTGTTTTCTAATAGTTCACATATTTGAAAAGCTTTAAAATTTTTGAAAAGGATAAAGAAGTTCATAGGTTCTCATTTAAGATGTAATGTTGGGACATGGTGTAGCAAACTATATGAATCGAGCCTAGACTAATAGGACTAACACACAACGTAGTTGGTGTAACAAGCTATATGAACCAAAAATGTTTGGCGTATGTTAGAGGCCTACCCATCACATTACACTCTCACAATCCTTGTTGTTATCGTTGTTGTGTGCTAATAAGCAATACGCGTGCCCTATATTCATGAGTACTTTAGATATTTTGCCACGATCTCACACAAGCAGCATCACTTGACACTCATATAGGTGATTTCATCAAGTGTATAAATCATGCACCACCCATAAGGGATATGAAAATCATTAAAAGTTATATATATTGTTAAGTTTTCTCACAACCACATAAAGTTTAACTATAAAGCTTAACCTCTCATTAATGCAGTGTCTAGCATTTTGATGCAATCCTACCCCCCAAGGGCATTGGATAAAAGTCTCTAAGAAGATTGAGTCAAAGATGCAGGAGAAGGCCCTAGGATTTTCATGAGCCTTTGGGTAGATTTTGGGCTCAGTATGAGCCCACTTATCTTTGGAAATATTAAATTAAGGTTTCATTATTTTTGGGTCTTGTATTTAGGGCTCCATAGTGTATGGAGGATACCCCAGTAATGTAGGACTTTTCAGCACTTGTATTTTAGGGCACCTAGACTAGTTTTTGTATTAGGGGTAGTTTTGTAATTTCACGTGCATTAAGTGCACTATTTGATGTGTGTGTGTTGGGAGATAAACTTAATTGAATTGGGAGAAGCCCAATCTAATTAAATTTTGGACCATCCTAAGGGGAGGTGAGCATTTGCTTGCTACACCCCATTGCCACATCATATAGTCACACTTTGTGCATGTCCTTCATGCTTTACATGCCCCATGACACCTAAGCACACTTAGTGGAGAATCTTGGACTTGGTCTTGGATTAGTGGGCTAAACCATAACTAAAATTCACTAATCATAATTAGTGAAATTTTGGCTCCAAATTTGGCTCCACCAATTCAAATTCAAATTCAAGTGAAATTTGAATTCAAATTTCCCTCCAATTTTGTGACACTTAGGCTATAAATAGAGAGACCTTGTGTGTGCATTTTTCAACTTTGATCATTTTGAGAATTACACTTCAAAGTTTAGACCTCATTTGAGGCATAAAATTTCGTGCTCCTTCTCCTTCTACTCATCTTCTCCTATCTTCAAGCTCCTGTCCATGGCTTCCTATGGTGGTGAGCTTCTTCTTGACTCATTTTCTCCTTGAAGTAATGGCATCTCCAATCATTCTTCTTCCTTCTCCATTCCACTGCCATTAAACTTCAAGAAGCAAAAGACTCCATTGATGAAGAAGATACAAGGCCTACAAGCTCCACATGGAGCTACATCACATGTTCTCACACCATGGGTAGGGACTAAAAATTAAAATTGATTAAAATCAATGCAGTGCTAGTTCTTACCCATATGAACCTTTTTAAGTGACTTGTTCTTAACCATATGAATCTTTTCATGGGATCTCTAATCACAAAGGTCGTGTTACTATCACTTGTTTGTTTTTCAAATGGCTTAAATTTCATGAAATAATCTCTTTCCTAGGAGTTTAAGTCACAGGATCAACCAAATCCATTTTTCACTTCACAAAATCAAATATTTTTATCTCTTAAGTAATTGTTTTATCACATTATTTCTCAATTTCTATTTCAAAGAATTATTTGCTCAAGTGATATTTTAACCACTAAGTCTCATAATCAATCATCTCTAGAGTAACAACAGTGACTCAATTGTAATTTGTTTTGGTTGATCTCTAAGCAATGCACTACAATACTAACGCAACCTCTACTAAATTTTGTCTCATTTAGATCAAAGATCCATTTAATAGCACTAAATTTTCTAATGCAATGAAAAATTCCCACCATATAATTTATTGTACCTCCAAAATATTTTATAATTTTATGTACCAAAATATACAATTCACATGTGAAATAATATGCACTCTCTCAACAAATAATGTTTTATCACCCCTAACATGTATAATCGAAGTACAAACATATACAGTAATCATAATCAAACATTGCACTTCAATTACACATAGTTTCAAAAGAATGACATGCAAAAGACTCAAATTCCACGTAAAAAAAAAAAAGATTTAGCTTTTAGCATGCATCAAGGTTTAAAATTCTAGTGGACAACACAAATTATCTATAAATATAACTCTTGGTCATGATTTCATGAATCGAACAACATGTATCTACCAAACACTTGCAATGTGTCAAGAAAACACCAAATATGCATTATTTAAACATATAATCCACCTCCATAGTATGTTTTAGTATCAATCATCATACTTAGAGCATATACTCATAGCATTACCATAATTTAATCAACAACCGCATTTCATATAACATGCAATTTTAGGGTGTATTTGGTTTGCATTTTTATTTTCTATTTTCATTTCCTGTTTTCATTTTCTGAAAACTATTTTCATTTTCAAAAGATTAGAATTCTGAAAATATGTGGTTTGATTTCTTGTTTTCTGTTTTCAAGAAATAAAAACACTGAAAATACATTTTCAAAAGGAAATGTATTTTTAGAGTTGCTTAAAATTACATTCATTGCCACCGCGTTTTCATTTTACCCAAAATGAGGCTCCTAGTTTCAACTGAAAACACTGAAAATGAGATTTTATTATTTTTAGTTTTTGGTTCATTTGAGAAAATATTTTCACTGAAAATGTTTTCAAAAATCCAACCAAACGCATTTTCATCACCATTTTCTATTTCCAGTAAAAATGAAAACAAAAAACAGCAAAACCAAACACCACCTTATTTTTTCTTATACTCAAAACATATACTAAACTTTGCTTTTCAATCACTTTACTAAACCTTCTAACTCTTCAATACAAATCCAATTAAAGCGATCAAACTTTTAGTCACTATAGAATTCATAAAGTATCACTTTTAAGTCTCCATAAAAACCAAAAGAAAAAAGAAAGCATACCCCCACATTGAATGGTCCTAAAAATTAAATCATGTAACATATTCTAACAATTTCACCATCATATTCAATAGCTTATAGCGTTCCTAAATTCAGAAAATAATAAATTATGAATATCAAATAAATTTTGTTTCTAACTGAACTTAACATCATACATGAATTTACATGTTATGAAAAAGGTATTATAACTCTAATTAACAGAATATAATCTAATTAATATATATAAAACAAGTAATAAGGCCAATTGAAATGTAAAATTAATGCATATTAAAACAGATAAAGAAACATTAGAATATGACATTAATGTCATTAAAAGAAACATATATATATATATATATATATATATATATATATATATATATATATATATATATATATATATATATATATATATATTCCTACTATAAAGGTAAGATACAATCATTAATATCATAGTTTTAATTTTATGTCAATCAACACTAGTCTACCAAAAAATAAATAACTTATTACATCGCCACTATTTTTCTTGTTCGTTGCATGCTATTGACAAAGTCACAATAAACAAATATAAAGATATATAGCATGTTAATACCAATATGATTTCCTATGCTATTACCTCTTGAATACCCTATGTCTATTACCTTTTGACTTTTGCCCACCATCATGCAAATTCAAAGCCCCGTAAGATGCTTGCTATATGTATGATAATAAAACACCTTATATTTTAAGTAATTATATCTATGTTATAGGAATATAAAACATTATTATTTTCAAACACAACTTCTAGCATTAAAGATCACATAGATACCAACCAACCAATGAGTAAACATTAACAATAATCAAATATAACCATTTCACATCAGCATTGTTCAATCTTATCAGTTCTACTTTCTCTAATCTCTAATTAAATCCATATTAAACCTCCAATCACATATAACAAAAAGACAATCTCACAAAACCCGTTCACATATTGTTAGAATATATGATACATATATTTTATATTTATGTATATCTCCTATTTTGATTATGTAATTAATCTTGTGCATATTCTGTCCAAATTCTTAGCTAATTAGTGTCCTACTTTCTAGGCTAATTATCCTCTTGTATATTGTATATATTCTCACGTTACTAATGAGAAAAGGCACGGATTCAAACTCTTTCATGGTATCAGTTTAGTTTTTATCCTAAAATCCCTAACAACCACCTCTCTTCCACCCATTTTTATTCTCCTTCCGCTGCAATTCTCCATGGTCGATCAACCCAAATTCCATGTTGCTTTGACTATCACCAATGTTAAGTCCCTCATTCCCATAATGTTGGATGCGGAGCATGGCATGTATCACTCTTGGGCGGCTTTATTCAAGGTCCTTGTTAAGGTTCATGATTTACATCACCACATCATCTCTCCTACGGAGGCACAAGAGGTAGCTGCTTATGCCGCATCCAAAGCCGCAGACCCTGCTCTATGTAAGCGTCTCGATGCCGCGGTGCTTTAATGGATATACGGGACTATATCCACCTATCTTGTTCAAAGACGACACGGCTCAAGGGGCATGGGCTCATCTCGAATGTATGTTTCAGGACAACAAGGCTTCTCGGGCTACTCATCTTGAAGAGAAACTTGCGGACCTTAATTTCGATAATTTTTTGTCGATTGATAGCTATTGTAATCACATCAAGTCGTTGGCTGATCAACTTGCCAATGTTGATGCCCCTCTCACCAACAGCAGATTAGTTCTCAAACTCACGGCAGGGCTACCTGAGGCCTATGCCGGGATGGTAGATATCATCCAAAATCAAGAACCATTACCCTCGTTTACGAGTTGCTGATCTCAACTCAAGCTTGCGGAGCGGACCATTAAAAACCGCTTGGCAAAGGAAGGCAACTCCGGCAACCGCTCTCAAGCCGCTCTCCTTACAAGCACCGACAGCCACCACGGCACGGACAACAACACCTCCGCATCCTCTACTTCATCTCGTTAGAGTTCCAAAGGAAATAAGAAAAAGAAGTCCAACTCCAAGGTTTCTGGGAAAAGCCGTAATTGCAATGGGCAAGTGGCCCCACAACAATCTGGACTCATGCCATTTAATTGGCAGCAACAGCCATGGGCCACCTGGGCTACTTGGTTGGCTCAATGGCCAAACCCGCCTCCATGCCCATATCCTGCTTCCTCCTGGGCATTGAAAAATGTTGCTGCTCCTACTGTTGGGCTACGCCAATCTGGGCCAGGGATCTTGGGTTCGCGTCCACAGGCATACAATGCCATAGTACCATCCACTCGCTACACACCTATGGACATTGAAGCAGCAATGCATGCTCTATCTTTTTCTCAGCCAGATGGGAATTTCTATATGGACACTGGCACTTCATCTCACATGTCTGCGGACCAAGGTATTTTTTCTTCTTATTTCAATTCGAGTATTAAAAATAATAGCATTGTTGTGGATAGTGGACATCTGGTTCCAATTGTTGGTCACGGTAGTACTACGTTGCCATCCCCTTACCCTCCCTTTCACTTGAATAATGTCTTACATGCTCCTAAATTGATTAAAAATTTAATATCTGTCCGTAAATTCACCACTGATAATTCGGTTTCCGTTGCATTTGATCCCTTGGTTTTTCTGCGAATAACTTACAGACGGGAGCCAGACTAATGAGATGTGACAGTACCGGTGACCTTTATCCTTTCTTCTCAAACACTCAAGCCACTCTTCTAGTCAATAATTCAGTGTTTACCGCTATTTCATCCAATCTTTGGCATACTCGCCTAGGCCATCCTGGTGATGTTGTTCTTAGATCCCTTAATAGCAAAAATTTTATTAATTATAATAAGGCTTGTAAAACCTTTTGTTCCTCATGTCCTCTCGGGAAACATTCTAAGTTACCGTTTTCTGATTCTATGTCGCACATTGCTTCTCCTTTTGATATAATTCATAGTCATCTTTGGACTTCGCCTGTCATGAGTTCTTCTGGCCACTGTTATTATGTTCTATTTCTTGATGATTACAGTAAATATTTGTGGACTTATCCTATTGCAAAGAAATCCAAAGTTAAACACTTGTTCAAATCTTTTCATAGTCTAATTCATACACAATTTACCCGTGATATTAAGACTTTTCAATGTGACAATGGCGCGGAATATATTAATGGCACTTTACAAGAGTTTTTTTTATCAACATGGCATGATTTTTCCTCTATCTTGCCCCCATACTTCCCCTCAAAATGGAAAGTCGAACGCCACATAAAATCAATAAACAATATCATACAAACCTTACTTGCTCATGCTTCTTTGCCTCTTCCTTTTTGGCATCATGCATTAGAAATGGCCACATATCTCCTAAACATTCTCCCAACCAAGGTCCTAGGATTTATGTCTCCCACTCAAATTCTATATCAATGTGATCCAATATACTCGGAATTACGTGTCTTCGGTTGCCTATGTTTTCCTCTCTTCCCGTCCACTTCTATTCACAAATTGCAAGAAAAGTCCACTCCTTGTGTCTATCTTGGTCCCGCCCCAAATCATAGAGGTTCAAAATGCTATGACATGTCAAGTAAAAAAAATATTATTTGTCGTCATGTGAAATTTGTTGAAACTGAATTCCCTTTCTCTAAGCTTCACTCCCCTCACAAAGATGACTATACTTTTCTGGATTTTAATCCCTGTCAAACCCTAATTTCGTCCGGGGACCTTTGCTTGATGACATGCGACTTTTGTTTGGTCCTTGTAAGGTGCTTGGCACCCCTCATTAGGCAATTTGTGAAATTCCGGGACGTGCCGGAAAACAAAAGAAAATATTGATGCACAATCCGTAAGGTTCCGTGACACACCGGAAATCAAATGGAAGCATCGTTGCACAATTAGTGAGGTTCCGTAACATTCCGTAAGTCAAAAAGGGGATGATTATGTAATCCACAAGGTTCCGTAACATTACGGAAAGAAAACAAGTATCGTTACGAAATTCGTAAGTTTCCGTAACTTTACGAAAAAAGAATCACCAAAAAAAAAGTAGGGGGGTGTACTTAGTAAAAATGGGGGTGCAAATAGCAACCAGGCCCACTTGGGCCCTCCAGAAGATTCCTCCCGAAGGCTGTTGCTTCTGGAGGAAGCAACCCTGCTCGCCTGGGCGAGCTGGGTGGCAAGCTTCTCCCCCAATTTTCTATAAATAGGGGGAGAAGTGAAGTGAAAAAGGGTTCAGCCCCTTAGGCACTTCTCTCTCTTTCGAATTTGCTTGGAAAAATTGTTTCCGTGAAGAAAATCCAAGCCGAGGCGCTTCTGAAACGTTTCCGTAAGGAATTTCGCGAAGGTTTCGACCGTTCTTCGACGTTCTTCATTCGTTCTTCATCGTTCTTCGATCTTCAACGGGTAAGTACCTCGAACCAAGCTTTTCGATTCATTCTATGTACCCGTGGTGGTCCACATTGTGTTTCGTGTATTTTTATTCTCGTTTCATTTACTTTTTATACCCCCTTTTGACGTGCTTAAGCCATTTTATTTAAGTCATTTCTCGCTTAACCTAAAAATAAAATAAATTTCCACCGATCGTTTAAATTGTATTATCCGTTAACTTCGGTTAAAATGAATTCTGACCGTTCGGTCGTGCCGTAACCACGTTGGAAATCAAAAAAAGAGGTAAAATAATAATATAATAATAAAAAAAACGTCTTTTAGTAAAATAAAGCGGAAAATCAATCGGACATTTTCTCTTTGGGATTTCTCATTCTTAATTGAATTGACTAATAACTAAAGTGAAACTAAGGCTAAAATCAACTCGCCTAGTGAAGCTCGTCCATAAAAATAGGTTTTTGAAGTTTATCATTTCAATTTCTTACTAAGTAAAATGGATCATTTTCAAGATCCAACGCCTTAAAATGATCACCTTTTAAGTAAAAAAGAATCACTTGATAAAAAAGAACTACGTAGGTCTGATTTCCTCATCGCAATTGAGGAATACGTAGGAGCAAAGGGAAACACCCTTGTCGACCACAAAAAGAGGAAAAATATAAAAAGGGTATAAAGGATATAAAGACATAAAAAGGGAACGTAAAAATCAAAGTCATGTTTGCACATTCGATTAAAGGCTGTCGTCCCTTGGGACGGACGTGTGGGGTGCTAATACCTTCCCCGTGCGTAAATACGACTCCCGAACCTTTCACTTAAAAGTTCGTAGATCGCGTCTTTTCCGGTTTTTCCGACGTTTTCCTCAAATAAACGTTGGTGGCGACTCCGCGCGTATTCCTTTCGTGGAACACGCATCCCGCGAGTCTCGCGTCGCCCTCCCGCCGAAGGGTCGGTTGCGACAGTTGGCGACTCCACTGGGGACAATTTTTAGAGAGTTAGGCCATTTAATCTTGTGCAATGCTTTACCATGACTTACTCCTTTGTTGGTTTTCCTTCATTATGTTCTTGTGTATATAAAATCTTTGTTGCTTTTAGTGCGTTTTAAAATGTATGCATGAGGTAAATATTTATTCATTTGATGCACACAAACACCAACACTATTTGCACACACTGTGAGTTGAAAAAGGGCCCTATACCCGGGTTCATGGGAGCATAAGGAGTGGAGGTGGATCTGTAATCATGCTAGGTCTCCGACTTTCTTGATTACAGTGAACCCTCATCTAGAGTTTTCCTCTTTGAAAACATATTGTTGCTAGTAGTCCCTACTGCTGCCGTATGTTCTTCGAAGGGGATAATATCTCTAGAAACTATCAAGAGAGATATGACTACCTTGGGGGTTATCACTAAATGCCTAGTTAGTTCTCTCCCTTATAGGTCCCTTAAATAGGGGCACGGAGCAAATACGCTGCGTGCCATTTTTCACACTGCCATGCATAAATATTGTCATGCTATTGCGCCTTTTGCATATGCATCGCATAGGGGTTCTATCTTGATCCCCTCTATAGACAAATCAATGGAAGGTCCGGGTCACCGTTTTAAATACATACGTTGGGGCACTTTGCTACCCCTAGACGTTGTGTCTAAAAAGGAGACAATGTCCCGGGCACCCGCATTCTTAAATTACAGTTGTGTCATATGCATTCCTTCATGCATTCATCCATTCCACCCATGAGATATCGGAGTTTTGATTTGCACCAGCTTTTTGTCTCACTTTAGTAAGCATGGGGACAAATCAAACCGGCAAGAGATTTTACCAAGTCAAGGTTAAAGGCCTAGATACCACTAGCATCAAGGAATTAGGGCGGTTGATGGAACCTCTCCAGATGCAAGCCTTCTGCAAGATTTACGGAAAGATCTTAGAGTTGACCATAGCAGAGATATCCATAGAAGCCATTGCATCACTCACCCAATACTACAACCAGCCTTTGAGATGCTTCACGTTCGGAGACTTCCAATTGGTACCAACCATTGAAGAATTTGAGGAAATTCTAGGATGTCCTCTCGGGGGAAGAAAACCATACCTTTCCTCCGGGTGTCTCCCCTCTTTGAGCAGAATTGCAACTGTGGTCAAGGATTCAGCAAGAGGTTTGGACCGCATAAAACAGACTCGGAACGGCATAGCGGGCCTACCACGGAGGTACCTAGAAGACAAGGCGAGGGGTATGGCCAATCAAGGAGATTGGGTCCCGTTTATGGATGTGTTAGCTTTGCTAATTTTTGGGGTTGTCCTCTTTCCAAACGTAGATGGTTTGGTGGACCTAGCATCAATCAACGCTTTCCTTCCATACCACCATAGCAAGGAAAGTCCGGTGGTAGCTGTCTTGGCAGATTTATTTGACACATTTAACCGAAGGTGCGAAAAAAGTAGCGCACGGATCATCTGTTGCTTGCCCGCCCTCTGCGTTTGGTTGGTTTCACACCTGTTCCAGCAAGACACGAGGCATCCATGTCCGCTCCAGAGCCATCGCTCATGTACTGAAAAAAGAAGAATAGATTGGGACCAGCTTTTGGCTGGGTGATGTGCCATCATTTTCTTCTATTTTCTAAACCCTTTTTGCACCATTTTAATTTTTGATTGGTCTTAATTGTCAATTAATTAGGCAGTTTTATTATTTAGGCTCATTTAGCTAATTTGATGTTTTTAATCTAATTTCAGGAATTAATGAAACATTCGGCTTAATCCGGATTTTGGTTGAGGACTTGAAGAGGGCAAATAAAGCAGCGCTTACCTTAGTTTATTTCTAATTAGGAAATTTCGCAATTTTATTTTATGTTGTTCAGTGTTTATTTCGTTTTGGGCCAGAGTATTGTAATAGGGCCCAGTGACTTTGAGTGACTCTTTTTAAATAGCTGCCTTGGGATTCATGCAGGGCATTCTATTCTGCTAGGCTATTTTCATTATTCAGAGCTTTGGTTTTAGGTTTTCACGTTTTTCTGTTCCCTTGTTACAGTTTTCGTTCTTAATGCAAATTTCCGTTTTCTGCTTCTAATTACGAGTTCATTCTTGCTTCTTCTTCTACGTTCATTTACGTTTCTTTTCATTTACGTTCTTGTTCATTTACGTTTCTGCTTCATGTTTCATTTGCGTTTTCTGTTTGAATCCATGGAAGGCTAGATTTTCTGGTGTTGTTTCCTTTTGAGGACGAAGCCCAACTCTCTTTGAGGTTTCGTTTGTAATGTGGTTTCCTGGCAGTTTTCCCTTCACCAGTTATCCCAATTTCGTGAATATTAATCAGTGCACACTTCGTGTTCGATTAATTGCCTCTGAGCCTAACTTGCGTTCATGCTTAATGGACGAAGGGCTAACTGGTGTATGTGGTGCCTAATCACGTATTGAAAACCCTAAGTTGATTTTCGCATAGTAAATTGAAATAGGGTTGGATTAAGTGGTTGACTGTTAGGGACGAATTCTCCATAACCCAGGATAAGAGAGTGGCTTCTGAATCAGAGGAAACAACCCGTTTTTAATATTAGTAGTTTCATATTCCATTTTATTTGTTCTGCTCTTTATTTACCAAACAACCAAACCCCCCCCCCCATCGTTACTGTTACTGCAAGTATATTATGAACATTTGGCTTGTCACTGCTCGTTGGGAAACGACCTAGGATCACTTCCTAGTTATTGCATTTTCATGTTTATTTGATTCGGGTACGGCCTCGATCAAATTTGGTGCCGTTGCCGGGGAGCAGTGTCCAAAGGTTCATAATAGCTAGCTAGTGTTGTGTGTTTAATCCTTTCGTGTTTTATGTTTAATTGTTAGTATTGTGTTAGTATGTGTGTTAGTGTTGTTTAGTGTCCTGGTATTTTGTTTAATGTGTGTTCTGTTTCAGTTTTCCCATTAAGCGTTTCCCCTGTTTCAGTCTTGGGTGTTTTGCTGTGAAGATTGTGCTTGAAAACAGAGTAGTAGTAGAAATCAGCTTGCGGAAAAACAGAGTAGTAGTAGAAATCAATTAGAGACTGATTTTAGCGACCACCCATGCTGAATTATTTGGGATTTTTTGTTTTAGTAGCTAGGGTTGTTTATTTTGGCTGAATTTTTTTGTGGTAACTTCTTTTAATCCATATTTTGTGGGAAAAATAGCTAGAGCCTTTAGTTTGGTCAGATTTGAAAGTTCCAAAAAACTAGCAAATTTTGTGTTTGTCAAAACTTCAAACGGCCATAACTTTTGCTCCTGTTATCAGAATCGCAATTATTATATATGCATTTGGGGTAGAAAAAAATTTCCTACGCCGTGGCAATACATCTGACTTACAACCCTTTGATCCTAAGATAGCTAGGACATTTCATAGATTAGTTAGGCATCATTTTATACCTTTTGATCATTCTGAGCATTCCATAACTGGTGAATTTGTGCATTCTGTTATTGGTGATTTTGAACATCCTGATCTTGAGCATTATAATTTTGAGCATTCTGATTCTGAGCATTCTGATTTTGCACATTCTGAGAACATGGCACAACCTCCACCTCGTGAGAGGACTCTAAGGGAAATGGCTGCACCTGATTTCACCTATGAAAGCTTGTGCATCCAATACCCTGATGAGGATGTCCGATATGTTCTTAAAACTGGACTGATTCATTTGCTTCCAAAGTTTCATGGCCTTGCAGGTGAAGACCCGCACAAACATTTGAAAGAATTTCACATTGTCTGCTCCACCATGAAACCCCCAGATGTCCAAGAGGATCACATATTTCTGAAGGCTTTTCCTCATTCATTAGAGGGAGTGGCAAAGGACTGGCTGTATTACCTTGCTCCAAGGTCCATCACGAGCTGGGATGACCTTAAGAGAGTATTCTTAGAAAAAATTTTCCCTGCTTTCTAGACCACAGCCATCAGGAAGGATATCTTAGGTATTACACAACTCAGTGGAGAGAGCCTGTATGAGTACTGGGAGAGATTTAAGAAACTATGTGCCAGTTGCCCCCACCATCAGATTTCAGAACAGCTTCTTCTCCAATATTTTTATGAAGGACTCAGTAATATGGAGAGAAGTATGATAGATGCTGCCAGTGGTGGAGCCCTTGGAGACATGACCCCTGCTGAAGCCAGAAATTTAATTGAGAAGATGGCCTCCAACTCCCAGCAGTTTAGCGCCAGAAATGATGCCATAGTCATTAGAGGAGTGCATGAGGTAGCTACAAACCCATCTGCATCATCTGAAACTAAGAAGCTTGAAGGCAAACTGGATGCGTTGGTCAACTTGGTAACCCAGCTGGCCTTGAATCAGAAATCTGTACCTGTCGCAAGGGTTTGTGGTTTGTGCTCCTCTGCTGACCACCATACAGACCTTTGCCCTTCCATGCAGCAACCTAGAGCAATTGAGCAACCTGAAGCTTATGCTGCAAATATTTACAATAGACCTCCTCAACCTCAGCAGCAAAATCAACCACAACAGAGCAATTATGACCTTTCCAGCAACAGATACAACCCTGGATGGAGGAATCACCCTAACCTCAGAAGGTCCAGCCCTCAGCAACAACAACACCAGCCTGCTCCTTCCTTCCAAAATGCTGCTGGCCCAAGCAGACCATACATTCCTCCACCAATCCAACAACAGCAACAACCCCAGAAACAGCCAACAGTTGAGGCCCCTCCACAACCTTCCCTCGAAGAACTTGTGAGGCAAATGACTATGCAGAACATGCAGTTTCAGCAAGAGACCAGAGCCTCCATTCAGAGCTTAACCAATCAGATGGGACAATTAGCTACCCAATTGAATCAATAACAGTCCCAGAATTCTGACAAGCTGCCTTCTCAAGCTGTCCAAAATCCCAAAAATGTCAGTGCCATTTCATTGAGGTCGGGAAAGCAATGTCAAGGACCTCAACCCGTAGCACCTTCCTCATCTGCAAATGAACCTGCCAAACTTCACTCTATTCCAGAAAAAGGTGATGACAAAAATCTACCTAACAATTTCTGTGCAGGTGAATCTTCTTCCACAGGTAATTCTGATTTGCAGAAGCAGCACATTCCCCCTCTTCCATTCCCTCCAAGAGCAGTTTCCAACAAAAAAATGGAAGAGGCAGAGAAAGAGATCTTGGAAACGTTTAGAAAAGTAGAGGTAAACATACCTCTGTTGGATGCAATAAAGCAAATTCCAAGATATGCCAAATTCTTGAAGGAGCTGTGCACTAATAAGCGGAAGCTTAAAGGAAGTGAACGAATTAGCATGGGCAGAAATGTCTCCGCATTGATTGGTAAATCTGTTCCTCAAATTCCTGAAAAATGCAAAGATCCAGGTACATTCAGCATACCTTGTATTATAGGGAATAGTAAGTTTGACAATGCCATGCTAGATTTAGGAGCCTCTGTTAGTGTTATGCCTCTGTCGATTTTTAATTCTCTATCTCTAGGTCCCTTGCAGTCAACTGATGTGGTAATTCATTTAGCTAATATAAGTGTTGCCTATCCTGTTGGTTTCATAGAAGATGTCTTAGTTAGAGTTGGTGAACTGATTTTCCCTGTTGATTTTTATATCTTGAATATGGAAGATGGATTTTCTCAAGGATCAGTTCCCATCATTCTAGGCAGACCCTTTATGAAAACTGCTAGAACTAAGATAGATGTTTATGCAGGCACACTGTTCATGGAGTTTGGTGATATAACTGTTCATTTTAATATTCTGGATGCTATGAAATACCCATCTAAAGATCTTTCTGTATTTCGTGCTGAAATAATTGACCATGTTGTTGATGAATACATGACTGATCTTTATTCTAATCTGCATGCCTCTCACTCTTCATGCATTGAGTCTGAAATTGTACTTGATCATATGTCTGAATTTGATGCTGAGAGTGAATCTGAAAGTGATATTGATTGCATGCCTGGTGGTGGTGTTTTACCTCTTGAGATTGATTTTATAGAGTCAGATAAGACTAACCATGTTTCAGGAAGTACACATACCTCTGACTTTCTTTATGAGGTAAAGGTTGAGAAACCATCTCCTTCTACCACTGTCCAGCCGACCACACCAGAATTGAAGCCTCTGCCATCAAATTTAAAATACGCTTACTTGGATGATAGCAAGAGTTTTCCAGTGATTATATCTGCCTCCCTTGCTGATGAGCAAGAGGAGAAGTTGTTGTCAGTTCTCAAGAAGCATAAGAAGGCTATAGGTTGGACCCTGGCGGACATTCCTGGTATTAGCCCATCCACATGTATGCATCGAATAAATTTAGAGGATGGAGCTAAACCAGTAAGACAGCCACAGAGAAGACTCAACCCGGTGATTCTTGATGTAGTGAAGAAGGAGATAACCAAGCTTTTGCAAGCTGGGATCATTTATCCTATCTCTGACAGCCAATGGGTGAGTCCCGTCCAGGTAGTCCCGAAAAAACTGGCCTCACAGTGATCAGAAATGAGAAGGAGGAGTTGATTCCTACTCGGGTGCAGAACAGTTGGAGAGTCTGCATTGACTATAGGAGGCTGAACCAGGTTACCAAAAAGGACCATTTTCCCCTGCCATTCATTGACCAAATGCTTGAACGCCTGGCAGGTAAATCCCACTACTGTTTCCTTGATGGTTTTTCTGGTTATATGCAAATTACTATTGCTCCTGAGGATCAGGAAAAGACCACATTCACCTGCCCCTTCGGCACTTTTGCTTATAGGAGGATGCCTTTCGGCCTGTGCAATGTCCCTGGTACCTTCCAGCGGTGCATGATTAGTATTTTCAGTGATTTTTTAGAAAATTGCATAGAGGTGTTTATGGATGATTTCACTGTATATGGATCCTCTTTTGATGGTTGTTTGAATAGTTTGGAAAAAGTTTTGAATAGATGCATTGAAACTAACCTTGTTCTAAATTTTTGAAAAATGTCATTTTATGGTTGAGCAAGGTATAGTTTTAGGCCACATTATTTCCAATAAGGGTATTGAAGTAGATCCTGCAAAAATTTCTGTTATTTCACAATTGCCTTACCCCTCTTGTGTGCGAGAGGGGCGATCTTTTCTTGGTCATGCAGGATTCTACAGGCGCTTTATAAGGGAT
Source organism: Glycine soja (assembly GCF_004193775.1). Taxonomy (NCBI): domain Eukaryota; kingdom Viridiplantae; phylum Streptophyta; class Magnoliopsida; order Fabales; family Fabaceae; genus Glycine; species Glycine soja. The sequence continues at coordinate 33,992,756 of NC_041003.1, forward strand.
TTTAGCAAAGTAGCCCTTCCACTGTCCAACTTGTTGCAAAAGGAGGTGGAGTTTGACTTTAATGACAGATGCAAAGAGGCTTTTGATTGCCTCAAAAGAGCGTTGACTACCACCCCCATCATCCAGGCACCCGATTGGACAGCCCCTTTTGAGCTTATGTGTGATGCATCAAATTATGCATTGGGGGCTGTCCTTGCTCAGAAAATTGATAAATTGCCCAGGGTGATATATTATGCTTCTATGACTTTAGATGCTGCCCAAGCAAATTATACTACTACTGAGAAAGAGCTTCTAGCCATAGTTTTTGCTCTTGAAAAATTTTGATCTTATTTGCTTGGTACTCGCATTATTGTTTATACTGACCATGCAGCTCTAAAGTACTTGTTGAAGAAGGCTGATTCTAAGCCTAGGTTGAACCGATGGATGCTCTGGCTCCAAGAGTTTGACTTGGAGATCCGTGATAGGAGCGGAGCACAAAATCTAGTTGTTGATCATTTGAGTCGGATCGAACGTGTCTCTGATGCAGATTCACCTATTCGGGATGATTTCCCGGATGATCATTTGTATATATTGTATAGTATTTCTGACTCTCTTTCTACTCCCTGGTTTGCTAACATTGTCAATTATTTAGTTGCCTCTGTTTTTCCTCCCTTAGCATCTAAGGCCCAAAAAGATAAGACTAAAAGTGATGCTAAGCATTTTATTTGGGATGACCCCTACTTGTGGAAATTGTGCAGTGATCAGGTCATTAGACGGTGCATTCCAGATCATGAGACTGACTCAGTCCTGCAGTTCTGTCATTCTTCCGCACCGGGAGGTCATCTGGGTGTTCAAAGGACAGCTCGCAAAGTGCTTGATTGTGGTTTTTATTGGCCCACCATATTTAAAGATGCGTGGAAGATCTGCAGCACTTGTGAGCAGTGTCAGAGAGCAGGAAATACACTGACATGGCGACAACAAATGCCTCAGCAACCTATGCTATTCTGTGAGGTGTTTGATGTCTGGGGTATAGATTTCATGGGTCCTTTTCCTGTCTCTTTTGGTTATGTTTATATTCTCCTTGCAGTTGATTATGTTTCAAAATGGGTGGAAGCCAAGCCCACTAGAACTAATGATGCTAAAGTTGTCGCAGACTTTGTCAGGTCTAATCTGTTTTGCAGGTTTGGAGTACCTAAAGCAATTGTTAGTGATCAAGGAACCCATTTTTGCAACAGGACAATGCATGCCCTGCTTAAAAAGTACGGGGTGGTACACAGGGTATCCACACCATACCACCCCCAGACTAATGGACAGGCAGAAATTTCTAACAGGGAAATCAAGAGAATTCTAGAGAAGATTGTGCAGTCAAGCAGGAAAGATTGGAGTACCAGGCTTGATGATGCTTTCTGGGCACATCGGACTGCCTACAAAGCACCCATAGGAATGTCTCCTTATCGGGTTGTCTTTGGAAAGGCATGCCATCTTCCAGTGGAAATTGAGCACAAAGCATACTGGGCAGTGAAGACTTGCAACTTCTCTATGGATCAAGCTGGCGAGGAAAGGAAGTTGCAACTGAGTGAGTTAGATGAAATCCGCCTAGAAGCCTACGAGAATGCCAAGTTCTACAAAGAAAAGACCAAGAAGTTCCATGATAGCATGATAGTTAAAAAAGACTTCGTGGTTGGGCAAAAAGTGTTATTGTATAATTCTAGGCTTGGACTCATGAGTGGTAAGTTGAGGTCTAAGTGGATTGGTCCTTTTGTTGTTACTAATGTTTTTCCTTATGGTACAGTTGAGATCAAAAGCGACTCCATAAACAAGAGCTTCAAGGTCAACGGACATCGACTTAAGCCATTCCTCACGAACCCTTCTTTAGTGGACGTAGTGGTGGAAGAGACTTCCTTACTCCACCCTACTCTTCCTCCACCATGACTTAGGGAGTTTTTCTTTTCCTATCTCCTTCTTTGCTTTTATTACACTTGTCCGATTCTCTTTGATGATTTAATTGTTTTTAATCTTTTAATTGTGCTACATTGAGGACAATGTGTTGTTTAAGTATGGGGGGGAGTGTTCTTTGGTTTTGCTAGTTTTGTTGGTTTTGTTAATTTGTTAGTTGTGTTAATTTGTTAATGTTGTTAGTTTCGTCGGATTTTCAGTTTAATATTTTGGGTCAATTTCTTGTGCACGTACGACTTTGCATGTTTTTCTTTGAATTATAGGATATGTTCAAAAAATGGGTAATTGTTTTGAAAATAAAAGTTCTTGACATTTTGTGACTTCAAATCCTTGATTCTTCTCTACATGTCATGATAGTTTTGAAAGCTCAATTTGAAAGTGATGATTTTACCTTTGTGAGAATTTGAGCCATCCATCATTATAATCATTTGGTGTGTTTTGCCCCATTGATTGCTTGCACAATAGCCTTGGCTTGATTCTTGTTGATGCGTCCTAATTCACATGCATATTTGGAAATGATTAAGGCAATTTTGTTCTTATAAGCTTCTAGCCAAATGGACTTACCTTGAATTAATTCCTTTGATAGCCCTTTTGAGCCTTGTTTCCCTTTCCTTGTTTTGAAGCTCACTACAAGCCTTAAGTGAAAAACCATGATATTACCATATCCTTAAGGAATTTTGGAGCTTTGGAATTGTTTTGGGAATAAGTGTGGGGGGTTTTTGTTTCATTGGACAACTTGTTTTGTTGGCTATGCTTCATGATGTATTTTGGGCCATACTTGATGTACATTGTATATTGGTTAAATGTTGGACATGCTGAATGAAATGTTGTTTCTCAAAGGCTAAAGAGTAAAAAAAAAAAAAAATCGAAAAAGAAAATCGAAAAAAAAAATTCGAAAAAAGAAAAAGAAAAGCAATAAAGTTGAGTGAATAAGAACTTAAATGGCACAATAATGATGAAACTCTTGGTTCTACTCTTCATGTTTAATTTTTATCTTTACTTCTTTTTATTTTCTTATTTTTTTCTTAATATGCACTTATTCCCCTTTGCTCCTCTATTCCTTTGGGATTTAGCCACTTATTCCATATTTCTCCATACCTTGTCCTTGGCCCCATTACAACCTTAAAAGACCTTTTGATCCTCATGTGCTTGTGTTTATGGGTTGATTGTCAATTTTAGAATCTTGCCAAGTTTATGTGGTGTTTGCTTTCATGGGTGCTTTGAGGGTAAATAGTAGCCTAGACACTTGAGAGATAGAGTGTATATCTTGTGAGGCTTTATCACTTTTCATTCTTGAGCTGATTAACTATTTTCCCATGATTGGGTTGCTTGGATGATTTTCATGAATGTCTTGACTTTTTGGATCTCCTTATGTTAGATGTTACCCATTCCTTTCATTCCTTGATGTTCATTGAGAAATATGTGAATGTTTTTGTTTGTCTCCCTTTGATATCCTTGGATTTTGTTCTTTGTTTCATTTTGCCCAGGAGTGCAAAAGGCTAAGTATGGGGGGTTTTGATGTGCCATCATTTTCTTCTATTTTCTAAACCCTTTTTGCACCATTTTAATTTTTGATTGGTCTTAATTGTCAATTAATTAGGCAGTTTTATTATTTGGGCTCATTTAGCTAATTTGATGTTTTTAATCTAATTTCAGGAATTAATGAAACATTGGGCTTAATCCGGATTTTGGTTGTGGACTTGCAGAGGGCAAATAAAGCAGCGCTTACCTTAGTTAATTTCTAATTAGGAAATTTTGCAATTTTATTTTATGTTGTTCAGTGTTTATTTCGTTTTGGGCCAGAGTATTGTAATAGGGCCCAGTGACTTTGAGTGACTCTTTTTAAATAGCTGCCTTGGGATTCGTGCAGGGCATTCTATTCTGCTAGGCTATTTTCATTATTCAGAGCTTTGGTTTTAGGTTTTCACGTTTTTCTGTTCCCTTGTTACAGTTTTCGTTCTTAATGCAAATTTCCGTTTTCTGCTTCTAATTACGAGTTCATTCTTGCTTCTTCTTCTACGTTCATTTACGTTTCTGTTCATTTACGTTTCTTTTCATTTACGTTCTTGTTCATTTACGTTTCTGCTTCATGTTTCATTTGCGTTTTCTGTTTGAATCCATGGAAGGCTAGATTTTCTGGTGTTGTTTCCTTTTGAGGACGAAGCCCAACTCTCTTTGAGGTTTCGTTTGTAATGTGGTTTCCTGGCAGTTTTCCCTTCACCAGTTATCCCAATTTCGTGAATATTAATCAGTGCACGCTTCATGTTCGATTAATTGCCTCTGAGCCTAACTTGCGTTCATGCTTAATGGACGAAGTGCTAACTGGTGTATGTGGTGCCTAATCACGTATTGAAAACCCTAAGTTGATTTTCGCTTAGTAAATTGAAATAGGGTTGGATTAAGTGGTTGACTGTTAGGGACGAATTCTCCATAACCCAGGATAAGAGAGTGGCTTCTGAATCAGAGGAAACAACCCGTTTTTAATATTAGTAGTTTCATATTCCATTCTATTTGTTCTGCTCTTTAATTACCAAACAACCAAACCCCCCCCCCCCATCGTTACTGTTACTGCAAGTATATTATGAACATTTGGCTTGTCACTGCTCGTTGGGAAACGACCTAGGATCACTTCCTAGTTACTGCATTTTCATGTTTATTTGATTCGGGTACGGCCTCGATCATTGGGATAGGAGGTAGAACAATCAATTGGTTCCCCCTATGGAAGGAAGGAAAGGAGGGAGTCCTTTTCTCATGTGGAGGGTACCCAAACATTCCGCTGATAGGAACGAGGGGTGGTATTAACTACAATCCCGCGCTCGCTATAAGACATCTAGGGTACCCCATGAGGGGAGCACCGATGGAAGAAAGCATGTCTCCTTTCCTTGTGAGGGATTTCGGCGCACAAAATTTCAAGGCTATACAAAGAATCCATAAGGCATGGGAAACCCCGTTAAGGAAAGATCAAGAACTTAGGGGCATTCGTAATGGCGCCATTGGTGGTTACCATGAATGGCTGAAAGTTCATATACGAGGTTTGGATTGGCTCGCCAAGTTAAAAGTCGTCAGCAAAGAGAGTTTTGAAGCACCGGAAGAGGACGAGGAAGTCCAAGCTCTCAAAAGCGAGTTAGGAAAGGCGAAACTTGCCAAGGAGAAGTTCAAGTTGGCCGCTACACACATCCGGAAGGAGTGTGCCGGATTACGGGAAGAGAATGCAACTACCGCACGAGCCCTTGAACAAGAGGCCAAGAGGGCTCGCAAGGAAGAGTATGGCCGGAACAAATTTCGCGGAGCTCTGTGGGGTAGCAACAATGAACTCAAGCTGCGAAGGGAAGAGAGGGACCAATCGCGAGCACATAGCATGGTTTTGAAAGAGGAGTTAGTTGCCTGTTCAAGGTCCAAAAGAAGCTTGTCTCAGCGTTTATGCGAGACGGAGACCAACATGCTAGCTATCATCGCCAAGTACCAAGAAGAGTTAGGTCTAGCCACGGCCCACGAGCATAGGATCGTGGACGAGTATGCCCAAGTATACGCGGAAAAAGAGGCTAGAGGAAGGGTGATCGACTCTTTACACCAAGAGGCAACCATGTGGATGGATCGGTTTGCTCTTACCTTGAACGGGAGTCAGGAACTTCCCCGATTGTTAGCCAAGGCCAAGGCGATGGCGGACACCTACTCCGCCCCCGAAGAAATTCATGGGCTTCTCGGCTATTGTCAGCATATGATAGACTTAATGGCCCACATAATTAGAAATCGCTAGGAAACTTGTATGGTCTCTCAGACCTTGACTAGATACAACTTTTTGAAATAAAATGAGTTGGTCCCATGTTTCTACTCCAAAAAGCTTGTGCGAATCAAATCACTCCTGCATTTTTATCTCTAGCATGCATTCTTTCTTTCTTTACCCACTCCTCACGTTTGGTTTTTTAGGGAAAAACACCATAACTAAATGTGCCACAAGGCATCCCTATCGCACCAAATCCAAATCTAGAACGATGGGTGATCAAGAGGAGACATAGGAACAGATGAAAGCCGACATGTCGGCTCTGAAAGAACAGATGGCCTCCATGATGGAGGCCATGTTAGGAATGAGGCAGCTCATGGAGAAAAACGCGGCCACCGCTGCCGCTGTCAGTTCGGCTGCCGAAGCAGACCCAACTCTCTTGGCAACTGCGCACCATCCTCCCTCAAACATAGTAGGACGGGGAAGGGACATACCGGGGCACGATGGCAACCCTCACCTGGGATACAACTGAGCGGCTTACCCTTATGGATTGCCGCCCAACTACTCACCACCCGTCTTGCAAGACGATGCGGGCCATATTGCTTCTCCCGTCCTTGAAAGAGAGCCTCCTCAATAGCCCGACGAGGTCCACAAAGACCCTCAAGACTATGCTCGAAGGGATGTCGAGTTCTATCCCCCGATCCCCGAAGGGCCGGCACCCAGCACGTTGCCTCAACCCAACATCGCGACGCAACCAATAGTTTTGTTCACGGAAGGACCGCCCCCGGCAACTGAAGAAAGGAGGAAGCTCGATCTCCTCGAGGAAAGATTGAGAGCCGTGGAAGGATTTGGGGACTATCCGTTCGCAGACATGACGGATCTTTGCTTGGTACCCGATGTTGTTATTCCCCCGAAGTTCAAAGTGCCGGACTTCGACAAGTATAAAGGGATGACTTGTCCCAAAAACCATCTCAAGATGTACTGTCGCAAGATGGGCGCACACTCTAAGGATGAGAAGCTATTAATACACTTTTTTCAAGATAGCTTGGCCGGAGCCGCGGTAGTTTGGTACACTAATTTGGAAGCCTCCCGTATCCGTACTTGGAAGGATCTGATTACTGCCTTCCTAAGGCAATATCCGTACAATTCCGATATGGCTCCTGATCGCACTCAGCTGCAGAATATGTTCAAGAAAGAGGGCGAAACCTTTAAAGAATACGCACAGTGGTGGAGAGACCTGGCGGCACAAGTAGCTCCTCCCATGGTTGAGAGAGAGATGATCACCATGATGGTAGACACTCTGCCGGTGTTCTACTATGAGAAGCTAGTAGGTTACATGCCGTCCAGCTTCGCGGACCTAGTGTTCGCCGGGGAAAGAATCGAGGTAGGTTTGAAAAGAGGAAAGTTCGATTACGTTTCCTCCACAAGTGCGAATGCCAAAAGAATCGGGACAACAGGGGCAAAAAGGAAGGAAGGAGATGCCCATGCCGTCTCTTCAACGCCCGCATGGGTCAAACCCCCACAGACACCTCATGGTACCCATCAGTACGCGCAACATCACCCGAGCTTCTTGGCTCATACCGGGAACGCCTCTAGTTCAGCACCTGTGCAGCCTAAGGCACCCACCCAGAGGGAAGCTCCCCAAGTTCCAACTCCGAACACAACTCGCCCGGCCGGTAATTCCAACGCAACAAGGAACTTCCCTCCGAGGCCATTTCAAGAATTCACCCCACTCCCAATGACATACGAAGACCTTTTGCCGTCCCTCATCGCCAACCATTAGGCCGTGGTAACTCCCGGAAAGGTCCTCCAACCCCCTTTCCCAAAGTGGTATGACCCTAATGCAACTTGCAAGTACCATGGGGGTGTCCCGGGGCATTCCATTGAAAAATGCTTGGCCCTCAAATACAAGGTCCAACATTTGATAGATGTTGGATGGTTGACTTTCCAAGAGGATCGGCCCAATGTGAGAACCAACCCGCTCGCCAATCATGGAGGGGGAGCGATTAACGTCGTTGAGTCCGATAGGCCGCGCAGGTCTAAACCTTTAAAGGATGTGGCAACCCCTAGGAGGTTTATCTTTGAGGCCCTACAAAAGGGAGGTGTGATTCCTCATAGTGGGCGCAAGGAGGATTCCTGTTTACTGCATTCCGGCGAGCTGCATGACATGGAAACGTGTTTGGAAGTAGAGGAATTGTTACAGCAAATGATAGATCAAGGTCGACTGGAAGTTGGCAGTGAAGGAAGAGAAGAGCAGCATATATGCATGCAGTCCACGGATGGGAGCGGTGTTGCGAGGCCTAAACCCTTGGTGATATACTTCACCAAGGGAACAGCTTCGCAAAAGCCCGGACACCCCTTAACAACTAAACCTGTTCCTTTCCCATACCAAAATAGCCACGCAGTCCCATGGAGATATACACCTCCGAGGGAGAAGGAAGAAGAAGCCACCGACGTCAGCTCGTTGTCGGCTAAAGTAACAAATATCACGGGACTGAGTGGTGTGACCCGTAGCGGTCGTGTGTTCGCGCCTCCGGACCTACCAGTCCAACCCGCGAACGTCAAGGGAAAAGGAAAAGTGGTGGAGGAACAAGATGGCGAAGCACCCCACGCTTCGAATAAAGATATTCCGGCAAAAGGCCTTCCGGAGAAAAAGGATGGTAAAAAGGAGGTGTCGCTAGAGGAAGCCAGCGAGTTCCTCCGTATAATTCAGCAGAGCAAATTCAAGGTTATCGAACAGCTCAACAAAACTCCGGCCAGGGTCTCACTGTTGGAGTTACTCATGAGTTCCGAGCCTCATCGGGCTCTGCTAGTAAAAGTTTTGAACGAGGCCCACGTGGCCCAAGACATCTCGATAGAAGGTTTCGGAGGGCTGGTCAATAATATCACTGCCAACAACTATCTCGCCTTCGCCGAAGAAGAAATCCCCACCGAGGGGAGAGGGCATAATAAAGCTTTGCACGTATCAGTCAAGTGTATGGACCATATCGTAGCCAAAGTGCTCATCGATAATGGTTCCAGTTTAAACGTGATGCCTAAGAGCACTTTGGAGAAATTACCATTCAATGCCTCCCACTTAAAATCGAGTTCAATGGTGGTTCGTGCCTTCGACGGCACCCGCCGAGAGGTTAGGGGAGAGATCGATCTCCCAGTACAGATAGGCCCTCACACCTGTCAAGTTACTTTCCAAATAATGGATACTAGCCCTCCCTACAGCTGTCTGTTGGGGCGCCCGTGGATCCACTCAGTAGGAGTTGTTCCCTCAACACTCCACCAAAAGTTGAAATTCGTAGTGGAAGGGCATCTGGTCATCGTATCAGGCGAGGAAGACATCATGGTGTGCTGCCCATCCTCTATGCCTTATGTGGAAGCCGCAGAGGAGTCATTAGAAACCGCTTTCCAGTCTTTTGAGGTGGTAAGCATTTCCTCCGTGGACTCCTTCTCTGGGCAAGCTTGCCTGTCCGATGCAGCAGTAATGATGGCCCGAGTTATGTTGGGGAACGGTTACGAACCCGGAATGGGTTTAGGCAAAGACAACGGCGGCATAACTAGCCTGATAAATGCCAAAGGAAATCGTGGGAAGTATGGTTTAGGCTATAAGCCCACTCAGGCAGATATAGAGAGAGGCATCGCGGGAAGGAGGAGCGGTGGTCAAAGCTCGCGGTTGAGACAAGAAAGTGAAGGAAGCCCGCCCTGCCACATAAGTAGAAGCTTTATAAGCGCGGGTCTGGGAGACGAAGGTCAAGTGGTCGCGCTATACGAAGATGATGTTCCGAGTACATTGGATTTGGTACGACCATGCCCTCCTGATTTCCAGCTGGGAAATTGGCGAGTGGAGGAACGCCCCGGCATTTACGCAACGAGCATAATGTAAACCTTTACGGTTTTAAAAGCTTTATAGTTGGGCCTAGGCTTTAGAGTTTTTTCCTTTTGTTAAGGCTTTGTGTCTTTTGTTTTTGAATTTATAATACAAGGATCTTTCTTCATCTGTTCCTACGTCTCTACTCATTCTCATTTATTTGCATGTTTACTTCTTTATTTCTGAAACGGCAGATCCGATGACGAGTCCCCCAAAGGTACTAATACCTGGGAACCGCTTATCAACTTCGAGCAAGAAACGAATCAAACGGAAGATGAAGGGAACGAGGATGTGGGACTTCCCCCAGAATTAGAAAGGATGGTCGCCCATGAGGACCAAGAAATGGGGCCTCATCAAGAAGAAACAGAACTAGTAGACTTGGGAATTGGCAGTGGAAAAAGGGAAGTAAAGATAGGCACAGGTATTACCGCACCTATCTGTGAAGAATTAATAATCCTGCTAAGGGACTACCAAGACATCTTTGCTTGGTCATACCAAGATATGCCCGGTTTGAGTTCTGACATTGTACAGCACCGATTACCTCTAAATCCCGAGTGTTCCCCGGTAAAGCAGAAACTGAGAAGGATGAAGCCCGAAACATCCTTGAAGATAAAAGAAGAAGTGAAGAAGCAATTTGACGCTGGTTTTCTGGTCGTCGCTCGGTATCCATAATGGGTTGCCAACATTGTACCGGTCCCTAAGAAAGATGGGAAAGTACGAATGTGTGTGGATTATCGGGACCTGAATCGGGCCAGTCCCAAGGACAATTTTCCTTTGCCACACATCGATATCCTCGTGGATAACACGGTCAATTTCGCTTTATTTTCCTTCATGGACGGTTTCTCCGGCTACAATCAGATAAAGATGGCGCCAGAGGATATGGAAAAGACTACCTTCGTCACCCTGTGGGGGACGTTCTGTTACAAGGTGATGTCCTTTGGACTCAAGAATGCCGGGGCAACTTATCAACGGGCCATGGTAGCTTTGTTCCATGATATGATGCATCAAGAGATCGAGGTCTATGTGGACGACATAATTGCTAAATCTAAATCCGAGGAAGAACACCTTGTCAACCTGCGGAAGTTGTTCGAAAGGCTTAAGAAATATCAATTAAGGTTGAACCCCGCCAAGTGTACCTTTGGGGTCAAATCAGGGAAATTGCTTGGTTTCATCGTGAGCCAGAAAGGAATAGAGGTAGACCCCGAAAAGGTGAAGGCCATCCTTGAGATGCCAGAACCCCGTACTGAGAGGCAAGTCTGGGGCTTCCTGGGACGCTTGAATTATATTGCCAGATTCATATCGCAGCTCACCGCCATTTGTGAGCCGTTGTTCAAACTCTTACGCAAAAACCAAACTGATCGCTGGAATGAGGATTGCCAAGAAGCTTTTGGAAGGATCAAGAAGTGCCTTATGAATCCTCCCGTGCTTATGCCACCAGTACCTGGAAGGCCTCTCATCTTGTACATGACAATCTTAGACGAGTCAATGGGGTGTATGCTGGGGCAACATGACGAATCCGGAAAGAAAGAGCGCGCTGTTTACTACCTAAGTAAGAAGTTCACGACCTGTGAAATGAACTACTCCTTGCTCGAAAGAACGTGTTGTGCTTTAGTATGGGCATCCCATCGCCTAAGGCAGTACATGCTGAGCCATACTACCTAGTTGATATCCAAGATGGACCCGGTTAAGTACATCTTTGAAAAGCCAGCTCTCACGGGACGAATCGCCCGGTGGCAAGTCCTGCTATCCGAGTTTGATATAGTTTACGTCACCCAAAAGGCGATAAAAGGAAGCGCCTTAGCAGATTATTTGGCTCAACAGCCTCTTAACGACTATCAGCCCATGCATCCTGAATTCTCGGATGAGGACATCATGGCCTTGTTTGAGGAAAAATTGGACGAAGATCGGGACAAATGGACCGTATGGTTTGACGGAGCGTCAAACATTCTAGGCCATGGCGTTGGGGCAGTATTGGTCTCTCCGAACAATCAATGTGTACCTTTCACAGCCAGGCTAGGATTCGACTGCACCAACAACATGGCCGAATATGAAGCATGTGCCCTAGCCGTCCAGGCAGCAATTGACTCCAATGTCAAACTACTCAAGGTGTACGGCGACTCAGCGTTGGTAATCCATCAGCTGAGAGGGGAATGGGAAACTAGAGATCCCAAGCTGATACCCTACAAAGCCTATATCAAGGAATTGGCTAAGACCTTTGATGAGATCTCCTTCCATCATGTTCCCCGCAAGGAAAATCAAATGGCGGATGCGCTTGCTACTTTGGCGTCTATGTTCCAGCTAACGCTGCATGGGGATCTACCCTACATTGAATTTTGGTGTCGTGGCAAACCCGGGCATTGTTGCCAAGTAGAAGAGGAACGGGACGGAAAGCCTTGGTATTTCGACATCAAGCGATATGTCGTAAGCAAAGAATACCCGCCAGAGATTGCCGACAATGATAAGAGGACATTGAGAAGGTTGGCAGCCGGTTTCTTCATGAGTGGAAGTATACTGTATAAGAGAAATCACGACATGACACTCCTGCGGTGTGTGGATTCCAGGGAGGCAAATCACATGATCGAGGAAGTCCATGAGGGCTTGTTTGGAACGCACGCCAACGGGCATGCTATGGCCAGGAAGATCCTAAGAGCAGGTTATTACTGGCTTACCATGGAAAGTGATTGTTGTGTCCATGTGAGGAAATGCCACAAATGTCAAGCGTTCGTAGATAATGTCAATGCCCCACCACATCCTCTGAATGTCATGTCCGCCCCTTGGCCTTTCTCCATGTGGGGAATAGATGTCATCGGGGACATTGAGCCCAAGGCCTCGAATGGTCATCACTTCATCCTCGTAGCGATAGATTATTTTACCAAGTGGGTCGAGGCGGCCTCCTATACCAATGTCACGAGGGGTGTGGTGGTCAGGTTCATTAAGAAAGAGATCATCTGCCGATATGGTTTGCCAAGGAAGATTATCACGGACAACGGCACCAACCTGAATAACAAGATGATGGGGGAAATGTGCGAGGAGTTTAAAATCCAGCATCACAATTCCACACCCTACCGGCCAAAGATGAATGGAGCCGTGGAAGCGGCCAATAAGAATATCAAAAAGATTATCCAAAAGATGACCGTGTCATACAGAGATTGGCACGAGATGCTCCCATTCGCGTTACACGGTTACCGAACTTCAGTGCGAACGTCAACCGGGGCAACGTCGTTCTCATTGGTATATGGGATGGAGGCTGTGTTACCGTTTGAGGTAGATGTCCCGTCATTAAGGATCCTGGCAGAATCCGGATTAAAGGAATCAGAGTGGGCCCAAACGCGCTATGACCAGCTCAACCTCATTGAGGGTAAGCGCTTAACGGCCATGAGTCATAGGCGCTTGTACCAGCAAAGAATGAAGAGTGCATTCGACAAGAATGTACGCTTGCGCAAGTTCCATGAGGGAGACCTTGTGCTAAAGAAAATGTCCCATGCCGTCAAGGACAATCGAGGAAAATGGGCCCCAAACTACGAAGGGCCTTTTGTTGTGAAGAGGGCTTTTTCCGGAGGAGCCCTGGTGCTTACCAACATGGATGGCGAAGAGCTACCTTCGCCTGTGAATTCTGATGTCGTCAAGCAATATTATGCTTAGAATCTAGGGCAATTAAGGATGTCGTTGCATGTTCTTTATCTTTACGTGTTTTCTGGATTTCCCCCAGGGATTCCCCGTCTACTGTATCTCTCGTTACAATCTTTCAAAGAAATGAACGTGGATTCGAGGCTTTAGTCCTCACGTTGGTTTCAAACCTTGCATTAATTTGTGATCACCTGAGCCCTTCCGCTCAGTTCATGGGATGCCCCAAGCGCTTAATTAAAATTGAACCTAAACCAACTTTCGCTAAAATTTGCTGCATTTGAAAACATTCATGCATACGCATACGCATGCATATTGTTGTGGTAAAACAGGGGCAGGATCATCTTGAGCTACCTTCTGGGGTGGGGACAAAACATGAACAGCAGAAACCAACCAAGGTAAGACAACGACACGGTCAGGATTGGCCATACCTGGTTGTTTATTACTTGCAGGTACTTAGGAACGGATGCAACTGGGGATGGGGTCACGACCGACTGATCGTCGCCCCTTCTCTGCGCTAAACAAGCAGAGAACGTCGCTGCAAGGCAGCCCCGTATCCTTTGTATTCGCAGTTTTCTTTTACTATTTGTTTGTTTTAAAAATAAGTAATCAACGCCTAATTCTAACTTAAGTAAGTTCAAGTTAGGCAAAACGCTAACCCATAAGGAAGGAGGGGACATAGTTAATGTTCCTCTAAAAAAAAAAAAGTGCAGGTTAGCTCACCTGGGCGAGCAACCCCTGCATCAAAATATAAAAGTGACGAAAGGGGGGACGTTTTTGCATTCAAAAACTTCTTTTCCCCCCTTTCAAAAGCCATAGCCACGGAATTTGCGAGTTTGCACCCCTAGGGTCTCTACTTTTCGCATTCTTCGATTCCGTTTTGCGCTTTTATTCATCACCAACAAGTAAGTGTTCCATCCTTAAGCTTTCTAGCTTTTCATTGGTGTATTTTGATCTCCTTTTGGTGCTCTAAATTGTGGGAATGTGCTCAAATATGTGGGGCAATTTTGGTTTGTTTTCTTGCTTGATTGGGTTGAATTGGGGGTTTTTATGAGATGGCCCTAGGCCTATAATGCATTTTGAAGCAATGGGATATGCCACATTGTCCCCGTTCTCTTGCTATTAATGCCTAAACGCGCGCCCACCAAGTGTTCGGTGAAATGCCTCAATGGCATTAGCGCGTGGTTTTCGTAGGGAAACAACCCATGGGGCATTTTGGTTTGCACATATTTTCTATTTTTTGGGACATGCATTCATTTCCGAAAGGGCTAGAGTAATTGCCCCATATATATCCTAGGCCTAGGAACCAAAGTTTTTATGCAAAAGAACACAAGAGTGGGTGCATATTGGGTAAAGTTACCCTTTTTGGCCGGCAATCAGCTATGAGCCACGCTACAATAATTTCCCTATGCCTAGATGTTTAGGAATTTTGCTCATCATAAATGTGTAGGTTTAGAATAGGTAGCAAAATACCTTTGGCAATTTACACTTTGGGTGTGGTAGCAAAATACTTGGATGTATGTACATGTAATTTTTGGTAGTCAAAATGTCTCAAAATATATATATATATATATATATATATATATATATATATATATATATATGTTGCATGTTATGTAAAGAAAATACATTACAAAAAATACCTTTTAATTTGAATACAATTTTAGTCAGCAAAAGGAAATATACTTGAATTTGCATGCGGCTTTAGGTAGCAAAAACACTTGAATAAAGCATGAAATGTAGCAACTTATTGTGTAGATAGCCAAGATTCATAACAAAGTTTGTATATGCATAGGTATTAGAAATACCAGAATGTGCACGTGTGCAATTTTTGGTAGCCAAGATGCTTTGAGTATGCATGTATGTAAATTTAGCCAAGGAAGTGCATGTGATGTAGGTAGCAAATACACCTTGGAAGTACATATAAATAATCTAGGTAACGAAGGTGCCTTGATTGTGCATGGGTGCATTTTTCTTAGTTAGAAGAATATCTTGTGCGAGTGAATGTTCGTAAGGAAGTATGTGCATGAGTTTGCTCTAAATTTACATTGATGTTTGTGTTTATTGGAGGAGGTTGTATGCCATTTTTGTTTTAAGAGTAGCATTTCTTGGTAAAACTAACTTTCCAAATGTTTGCCTTCGCAGAAAATGGCCCCGAGGAAGCTTGCCTCAAAGAGGTCCAGGAAGGACAAGGCGGCCGAAGGAACTAGTTCCGCTCCTGAGTATGACAATCACCGCTTTAGGAGCGCCGTACACCAGCAGCGCTTCGAGGCCATCAAGGGATGGTCATTTCTCCGGGAGCGACGCGTCCAGCTCAGGGACGACGAGTATACGGATTTCCAGGAGGAGATAGGTCGCCGGCGGTGGGCATCACTAGTTACCCCCATGGCCAAGTTTGATCCAGAAATAGTCCTCGAATTTTATGCCAATGCTTGGCCAACAGAGGAGGGCGTGCGTGACATGAGGTCCTGGGTAAGGGGTCAGTGGATCCCGTTTGATGCCGATGCTATCGGCCAGCTCCTGGGATATCCGTTAGTACTGGAAGAGGGCCAGGAGTGCGAGTATGGCCAGAGGAGGAACCGGTCTGATGGGTTCGATAAGGAGGCCATCGCTCAGTTGCTATGTATACCGGGGCAGGATTTTGCCCGGACTGCTGCCGGAAGGCGGGTGCGGATCATGCGCACCAACATGACCATCCTGACTCAGATATGGATGACTTTGCTGCTCAGCAACATCCTGCCCACCGACCATAATTCCGACCTCCCCCTGCCGAAGTGTCAGCTGGTGTACGCCATCCTGACGCGGATGAGCATCCATGTGGCTCAGTTAATCGCTAATGCCATCTATATTTTTGCAGGTATGGTGCCTACCAGGCACCCTTTGGATCCAGATAAATCCAACAGGGCCCTGGGATTTCCCGCACTGATCACAGGACTCTGCCAGTCGTTCGGAGTCCCCGTGGCACCTACCAAGGTGATTCGGCCGCCCATCACCCGGGCTTTTATTGAGAAGTACTGCACCCAGAGACAGGCTCAGGGGGATGCTCCACAGGCCGCGGGCGCGCCACCACCACCTCATCAGGCTGGCCCGGCTGGGTCGTTTGACATGGAGCATTATTTACGGCATTTGGTTCGCCAGCAGACAGCCAACCACCGGGCACATGTGCAGACCCATGATTGTCTATACCAGATGAGCCTCAGCATGCAGAGCCAGGGCTTCGCTTCTTTTTCATGCCCTACTCCAGACCAGTTCAGGGCAGAGGTCGCATGGCCCGGGGATTGGCCCGAGGCCCAAGCAAGAGAGGCGCCCCCGGAAGTTCCCGGCAATGGAGAGGAGGCCCACGAGGACGAGGAGATGGCCGATTTGCTTGACTTCTTGGGAGGGAGTGGAGCTACATGACTGGGAGATCCCCGGATTCATGTTTTCTTTCGTATTTCTTTTATCATTTATATGTTATGTTTTGACTTGAGAGACTAATGTTTGTTTTTGTTGTTTCGATTGTCATTTGTACAGCGCATACATTTTTGTTTGGATTGTTGCATTAGTGTTTATATATCATTACTATCAATGATGTTTGAAATTCTGGAACCGTGTAGAGTTCTTCGTTTAGGAACATCGTCCAAAAATAATAATAATAATAATAATAATAATAATAAAACAAACAAAAATCATGATAAAAATAAAAATAAGAAAATAAAAAAGGGAGAGCAAGTAAGAAAAAAGATAGGAAAAAGGAAAATAAGTTGTCTAGCTGAAAAACCAACATGCTTTTGAAAAGAGATGACTTCCAACTTTTCTTTGAAAAAATTCGTTGATCATAGCTATTTTTGGAAGAAATGTGTGTGTACACCCGAAGGGTAAACGCTGTGAAATTTCCCCGGACGCCCAAAATGGACTCGGATGAATGCACAAATTGATAAAAGAATATATTTTGGAAACATTGGGTTGACTAAAATAGAGGAAATGAATCCTGAGCCCTAGCATCACATGACCATAGAAATTTGACACTTGAGTGTCCACATAGGTGCATGCATGACCAGTTTTGCATAAAATTTCCAAATCATCATTTTTGCATTTGTGTCATGGAAATAATGTGGGGCATCCCTTTTTACCCTGGAACCAAACCAAACCCTGACATGTATCATGTCTAGCCATTCTACGAGCCTTGAGCCAAAATCCTGACTCACCATAAACCTTGACCCAGGGTGAGAATGTCAATCCTTACCCTCGGAAGCAAAAAAAGAAGAGAAGGAAAATTTCCAATCAAAGAAAAAAGAGAAGGAAAATTTCCAATCAAAGAGAAAGCAAAAAAAAGAGAGAAGGAAAATTTCCAATCAAAGGAAAAAAGGAAGCAAGGAAATTCCCAATCAAAGAGTGGGAGAAAGCGAAAAGAAAGGAAAGAAAATTCCAAGTCAAAAAAAAAGAATGGGAGAAAGTAAAAAAGAAGAAAGCTCCTGGTCAAAGAAACCAGAAGAAATGTGCAGAGAGGTCTTTGGACCAGACAATATCTGAACAATACAGAATTGTCACCAAATGAACAAAAGAAAGAAAAGGAAACCATGACCTAAAGTGGTCTTCTCCCTTTGATTACCAACCAAAATCCTGTGCGTCGGTGACTTGTTCGCCTCGCGCAAAACCAAAACAGAAAAGGAAAAGGCCAAAAACACACAAAAGCCGAAAAACCCACCAAAAGAACCCATTCCCAAGCGAAGTCCTATTGATCCATGATCACGCATGTAATTTTTGATTTGATAGGAAATAATTTGCAAAGTCAAGTCATGACATATCTATGGTTCGGAATTAGGATAAAACACTTACCTGTGCGAGATTGATACACTTTGAGTGGATTTCTTCTATTTTTGTCGAACCCAGTGTTTCCTCTAAATGGTCATTTAGAAACGAAATGCTAACATCCAAAATCTTATTTATGGTTATGGGGGGTTTCATCAGCAGACTCTCCTTCCATGGTAGACATATTGTTTTTCACTCAAAAAAGCATATGTTGCTCTAATCGGTTGGAATATTTGTCTCTTTGCTAAAGCATGTTTGCATTTTAGTGGAGAAAACACCGAGACTTTTTCAAGTCTCACAAGTTATCCAGAACTACGTAGGTCTGAGTTCCTCATTGGAGGATACGTAGGAGCAAGAGCCTCGCTTTTGTCGACCACACCGCTTTCTGTTACCATGACCCAAGAGCTGGTAGCCTGCGGAGACACCTTATGGTTATCCGCGCCTCGTCATTCAGTGACCCCAAGTGTGATTGATGAGCAGAGGCCAATGTGGTCATCTGCGCCCTTTCCGGAGATGTCAGCATCTTCCGGTGGAGACTTTTTCAAGTCTCACAAGTTATCTAGAACTACATAGGTCTGAGTTCCTCATTGGAGGATACGTAGGAGCAAGAGCCTTGCTTTTGTCGGCCGCCCCACAATCTCTGTCATACTGACCCTGAGGTCATGTGACATGCGGAGACAAATTATGGTCATTCCGCACCCCTTTGCCATTCAGACACAGTCGTGTCCGATGGCACGCAGAGACAAATTAAAGTGAAACTAAGGCTAAAATCAACTCGCCTAGTCAAGCTCGTCCATAAAAATAGGTTTTTGAAGTTTATCATTTCAATTTCTTACTAAGTAAAATGGATCATTTTCAAGATCCAACGCCTTAAAATGATCACCTTTTAAGTAAAAAAGAATCACTTGATAAAAAAGAACTACGTAGGTCTGATTTCCTCATCGCAATTGAGGAATACGTAGGAGCAAAGGGAAACACCCTTGTCGACCACAAAAAGAGGAAAAATATAAAAAGGGTATAAAGGATATAAAGACATAAAAAGGGAACGTAAAAATCAAAGTCATGTTTGCACATTCGATTAAAGGATGTCGTCCCTTGGGACGGACGTGTGGGGTGCTAATACCTTCCCCGTGCATAAATACGACTCCCGAACCTTTCACTTAAAAGTTCGTAGATCGCGTCTTTTCTGGTTTTTCTGACGTTTTCCTCAAATAAACGTTGGTGGCGACTCCGCGCGTATTCTTTTCATGGAACACGCATCCCGCGAGTCTTGCGCCGCCCTTCCGCCGAAGGGTCGGTTGCGACAATCCCATTTTTCATCACTTGCACCACCAAAGCAATACTCCTCCAAATTTGGCACACCAAGCTGACCCTACTTCCCGTCCTAGGCCTGTGGCGTCAACATACCCACCTCAGCCCACTCACTCCTCTACTTCCGGTACTATCACATTGCACGCTCTTGACCAGCAGCCTGGTTCGCCTCCTTTTTTCCCTATGCAAACTGGGCCAGTCCACCAGCAAGCCCATCATCCCTCCCCAGATCGGCCTACAACCATTCCCACACCGTTGCCAAGTCCTACCCCTCATCCCATGACAACTCGAGCTAAAAATTGGATCTATAAACCGAATTCGAAATATTTTTCTAATTTTCATGCCATGACTACCACTACTATATCTCCCTTACCCAAAGATCCAGCTAGTGCTATTCGTGACCCGAATTGGAAAAATGCAATGTTAGATGAATTTAATGCTCTTGTTGCTAATAAAACATAGGAATTGGTACCTAGGCCACCGGATGTGAATGTAATCAGGTCTATGTGGATTTCTCGCCATAAACGAAAATCTGATGGTTCTTTTGAGCGGCATAAAGCTCGTCTTGTAGGTGATGGGAAAACATAGCAGCCGGGTGTTGATTGTGATGAGACCTTTAGTCCGGTTGTCAAACCGACTACTATTCGTACTGTTCTTAGCATTGTTGTTTCTAAATCCTGGCATATTCACCAGTTAGATGTCATGAATGCTTTCTTACATGGCTATCTCAATGAGACAGTTTATATGCATCAGCCCATGGGTTTCCGCGATAAAGGTCACCCGGATCATGTGTGTTTACTAAAGAAATCTCTCTATGGCCTTAAACAGGCTCCACAGGCCTGGTATCAGCGTTTTGCAGATTTTGTTGCCACCATTGGTTTTTCTCACAGTAAATCTGATCACTCATTATTTATTTACAATCAGGGCTTGGATATGGCATATATTTTGTTATATGTTGATGATATTATTCTTACAGCTTCATCAGATCGATTGAGAAAGCATTTTATGGCTCTCTTGGGTGCCGAGTTTGCTATGAAGGATCTAGGTCCTCTTAGCTTCTTTTTGGGGATTGTTGTGTCCCGCGATGCTAATGGTATGTTCTTATCTCAGAAACAATACACCACAGAGATCATTGAGAGAGTTGGTATGGCTAATTGCAGCTTTGTCCCACTCCTGTTGACACCAAACAAAAACTTAGTGCATCGAAGGATTCACCTTATGAGGATCCTACGAAGTACCGCAGTCTGGCTGGTGCCTTACAATATCTTACCTTTACTAGACCTGACATCTGTTATGTAGTTCAAGAAATCTACTTTCACATGCATGATCCCAGGAACGAGCATATGAGTGCTCTTAAGCGTATTTTGTGCTATTTGCAGGGTACTTTGTCTTATGGTCTACACTTGTATAAATCCTCTTTCAACAAGCTCATTTCTTATACTGATGTTGACTGGGGAGGATGCCCGGATACTAGACGTTCTACTTCCGGCTATTGTGTTTTTCTAGGTGACAACTTCATATCATGGTCGTCCAAAAGACAACCAACTTTGTCACGTTCCAGTGTTGAGGCTGAATATCGAGGAGTAGCTAATGTTGTTTCTGATTCTTGTTGGATCCGAAATTTATTACTTGAACTACATTGTCCTATTCCTAAAGCTACTCTGGTTTATTGTGACAATGTGAGTGCCATTTATTTATCAGGAAATTCGATACAACATCAGCGTACCAAGCATATTGAGATGGACATTCATTTTGTCAGGGAAAAGGTCGCTAAAGGCGATGTACGAGTTCTACATGTTCCTTCCCGTTATCAGATCGCCGATATTTTTACCAAAGACCTACCTCGTATTTTATTTGAAGATTTTCGAGCCAGTCTCAGCGTTCGTGAACCTCCCGTTTCGACTTCCGGGGTGTGTTAGAATATATGATACATATATTCTATATTTATGTATATCTTCTATTTTGATTATGTAATTAATCTTGTGCATATTCTGCCCAGATTCTTAGCTAATTAGTGTCCTACATTCTAGGCTAATTATACTCTTGTATATTGTATATATTCTCACGTTACTAATGAGAAAAGGCACGTATTCAAACTCTTTCACATATCAAAAGAAAGAAAGCATGCCCACAAAGCTAAAAAAAGGACACACAGATTTGTAAGCCCAAGACGTAAAAAAATCATGTGGAAAAAAAGAGACTCACATACCAGGATAAGAAGTCTTTGTTATCATAACAAAAAAGTAATTCTCCCAAAAGCTTTTAACTCAACCGTGAATATAAAACCTCTCAATTTAAGCCACCATCTCTAAAAGCTTTTGACTCAAAGAATTATTCTATAAATGCAACAACAATGCTTTTGGTTATATCCAAACATTCTCAAGGCAATCAAATTATCTCGCCCAATCTGGCTAATTTCAAAGCCCACAAATTAATAAATTGTGGCATCAACCATTGTGGCTCGGTAGAAGAGGGATATAAATTTCAAATAGCCTATTGAGATTCAATCCCCACCATTGCAAATCCTCCTCTAAATATAAATATGATTTCCACACATACACACAAACAAGATTTCTAAACAAACCCTAAAAACACTATGGCAGTGAGAAAAACATGATTATCACATAAGGTCATAAGAACATACCAAAAAATAATTGTGACCCACAATGTTTTCGATTACCCATTGTAAAAACTATCACGTGAGTGGTTAAGAGTAGAAACCTACCTTAAATCCTTGAGATTGTTGTTCTAGACAAGCCAAATCTCAAACTTTGATGAACACAAACATCAACCTAATCTCCAACTCATAGGGTTCTTCAACACATAGCTTAAGACGTGTGTTAGACACACTGTCCTTATGTATTTATCTGTGTAAAGCAAAAATCTCCCAGGATTTAACAGGCTCATCCCAAATTAATCGAGTTAGCAGAACTAGCAAGTAAGATAAAAACTGAGAATACAGATAGAGAGAATAATGGGAATTGTGCTTTTTCTAGGATATAAAACAATAGCAAAAGCATCCCATTTATAGTTAGAAAATGGTCATATAATAATAAGGTATAATAAAGATAATTAATAAAAATAATGAATAATTATTATGTTTAAATGAGGTATGAAAACCAATTTAAAATAGGAATTATGAAGTACAGACTAGAAGGGGAGTTGAATAGTGTGATGGATAAAAGTTTAGTCTTTCATAAACTTTTAAAGGCTTTTCTCAAATAGATATCAATGGATAATGGGTTTCGTTTAAGGGGTTCGAAATCACTTTGTGCTTAGAACACCAGCTTACAAAAATTGGATACAGTAGTATAGGAGTAACTTATAGAAAAGAACTAGTTATATAGAAGCAGTAAATAAAATACAAAGGTTTTATACTAGTTCACCCCAACTATTGGGCTACATCCAATTCTCCTTCAAACCTTGAAGGTTTTCACTAATCAATTTTTTTATTACAATCAAATTATTCTCTTATAATTTGACTCACATTAACACGAACATCTTCAAGCTTTATATAGACTTAAGAGCTCTGATCCGTTGAGAGATCCCAGCTAGTCATTGTCTAATAGCTTTGGTGTTTGGCATGAGGTTACTACTATGCAAAGAGACAGATTGGGGACCACAAACACTTTCTGCAGAAAATCTTCAGAGAAGTATAATATACAAGTTTCGTCTAATGCTCAAAGCTTACTTTCAGCGTACAAATCGAAAGAAAAGTTAACAGCAAAAGACAAAAGGAATTAAAAATGTCAAGACAAGAGAATTTAAATCTTCCCTCTAGTGCGCTATGGCACGAGTTTCTTACCGAGCCTATGAACGTTACTTTCTTGTGATTGTTTTCAGCACTTGAGGTTAGAATAATTGTTCCATTGCTTTTGTATTGTGAGCCAAGTGCTGAAGCACTTGTCTTCTCAGGACTGGATGTTGAAGTAGTATTGTCCAATGACTGATACTTTCCCTATCGTCTAGAACCTTTCCGTTCATGCTTTTCTACTTGTATCTCATAGAGATATATATGAACCTGTAGCTTAAGCATGAAAGGTTAATACAAAAAATTTATACTTTGTTAACCTAAAAAATTTACGGATTTAATCATTTGGTATAGTCCAATGTGACTTGGACGCAGCCAGACTTAATAAATTATGGCTAATTAACACAGTAAAAAGGTATGAAAAAAATGTCATTATATTGGAAAATACTCCAAGTTAAAAAACAATAAATAATAACCTTTTGAAACACACAAAATTGCATAGTAACCTTTTGAAATATTCAAAATTATAATATGTTATTCTATATATTTGACGTAAATTCTCTTCCATGGTAGCTTTGGTGACGTTAAGCCAAACATACTATTAATATATAAATGTCTTAGAATGTATACCTAGAGTAACTGTGAATCCATGTTCATGATATCGATAAGGGTGATATGTGTCTGACAACTAGGATTTTCCCCCCATCCTTCATACTTGTAAGGGTAAATAGCTACTTTTGTCCCTGAATGTGTAATTCGTTGATAAATGTGTCCCTGAAAGATGAAAATACAAAATTTAGTCCCTAAAAGTGTAAAAAGTACAACAAATATATTCGACAATTAACTTTTGTTTGTCACCTTTAATAAAATAGCATATGTGGCATAGAAGGACGAATTTGTCATTGAAACGATTGTCAATGTGACCATGCTAACTAGATTGAATGAAAATGTCAGTAAGAAATCATTTTTGGATGTAAATGTCAGTAATTTTTTATTGGACGAAAATGTCAGTATTTTTTTATTGGAGGAAATGTCAATAATTTCTTTTTTGGACTTAAATATTAGTACGTTTCATTGGACCAAAATGTCAATAAGTTATCATTATTGGACGAAAATGTTAGTAATTTTTCATTGAACCTAAATATCAGTATGTTTCTATTGGACTAATTTGTTAGACCCAAAATTTCATTTTATTTAAGGGTAAAATATAATTTTAAGGTAAATTTTCACCATTTTTTTGTCGTTATAAGCATAACATTACAATAATCACTTAAAAAAATATATTGACAAACATAATTTAAAACAAACATAATAATAATGATAATACTTATTATCAACCATAATTTGTCTGTCATAGTAAAAATTATCCAAAATAGATATTGTACCAGTTTACCAAAATAAACATTGTAATAGTGTACCAATCATTATAAATTTTTTTCAAATTATAATAATTAGTCAGAATTTACTTTAAATAAAAGATAAATATATCTCATATTTCACTTGTTCGAATCTTGACGATTGGGCAATCCTGGTGTAGGTATGAAGCTCATGTAATTCGATTGATTCCTATTATGAGATACTCCATCTGGGAATATAATTCGAATTGGTGCCAAAGGCCTAACTTGAGGTGTTCTAAATGCAGTTAACATTGGTGGAGGTATGAAGATTGTTTCCTACAACAATAATAAATAATGATTAGTTATAAATAATATAATTTAACATTAACTAATCACTTATATGTAAAAGTCACTCACAACATATTGGCAATCATTTAAGTAACAAATTCATTCATCAGTGTCATCTAGGCTATTTTATTAACGATGATGGATGAAAGTTAACGGCTGGATATATTTGTCGCACTTTTTACACTTTCGGAGACTAAATTTTGTATTTTCATCTTTTAAGGATGCATTTGTCAACGAATTACACATTCAGGGACAAAAATGACTATTTATCCTATTCCTATTCCTTGAGAGTGAAAAGACGAAAAACCAAAAAAAATATTATATGACAAATATGTCCCTATGTTGGCAATTAAAGATGATCACATTGGCAATCATTTCAATGACAAATTCGTCATTCTGTGTCACATAAGCTATTTATTAACGGTGACAAATGGAAGTTAACAGTCGGATATATTTATCGCACTTTTTACACTTTCGGAGACTAAATTTTATATTTTCATCTTCCAGGGGCACATTTATCAACGAATTACATATTCCAAACCAAAAGTGACTATTTACCCTACTTATAAATAATTATCTAATGGGACAACACTTTTATAGTTAGGTCACATGAAAGAAAAAATCTCTTAGACACCAAGTGAATTGTCTAACTCATGGAAGATCATATACCAAATGAATATTCGGTTGTTCTCCTTAATTAACATACTCCTACACAAGCAAGGGGGGTGGCTACTTGAATACCCGTATATCCATAACACAAACTTATAATTGTGAATCTACAAATAAATTATCTACCAACTCCCTAATCAGATAACATCAATCGAACATAAAAAACTTAACAAAACTTATGTGAGTTACATAATTCTGAAAAGGTTCCAACAATTAAAATTAGAATTTTGATTAAGTATAACTTTGTCTTCACACTTTATTAAGAGATTAAGAGAGTTGGAGTGTTAGCATATTGTAGTGTACATATTTCAATTTGTCTTAACCCCTTTTTTCCTATTTTTGAGCTCTATTTATTAACTCACATGGAAAACTATCTTGGCAAAACATGGAAAAGAACGAGTTATTTTTTTGTGTGTATATATAGGTTGCATTTGTATAAATAAAATATAAGTATGGCTTCTTCAAAGAGTTTGCAGAACCTAGTAGAAACTTCACACGTTTTACGAGGACTAAAAATATATATACAACACCCAAACTTTAAGTGTGCCAAGACCATCCAAGGTGATGCCAAGACATACCTACCATATACATATTTACAGAGAAGAGTTGTGGGTTAGAATCCCTTTTACTAATGATTAACATTTGTTGATTAATTAAAAAATGTTTAATAATGTTTTTATTAAGTTATCATGTTTTTTTTTCCTGTAAGTTTATTTTTCTTGTAAGTTTTTTTTGTTAATTTTGACTCTTGTAACATATTTTATTCATTTTTAATCTTGTAAATTTGTATTTTTTTTCAATTTTAAACATTATAAACACAAATTTATAAAGAATATAAATGAAAAAATTAGAATCTTTTAACCCTCCCACTACTACAAAAGTAGCTTTTTAAGACCCGAGATTTACGTCAGTTCTTAAAGAACCGCTTTAGTATAGGACACGGTGGCATTTTTGTAATTAGGGGGAGAAATTTTGTTTTTAAAGTCGCACATTCAAAGGCGGTTACAAATAACCGCCTTAGAATGTTACCTTAATGTAAGACAACGACGGTCCTCTGATAAGCCCGTCTTTGTTTCTCACGCGCGTGGCCCATACACGCTTGGAGACCTTTCCAATTAAAGCTGAACCTCGCTCTCTCCCTGAGGCTCTTATGTGCCCTAACTCTAACCCCTCTCTCCCTGAAGCTCGTCAAACATCGAAGTCTCTACCTAGGTTTCCCTCAAACCTCGCTCTCCCTCAAACCCATCTCTCCTTATCTTAAACACCATACCCCTGAAAGTTCCTCGAAACCTCGCTCTCTCGGCAACGCCCATTGTGTGCAATGGAGCTCGTGCTGTGAGTACATGAGAGAGCCCATGCCTGTTACCTGTGTGGCATCTCCCATAAGTGTAGCTGTTGTGACCCGCCATGGTCTTCGCAGCTTAGGTCATCATACCGGTAAGTTTACGAATCTCCTTAGGGTCTTTAATTTATGCTACATATTTCCCCCATTTCCTGCGTTGAACTCCTCTGTACATGCTTGATGGTTTCCTATTATAGACCTAGAGAGCTGACACACGAAAATAGCCTAAATACTACGAGGCCTTAGCCAAATTTTCAAACCAAATAAATGAGAATCTGGTTTGGCCAATTAGTTTTCTTCGATCCTAGCTACCATCTTAATTAATTGTAAGTTGTTAATTTGATACACTAGCATGGATCACAGAGGCACTTCATATAACTTGAAAAGATCCTGCATCAGTTTGCTCATCAATTCATCCCCCGTCATGTTGTATTCCTCACCCATTTATAATCCAGCAACATGTTAATTAATGTTCCAACAATCGAACTTTAAATTAATGTATAATTAAAATTAGAGATATACCTGAGCAATAATGGTGATGTTGAGAGTATTTTTTCCAAGTGGCAGGACGTTGCTACTGACAATAAGTCCTCCATGCATTCTTCATATACTCTCTTCTCATCCCTGTCAATCTCAGCAGCTTTCGGTGTCAACCTAAACCAAGGAAGATTGTATTTGGGACTCGTAAACTCCTCAAAAATGGATATTGCTTCATAAATATTGCAACCGTCATGTGCACATCTAACTCTAATCCCCTCTTTGACACTGCAAAGATAGGAATGGACCCATTGGGATCCCAGGCAATGCAGTTTTTGAGGGCAATGATAGGCTTGAGCTGAACGGAGTCGTGGATGTGCTCAACTGAGTCATAGTATGAATCTTTTTTCCATTTCATATACTTTTCTTCTACTTGCTACTATTTCAGAACAACTAAATTATGAAGAATGTTGCTACCAAAATTTACCTGCTCACCCGGACAAAAGTAAGACCATAAGACAATAAGACCATATCTACATGATAGCAGGACAAAAGTAATCAAACATGTTACGACTTGCCAAAAAATAAATATGATGTCATCGACTTATGCTCACAAGTACAAGCACAAAATAGAGTATAGCAGCATACATAGCCACACGCCTACACCACATATGTAAAACATTTAAAACACCTAAAAATAAGAAAGGCTAAAGAGTTCAAGAGTTAATCAAGATTTTTATTGAAGCTAATCACAATCGTGTGTAGAGATGAAATTGAAAAAAAATACATCAAGGCTTTAATATCACTAGATGTGCCCATTTTCAACTTATGTTTATTATCAGCTACTTGTCTCTTTCTCTGTTAGTAAAAAAATCATGTTTACCTTAAGTCTTCTTTTATATATTTTCACGCAACCTGTTCCAAAGAGCAACTTCACATCTCATGTCCCTTTTCACCTAGATCATTTGAATCTATATCCAATTTTGCATTACAATTAGAAAATCGATTATTCACCCTCCTGTTCCTTAAAATCACTTCCCATTTCTTCATCAACTTGATGTACTTCTTCCTGACCCTCAACAGAGGATGCTTCTCTATAGCTGATTTATTGCTGTAAGTTTCTTTTAGAATGACTGTACAAGTTTTGTTCCTGAAAGATATATAAAACATATGGGGATGCCGCTCAAATGCTCTATGCACTTTCTGTGGCAACCCAAAATACTTCTTGAGGCAAAACAACTTCTTCCTCTCGGCTGAATGCTCAACAAAAAGGGAAAGTAGCTCATGGAGAACTCCCACAAGTCTTTTATCTGCTATGTCACCATTTGGATCCAAGTTTGAAAATCATCATAAGGTGAAATATATGGAAGCTTCTGAAATTCATTTAGCCAGTTCTTAACTTCTTCCTCAACTTTAAACCCTTTGATGGAAAAAATGGAAATTCAATGGCTCCCATTGGACCCCCAGAATACAAACCTCTATTTGTGGCATTTTTCTCCATTAAAGAATAAATCTTTTCTCCACTGTCAAGAGCCAAACCCTTCAATCCATCTTCCATGTCTACAAACCTGAAAGATTCATCAAGATTTTGTTCTGGGTGCTGCAGAAAATCACTAGGCAACCCCAAATACCACTGCATCCCCTGAATTATCTTTAAAGGTAGAACATGCTCTCTGGTCATCAATATCATATTCCTCAACCTGGACCTTAAGTCCTCCCTGCATTCTTCATATACTCTCTTCTTATCCCTGTCAATCTCAGCAGCTTCCGGTGTCAACCTAAACCAAGGAAGATTGTATTTGGGACCCGTAAACTCCTCAAAAATGGATATTGCTTCATAAATATTGCAACCTTCATGTGCACATCTAACTCTAATCCCCTCTTTGACACTGCAAAGATAGGAATGGACCCATTGGGATCCCAGGCAATGCAGTTTTTGAGGGAAATGATAGGCTTGAGCTGAACGGAGTCGTGGATGTGCTCAACTGAGTCATAGTATGAATCTTTTTTCCATTTCATTTACACATTTCATATACACATTCACATAACTGTACCTCTGAAATAGTAGCAACATTCTTCATATTTTCAAGTAAGGTGAGTAGTTTGAGCAAGATGCCCTGTCGTTTCTCACAAAGGATTCTAATAAGTACTTCCCTCTCTAACTCTAGACCTATTGCTTCGACTTGGAGTTCAGGGAGCACGTGATTAGAGTTTTTTTCACAATGAGGATGAGATTGATACAGAAATTACTTTTCTTAAACACTAATTTCTGCTACTTGCTTTGATCTTAGTTTAATAATCCAAACACTTACTTTTCTCAAAAAAATTGATACAACAATTTTAGTTTTTTTTAATTTTATTTTAATAATCATAGTTAACCAATATATACACAGACGCTAGAGTTATTACTTATTGGGTATTTGTCTATTTAAGGAGAGAGAGGTTCTTTTGGCAAATTCTATGTTTGTTACTGTCTTTTGTACAAAAATCATTTTCTTTGGTCCTTTAAACATTTGGCTGCAACAATCTTGAACAATATGTATGAGATGTAAGATTAGTTTTGAGCCCTAGGTGAACCTAAAGTTACATTCTCAAAGGATTCCAACTTCCAACCAATGACTTGAAATTTTACCTATGAGTGACTACTTCTGTCAGTCTAATTAAGTGTTTATATATTTAGTTTTGTGAGTATTCAATTCCTTGTAGACCAATGATAAGTTCTAAGGGTTAATTTGGGGAATGCAGAAAATGAATTTTCGCAGCATCAGACTGATTTATTTCTCTACCTGGTAAAAATTTCAAGAACCTAAACCTATTATATATAAAATGAGATTAAAGAAAATGAACGTACGAAAAAAAATCAAACTACAATCTCAATTTATGGTAGGCTATACTTAAAGTATAATATCAGTGATGTCTATATATTGATAATACTTAACACAGTTCAAATCGGAGTAATTAGGTGGGCACTAATTTTATCTATTGGACTATACTACAAAATGCAAGCATATAATTATTCAATAGTTTTTTTTTGGAGTTTATTAGAATAATGCAAAGTTTATAGTTTATCTAAGTTGTTTGCCTAATTATCATTGTCAAGTTATCATTCTGGTTTGGCTGCAAATTTATAAGACATTACATTATTACATGTATCTCCATTGTTGATTGAAGGAAACTGAGGTTCATTCATAAACTGTTAAACCATTCGTGCCTCTGACTTTGACCACATGGTTGACTGAACAATAGCAAGTAAAAAGGGTTTGAACAAAAAAGTATAAAAGGGACTGAACAAGAAAGCAAGAGTCCATTATATAGGTACTTAAAAGAGCTTTGATTAATTGGTTCTCTCTAATGGCCTTTAAGGACAGCACAATAAAGCTTTTTACTTTCTTTATGCCAAAATAGCACCTACTCACCATTGAAGCACATGTACAAAGAGACTAAAGGTTTGAACCATAGCATTGTTCTGTTGTGTGTATCTGTGTCTAACAGCCTATGTTCATGTTATAACTGAAAAGTAACAACTCTACCTCTACATAAAATTCTACCTCCTCAACTCTACCTCAATTTATTTTATGCAAAAATAGCACCTACTCGCCATTGAAGCACATGCAAAAATAGACTAAAAGGGTTGAACTATACCATGTGTTCTTTTGTGTGTATCTGTCTCTAACAGCCTATGTTCAACTTGTAACTGAAAAGTAATAACTCTACCTCTACATGTGTCTCGTCAATCTTCCTCTTTTGGTGGCGTGTCATCTTCAACCCTGTCGCACCCTAGAAAACCATATGTGCAATATTATAAATTAGTTCAGTCATAAAGGGAATCCATATTTTGAAATAAGAGGTAGACATAACAGAGACAGTAAACACCATCCAAGATATTAAAATGAAGAACAGCCAGTACAAAGCACCTAGAAATGTATACTTAATTCCTGCCACCAAAATGAACATGACTATTATGTTTTTTTCCAGTACAAGTCGTTAGGATACTAAAGTTGTTTTCCCTGTCTACCACCACATACCCCCCAAATGAGAAACCAATGAAAACAAAGGATTTCAAGTCAGAGAGACAGGCATGAGGTTGAATTCGGTGTTCCTGTTTTGCTACACAACTCATATTTAGAAAATAAATGCTAGTGTAATTCATTAAATTTTATGAGCCCCATTAAATAAGTTATGCCTCTTTCTTAGTAGGAATTAGGGGGAAAAATCAATTACTAATGAGAATTTAGTAAAACTCGTCAAATTTATTTGACAATAAAAATATACTACCCAAGTAATACATTGTAATGCTTAATTTAATTGCTACATATATAACTCATATATATAGAAGACAAATGTTATAGCTTATAAGTTAAGTACATACATTCTTTTTAAAATTTACTTTTTGTAATTGAGAAAAGTTTGTTAGCCACATTAAGCAGGCCTGTTTTTTATATAGTCAACTAATATAAACTTTTTCCATAATAAACATTGTATTAGTAAAATAATATGTTAAGAAATATGCATTGTAGTAGGAATTGGCAGAATGACTTGCACCCTACTACCATATTTAAGGACCTTTGTTCTAGTACCATTCAAAACTTATGTTCTTCATTTAGGCTGCCATCACCCCATTCTGCATGAATTGGCAGTTTTGCTTTGGTTTCTTTGAATGACACATTTGAACATTGAATGCAATGGTAACCAATACATTTTTGTCAATTTCTTCAAAAACATTTAGTTCAGGTCCCTTCCTTAATCCATCCATGGTTGTCTTAATAGCTACTTCATCATCTTCTTTAGGCAACTAACCTGCTAAACATAAACTACCGAGAATAGAGGTGACACATGCCTATAAACGTGTTGTATACTAAACCCCACCACAATCAACACCCCCTAATGTGGATTTACTATTAGACATAGCAAACAAAAACAATTTCTTTTATACACAATTGCTTCCTTAATGTGTTAATTTGAAAAGGCATATGCAGATGTTTTTGTGTCATATATTGAATTACCTTACAGCCATATTTGTATGTGTGTTTCAAATTTTCTGATTATTTAATAAATGTAATGTACATTTCGGTGTGTCACAAATTTTGTTGTTTTGGTCCCTTAAAATGATCATTATAAAGTTCCGTATGAAAGTTTCAAGTTGCTAACAATTTGATCCTTTGTACTTGTGAACTTCTAATAACTTCATCATTCAAGTTTGAAAGGTGTAATTCTAAAGTTATGGTTGCTTTGGTTAGTACATATCCGGGGTTTGCTTTCCAAAAAAAAAACATATCAGGGTTTTACCTTATAAATTAATTTTTTTTACAAACTGTTGAGATCTCTTCTCTTAACTTATTGATCTGTAAGAAGCAATTGTTAATTGCCAAATAGAAGGAGCAACAACTACAAACGGCAAAGGATCAAGTATATCGAACACCTACACTAAACAACAACCAGGTTAACACTCTAACTAAACAAAATAATTGGTTTGTTTTTTTTTTTCAAAATTGTTGATAAATATATATATATGCTTAAATATATTTTTGTTATGCGTACTATATTTAATTTTGTTTTTACTATCTAAGAATCACTCTGGTAATGAATGCAAATCTGACAAACCCTATCAGAAGTTGAACCCTATACAAAAATTTAATTGTAAAGCTTAATGTTGTATGTCATACCCCTAATATTTTTCTTTTTACAGTCAATTTCATGAATTGAAAATTTATTTTGTTGAATGCACCAAATTGATAAAATCTCCACCAAAATGCATAGAGTGAATTTATATTTTTTTTTATTTCTATTTATTACATTTAGGAAAGAAAATACAATATGCTCCTCGTCAAGGAGTTACTTACAACCTACATTATTTAAAGATCAATCTGATTTGACTTAACCTATTCAGTAAAGGATTCATATTTTATTAAAAAAATATTTATAGTAAAGTAGGCTAAACTATGGGCTTTTAGAAAAGTCCAAAGGGGTTAATAGACTAGCTTATTTAGAAATAATATAATTTATAATTGAAATATTAATAATTAATATATAATAAGCTTAATTATACTAAGTCTCTGGTAAAGTAATAAATTTTATCGAGTCACTATTTTTTTTTTGCGTCCTTAATAAAAAAAATTTGTTTTTAGGGACAAAATTACAAATATTAGAAGGATTAAAACAAAATAACAAAAATGAAAAATAATTTTTTATTTTATTAGAAACTTAACATAAAATAAATAAAAATATTAGGAAACTAAAATAAAATTTATTAATTCATTAGAGAAGGTACTTCAAGTATTACTTTTGGTTCATCCTACATTTTCCAGCAAAGTTAAACAATAGTGATATAGAGAAAAGGATCAGAACTAAAATGAAATTACACAGTAAACAATTGTGAGAGAATGTCCACATTTGAAACATTTCATAAGATTTTATGCATGTGGTTGCACACATGGTTAGCATAACTTAAGTTTACCTTTTCACTTAGTTGATCACACCATAACCAGTGACATTTATGATGACTGCATGATTTTCATCCCTGATGCGTAAATTAGGTTATAGATTGATACACTTTCTCACTGGGCATTTGTACTTTGTAAAGGTCTGTTTGAAAAATGGCCAACTGTATATACCAAATATAATCTTTTTACTGGAGGGGATTGTGATCTTCCTTTCCCTGATCTCACTGTCTTTTCTTCAGTTTGTAGAGACATTTTTGGCATGGAGTCCTTGTCTATAAATGCTAAGGGAAACCTTGACCTTCTTTGCTTACCAGAAAAGCAACTTCTAGAATGGAAGTAGAATTTCAAATGAAATTAGAAAAAAAATATATGAATTATGCATGAGTATGGCACAATTTAGAAATCTATATTTACACATATTTCTTATAAGTAGGTATATCCTTTCTTAAAAACCTCAAAGTTTGTATCATCCATGAGTCTTTGACCACTTTGATGCTACATGTTGCCATTGGTACCATAATGAAGTAATTACCATATTTTGGTAATTCCCAGCCTTACACTGGTCCAATTCAGCCAAATCCACAACATCAACACAACCTTTAACAATGGAGTTGGAAACTAACTCCCTTCCTCTAACATGAACAGTCAAAACACTGCGATAGAAAAGCGAGAAGTAAGTTGTCTATCCATCTGTCGCGACTAGGGTGCCATCTACATTTGTGAAGTTGACACTTTACCTATGAGAATGAGTGCTTCTCTCATTTAGACCTGTAGCACCTACAACACGGTTCTTCTGACCAATTCTCATCAAGTCTAGAACATGGCGACTACAAGTAACCGGAACTAACAATGCATCAGCCACATTGTTGTCATTCAATTGAAAAGTGTTTGGTATGTCTAATGTATATATTGTTAAGGAACATAAAAGTCTACAAAATAAATGTCATTGCCAATTTCCATGTGAAATTAACAAGTTGAGTTTTGTTGTTGAATAAAGGACCAACATATATAAATTGCTTAAAGGATATCTTTTGCTAGAGCCATGACTGACTAGTAAATGTCTCACTTGTTCATTGTAGATTTCAATCATCTGAACAAAAACTTCATATTATATGCCTGTTCTTTCAATCTCAGATATGAAGGCATCAATTTTTTGCTTAAACTCAACCTGAATTAGATCCCTGTCTGAGTCTCGCCTATCTTTTACTGCCCTATTTAGTTTATAAATGCCATGTATAGTAGTGAAACATGAAGACAAAGACCTCTACTTTATTTACACATCTGGAAGTGCTAAAACTGCATCCATATTGTCTTTCATATTGTAGCCATCTCCAATCCATGAGAATGTGCAATAACTAGGTGTAAATCCAGTATCAACCATGCTGAACATTAACTCATTTTCCCTTTCTAGTTCATTTGTCTTGTAGAACCCATGAATTAATGCTTTATATGTAAATGGATCACGTTTTAGACCAGCTTCTAACAGCTTGTTCTTAAATTTCAAAGTTGATTTCAATTCTCCAAACTTGTAGTAAGCATTAATTAGTGTGTTGCTTGTGATATTCTGAGCTTCAATTTTACTTTCAGTCATCTCATTCAAGACTTTGTTTGCATCCCTTATCCTGCCATCTTGGGACAGCCTGCACAAAATTGAATTAAATGTAACAACTCCAGGGTACAATTAATCCCTTAGCCTCCATCATTTCTTTCATTTTCAGAGCTTTATCTAGTTGATTTGTACATGACAAATACATATTTGAGCAACATTAGTTCACTAGATGTCATTATGTCCTTCCTTCATCCTGATAACATAGTCCTTCAGGCTGGTCATGTCATCACCACTCTTAGTGGAGTGATACCTCAGCAATTCAGCTAGCTTTGTCTTGTTCTGAGAATCCTCATCAAGACCAAGTTTAAGGTTATTAGAGAAGGCTTCATAAAACTTGTTATAGTCTTACAAGGCTAGTAACCTTGATGGTAACAAGTACGTCATTGGCATGACTATAGTTTTCCTACATGGTAGTATACTAGTATGTCTAATGCCTAATGGAATTTCAGTGATATTTGAATTATTCTGAGTCAAGTTCTTAACAAATTATTTTGCTAAATTGTTTGCACGTGTTTCTCCAATAAATGTTTCTCTTGCCAATTTGTAAAGCATCCCGATGCAAGTGGTACCATAACCTTGCATCCAAAATTAAAGAAGCAAAAGATAAAAGAGGACATGCTGTAAAAAATTCTCAAGGAAGTTACTCTGTCAGCCTATCTACATTGACTCAAACTCCCCAACTATTCTATAATGTGTCCCTTCCATCTCTTTATCTATGTTCTCGACAAGCCTCTAAAATGGAGTGTCTATTTTTTTCCTCGACATCTTCTCCATCCCTTTTTTGAGTGAGGATGGGTTGTAACTTTATTGCTCTAATGTTATGGGTCTAGTTTGAATGAATATATTTTATGTATGGATTATTTTGGTTATTGTTGCGACATTGGAACCGCGGATTCTTGGTGATTTTGATGGGCAAAGGCTTAGGAGTGGTTGAGGTTGAGAATTGCATGCCACTAGTAATAAAATTGTTTAACTTCTTGGCAAGTGGAAACACTTCCAATACTAGATATATATGTGAACGTCATCTCTTTTGCTCCTGTGAGTCCATCATTTGTAGATCATGTATATGCTGTACTTGAGGACCATAGGAATGTTATTCTTGAAGTTGATTTAAAAGGTATAGGATTCCAAATTATTATGTATCAGCTAGTAATGATATTGGCCATAAAACAGACCAATTTGTACGCCAGACTTGGACCATTTTCTGCAAATAATTATTAAATATTATATTGATAAAGTTAAAAAGTTATTTATGACAAAATTCATAAAGAAAATGGTTTGTCACATTTTCTTCTCAATGTTCATTAACGCGTCGTCCTTTTTCTTTAGTTCACCCTTTAGCTGGAAAACTTGCTTTCTCACATTTTCTTTCTCAACCTCATCCCCAAGAAGATAACTTTTCAAGTCATTATATTGAGTTCTAAGTGCTTCTAACTCTGACTGCAACACTCTACCCGCCAACTCTTTTTCATACTTGAGATTCTTCATCCTATTTAGCTCATCAAGTGACCTTTCTGCTTCCTTCTTCAATAAAGCAATTTGACTCACCAACTCATTGCTTTCCACTGTTCTACTCTGTAACTGAGCCTCAGATTCCTCAAGTGATTTATTTATAAGCTCCAACTCATTTCTTAACATTTCTTTTTGTTCTACTTGGTCAGAGAGGCATGATATCTCCACTTTAAGCTTTATTAGTTTGTAGACCAAGTCATGATATCCAAGCCATTGTCTCCTGCTCGGTCACACCTAGATTAATTAATTATACTTTATTTATTGATGCTTTTTAAATAACTATATAGTTAATTTTTAGTTACAATATTGATTTCTTAATTATTTTAGGTGTATTGATTTCTGAACGTTATGTGTTTGGTAGAAGTTGTAAAAAAAAATTAAAAAAATTGGGGCAGGGGATAATTAAATTGATAAAAAAATTACTTATATTTTGTTTGTTGTGTTTGTATTTCCATAATAAATAGTGTAATGTTATTTAAAATAATTTTATAAAAAATTATTAATAATCGTGTTTTAAAATTGATTTAAAAATAACATTTGAAACAATGATATTTAAAAAAAAAAACATATTCCTTTTAAATATGCTCATTTAGCTTATACCAAACAAAAGGCAATCTTCCAAAGGATGGGACGCAGATTCAATGCACTTCATTTATTTTAATTGTTATAAATAAATTCTTTTAAATTTCAAAGAACCATACCTATAAGTAATCAACATAAAAATAAATAATGTACATGCTTGTATAGTGGGTCCTGGGGACTTTTATTTTTATTTTTTTTCTGATCTGTGGGGGACTTATATATATACTTGATGGGGTATAACTCATCATGTTGATAAAATTAAAAATATCATGATTTTTTGTGTTTTGCCTCCCTTATTTTTATAAGAAAAAATATATTCTAGGTTCCTAGGATTTTACGTTGATAAAAATATATTCTATGTTCTTATTAATGAAAAACTATGATCAAGTGTTGAAAATGTGAGAAATTGAATGTGATTTGTATGGAGTAAACTCTAATTTTTTTTTCGTTAAAATTGTAAGCATTTTTTAACTTAAAAAATAGTATTTTATTCCCTACTTTTGCAAAATATGATTTAGTTTAGTCTATTTTAGTGTAAAATGACAATAAAAATATACTTTAGTCCCTACCATCTTTGACACTGCAGGCCTAGCTAGCCTCTTCTCCTTCCAATCAACCCCACGACGTGGAGCAACTTCCCGGCTCGAACTTCCAAGTTCGTGAACAAATTAGTTTGCATTAAGGAGTGGCAGTTTGTCAACAAGGACATTGGAGTCAAGAAACCAGGTTAGTTAAAAAATTACTTTCTTTTACTCAAATTGAGGTTGCCTTAGTGTTCAACAGACGTTGTGCGTTCAACATAACTTAACCTTGTTTTGTTGTTGTTGTTTGGTAATGGTGGTTGCAGGGAACATATTCGAACAACAGCTGATACATACTTCACTAGGCTGCAAACAGGTCAGTGTGTATATGTTGATTTTATCTGCTTGATGGATGCTCATATATAGTTGTTACTTAGGGTGATGTTGTTAAAGTAAATTCAGTTGAATGGATTGAAGATTATTTATGTTCATGTTAACAATTTTATATTTTGTGTGTTTAGGGAAATTTGTGTTTGCCTGCATTTATGTGTTTACAATGTATATGTTATTTTATTTTTAGGTGTACTAGATATAATACTATAGGTTTTGGATTATATATCAATGAATGGAAGGTATCTGGGTTGGGTTATGGTTACTCCAGAAAGAGAAAAGTAACCATCAGATGCAGAATTTGTTAACACTCCAATACTAGAAACTTTAATTAGCAGACATGGACAATAACTTTAATTTGTTAACTTTAATTTTTTTTAAAAAAATATTCGGTAAAATAGTAACGAACACTTGTTAATTTATAATTAAATATAAACTTGTTTGATAAATATCAATTTGGAAAACAAATTGAAATTAAAAAATATTTTTAAAAAACAAACCACTAAAACAAAACAAAAAATTCAATTGGTTTTTTTAAAAAAAAGTTATGAATCCAAATCAAAGTGTTTGTTTGATTTTTAAAATAGTAACGTAGAGTCTGTTAGACTAAAACTCACCTAGTGACTCTAATAACAATTCCAAGGCTTTCCCTTTGTCCCATTTAATAGTGGGACAAATCTCTAGCACCTGTGCAAAACAAATGGCAATGAAAGTGAGACACCTCTCACTTCTTTTCTTACTTCTTTCAAACTAAATCAAACGCCCACTTAAAAAATAGATAAAAAGAAAAAGAAAACAGAACCATGGCCCACCTTTATTCCTTGGGTAAGTTGAAGCTTCGGGTACTCCTTTAAAACTGATTTCACTTGGCATGCCAGTTCACTCCATTTCTATGTATAGTGTGCATTTTGTTTAGAATTTTTCATGAACAAAGAAATAAGTAGTCCATATAATAAAAAAAAGTTGGACAGGAACCAAAAACACTGCAAATAGTTACAAACGAATGTCTAAACTGTAAAACATGGATGATTTCATAGCTTATAGTTTGTACCTTTTCATCAACGCAACGAAAATGGACTGAAAGACAGAACTTGTTGTTCTCAACCAGAGCTCCAGGAGTTGATTTTGTCTTTTCAACTAATTGTTGATACACCTAAAAAAGTTGTCCCCAAAATAAATTACTTTTAACATTCTAGAAACAAAATCCATTCGGGTAACTAGGAAGGGTTAATATACTAATAGACGAACCTCATCTATCAAGGGAAGAAAATCATTGGCAGGTTGACAA
Organism: Glycine soja; assembly: GCF_004193775.1. Taxonomy (NCBI): domain Eukaryota; kingdom Viridiplantae; phylum Streptophyta; class Magnoliopsida; order Fabales; family Fabaceae; genus Glycine; species Glycine soja. The sequence goes on from NC_041003.1 coordinate 34,032,263, forward strand.
AGGATTGGCTCAGCTTTGCTATCCTATATAGACCACAACCAATGCAAAATTATGAGTTCTCATAAAATTTCGGAAACTTAGGAGTTAGGAATTAATATATGCGACCATATAATAAATAACCCGTACATGTACTACATCTAACTCACTCATTTTTTTGTATTTGGAGGTTGTTGTTGGTCCTTTAATATCCATGCCATGGCTTCCTACATAATATAGCTCTGCCAATCGAACAAAATTGTACACCTATTGTTTCCAAAGCCATCATCAAATTAGTACAAAAAAAATTAAAAAGGAAAGGAAAGGAGAGAAGAGGAAGTACATAATAAGAGCATAGAAGTTTACTCTAACCAACTTCCGAATTACTATTGTACCTTGTCTTTGCATCTGCCGGTCACTATAGCAGTAGGGAAACACCTAGCAAGTTTCCTCATTGTTTTTCTCATCTAATACACATAACAAATTTTTACGTATAGATTTAGTATATAATAATAAGTCCAAGATAAGGTTCAAATTCAAAAACATCAGTAAGTAATGAAACTAATCGAATCACACATGAAAGCACGGTCAGGGTCGTCGACTACAGGAGACAGCGTGCCATCATAGTCCAGAAACATGACAAATTGTTTTCCCTATGACGCGTCAATAATTTTGTCAAACATGTCTAATGTTGATGGATGGTGAAGCTGTTTCATAATTTAAAAAACAAAACACATGTTAATTAATTTGGTCAAACATGTCTAATGCTCCACGTAGGTTCAATCAATTCAATTTAACTAATTTGTGTGAAACATTCTCTGCCAAAGCAAACTACTACTAATGAACTGGATTTGGGGTTGACTGAGTTTGACGACAGTAAGCTTCGCTAGGTCTGGTTTGGCCCCATATGGCAGAAGCCCTCTCCAATCGGCAACCACACCATCATTGATGCCTATGCCTCTCCTCTCCTATCCTATCGTTGAGATATTATTAACCAGTTGTGTTTCCTCTTTTCTTTTCTTGTTTAGGCTTTTGTTACTTGCCTGTACATTACAATGCATGTGCTCTGATGTGAAGAAAGGTGCCATAGTATATGAATAATCATATTATAATGAACCATTTTTTTACGTAGTGTTCTTGTTCTCTTTTTTTGGGTGAAAATGATCTTGTTCTTATCATTTAGTTAAGATATTATTAATTTAATTTTACGATTAAGATGTTAGTATTTGAATTGGTATTACACTTATGTATAAAGCATACAATTTGGCACACCTTGTGAAGTTTTTACCATCTGATTCAGTTTTACCATTTGTTCCATCCCACTCTTGCCTTGTATTACCAACAATTGTGCTCTCTTTAGCTCCAGCAAATCCATGCCCAAAAATCATTTCAAGTAAAACCCAAAACAGTAGAAATTACCTGTTATAGCGTTCAAAGACAAGGACAATTAAAGGGCTGGGATGGAAAGCAAAACTCTCCCACTCCAAACAGTTGATCTCTTCCACACACTTTTTTAAAGCCTGCTGATTTTTGTTTGGTTACTATTGTTCTTTGTTATGTACATTGACTATGTCTATAATAACTAACAAGAAATGACAAAGACATGGTAAATATACAGCATAATTAGCTAACACAAACAAGTCAATACCAAGTCATGTTATTTGCAGTTTCATCTTACAAATCTCCTGCCGTAAAAGTATGCACCTCTGTATATGGTTCAGCACTTGTATTATCATAAAATTTGTTTGTCAATTGAGTTAGCAATGTATGATTTTATTTAAATTTTCATCAACTGCTGATAAACGATGTATAATTTGTTGTGCTTCGCAGCTGTCTACACATTGTTGTGGTTTCCGTGGCTACAATTTACGAGTTTTGTATTGGACAATTCAGACTTTGTTGGTTAACCCACGAGAAAATTAATAGTATTTGAAGCTTCCATTACCACAGCCATCTATCTAGGTATGTAAGTTAATAGGAATTTTATTTGGATTGTAAGTTTGTTGTTCCATAAATTACTATTATTGTTCATAAAAAATATGTGCATTGTGAGTGAACCCTAGTTTCCCATTTGAGATTCCATACCATGATTAATACAGATAGTTTGGATTAGTTGTGGTATGGATTCTTGAATTGTTCGTTCAGACAGTTTGGGAACTCTCTTTTTTTACTTCATTCGTAGTTATAGGTTAAGTATGTTGTGGTATATTTGATTTAATTTTGGTTTATTGCGTATTGCTTTGTTCTCCGAGTGCATACTTGATTGTGGTCAATTTAGGTGACCGCTTTCATTTTGTGTATTTGGAGACCAATCCGAAATGCTGCCAAAATTTCATCAAATTTAGCATAACATACTTAACTTGTACATATGAATGAAGCAAAAAAAGTTTGTTCCTGAATGGGATAGGACCCGACCTTCATATAAAACAAGTGAGACTGTCATGCATATGCCATAACAGACGCCCTCTTGTAGAACAAGAAACATGAATAGAAGTTGGATTCAAGCACCACGCATAAGCGATGAGTATGAAAAGGGGGTTGAAGATTTCTTGAAGTTTGCACAACAACATGCACCAGCTGTGGGTGGAAAGTATTTATGCCCGTGTGTAAACTATGTGAATGGAAGGCGTCAGGCATTAGTTGTCATTAGATCACATCTAATTTATGATGGCTTCATTCGGAGTTATACAAATTGGATATGGCACTGTGAATTGCCAGAGGTCTCATTACCTGTCGACAATGAGGCGGTACCGTTAGAAACCGGAGATCGAATGGAAGACATGATACGTGATCTTGGGCAAGAGGGATTTTTGGAAGCTCATGCACCCTATTATGAAGATTTGGAAACAGATTCCAAGTTACCGTTGTACTTAGGGTGCACAACCTTCACTCGGTTATCTGCAATGCTAGCTTTGGTCAACTTGAAGGCTAGATTTGGGTGGAGTGACAAAAGTCTGACTGAGTTGCTTGTCTTATTGAAGAATATGCTTCCCAATGATAACAAGTTACCAAATAGTCACTACGAGGCTAAGAAGATATTATGTCCTGTGGGTCTGGAGTACAAGAAGATTCATGCTTGCTGTAATGATTGTGTGTTGTACAGAAAAGAGTTTGCCGAATTGTGGAATTGCCCAACATGTGGGGTATCACGATACAAACAAAATGACGGGGAATACACTGATGATGTAGCCACATCCAACCCTCGTACAGCAAAGGTTTGTTGGTACCTTCCAATTATACCAAGGTTTAAGCAATTGTTTGCTACTACACACGATGCTTCTAACCTTAAATGGCATGCAATTGACAGAATAAATGATGGGTTTCTCCGACATCCAGCTGATTCTCCACAGTGGAAGACAATTGATCACTTGTATCCTGAGTTTGGAGCCGAACCAAGAAACCTTCGACTTGGTCTTGCTTCAGATGGCATGAATCCATTTGGTAACTTGTCCACTAATCACAGTTCATGGCCTGTGTTGCTAATGATTTACAACCTTCCTCCTTCGTTATGCATGAAGCGCAAATACATTATGTTGTCTATGATGATATCGGGTCCAAGACAGCCAGGAAACGATATTGATGTGTACCTTACTCCTTTGATTGAAGGCATGCGCAAGTTGTGGTTAGACGGGGTTGACGTGTATGATGCAAATCAGGGTGAGACTTTCAGGTTGCATGCGATGATATTTTGCACCATCAATGACTTTCCATCTTATGGGAATTTGAGTGGATATAGTGTGAAAGGTCACCAGGCTTGTCCTATTTGTGAGCAAAACACAAGTTTCATCCAACTTAAACATGGGAAGAAGACAGTTTATACACGGCATCGTAGGTTTTCAAAACATTATCACCCCTATCAACGATTGAAGAAAGCATTTAATGGTAGCCAAGAGACTGAAGAACCCCCGGAACCGTTAGCTCCCCATGAAGTGTATGATCGGGTGAAAGACATCGTAACTGTTTTTGGTAAGACACAACGGAAGGATCATGCTAACAAGAACATTTTGGAAGAAAAGGTCAGTGTTCTTTGATCTTCCTTATTGGACCAATCTACATGTTCGGCATTGTCTCGACGTTATGCATGTGGAGAAGAATGTTTGTGATAGTTTACTTGGCACCCTTCTTAACATTAAAGGCAAGACAAAGGATGGTCTAAAATGTCGACAGGATTTGGTCAATATGGGTATACGAGAACAGTTACATCCGCAATCACAAGGTCAACGAACTTATTTGCCCCCAGCATGTTACACAATGTCAACTAAGGAGAAAAAACAATTTTGTCATTGTCTTAAAAATGTGAAAGTCCCACAAGGATACTCTTCCAATATCAAGAGCCTTGTGTCAGTTAATGATTTGAAGTTGGTTGGCTTGAAATCTCATGATTGTCACATGTTAATGCAACAATTGCTGCCAGTAACTGTGCGTGGTATATTGCCTGAAAAGGTAAGGGTTGCAATCAGCCGCCTGTGCTTTTTCTTTAATGCAATCTGTCATAAGGTCATTGACCCAAAACAATTGGATGATTTGGAGAACGAGGCAGCCATTATCCTATGTCAATTAGAAATGTACTTTCCTCCATCGTTTTTTGACATCATGGTTCACTTAATTGCTCATCTTGTACATGAGATTCGGTTGTGTGGGCCTGTGTTTTTATGGTGGATGTATCCAATTGAACGTTACATGAAGGTGTTGAAAGGATATACAAAAAATCCATATCGACCAGAGGCTAGCATTGTTGAACGATACATTGCTGAGGAAGCTATTGAGTTTTGTTCACAATATATAGAAATGGCTACACCAGTGGGACTTCCTCAAAGTCGTCATGGCTCCACCATGGAAGATAGGGGCACACGGGGGTTCAATGTTGTAACCATGGATTGCCAACAGCTGGCACAAGCTCATCTATATGTATTACACAACACAGCTGAGGTAATCCCTTACATAGATGCTCACAAACAACATCTGTGTCGTATTCACCCAAAAATGAACATGATGAGGTTGTTGCAAGAGCACAATAGAACTTTCATATCGTGGTTTAGACAAACAATCTTCGCCGATGACAGTGCTTTAGACACATTAAGATTGCTAGTTGTGGGTCCAAATATGAATGTTCCAACTTGGAAGGGATATGATATCAATCAATATTCTTTCTATACAAAGTCCCAGGATGATAAAAGTAGTGTGCAGAATAGCGGGGTCAGTGTTGATGGTCAATCAGAGCACTTTTGTAGTGCTGCTGACAATAATCCCATTAAAGCTTGCATGCCTTACTATGGAGTCATCGAAGAGATTTGGGAGGTTGATTACGGTGAATTTAGAGTACCTCTTTTCAAATGTAAGTGGTTCAATGGAAACACAGGTGTGCATAAAGACAAAATGGGATTCACTTTAGTAGACCTTAAAAAGTTGGTTACAAGGACGACCCATTCATAATGGCAGTGCAAGCTCGATAGGTGTTTTATGTAGAAGATCCATGCGACTCTAGATGGGCAGTGGTTTTTGCAAGGGAGAACAATTTGTATCGGTCACCATGTTGATGGATCAACACTTGATGTCACTGACATGCCATCTTTCTCCAAAGATATGCCTTCAAGTACTGTTGAACAAGAAGAGGATGATGTATATGCAAATCGTACTGATCATGACGAGGGTTTATGGGAGAACATTCGTACGTAACTATGTAAGCACAACCATATAAGTATTACTCAACATTTGTAACATTTGTCATGCATAAATTGCTAAGTTGTTTTGAAAATCATGCACCCTATTACATCATTGAATTTGACATATTTATAACACTTTTTTTTCCGCAGGGCCATGGCAACACCACCACCGTCCCCACCACAATCAGAAAACCCTCCTGAGGTTACTTCGAAAAGGACAAGACAATCCACGAGGCTCAGAAGTTTGACGTCTAGATGCTTAGATGGCCCACGGCCAGTTGTGAACGTGAATCCGGCTACAAGTAGAGGGTCGGGGCCTCATAAAGAGAAATTTCACAGTTACTTAGGGGTTGTTGCAAGGGAAAAAGTTCCTATTGTACACGCGAATTGGAATGTTGTCCCCGACGATCTAAAGAGCTTAATATGGAAAGATATTTTGGTAAGTAATTCTAAATACACTTGTATTCGTGATTTTTTTGTTAAGTTACTTTTAAAGGATTCATTTACATACTGCTACATAACTTCTTTTGTTGTGCAGCGCAAATTTGATATCCTTGAAGGTGAAAATGCAAAAAAAAAAAGGTGATGTCAACAGTTGCAACAAGATGGAGGCAATTTAAGTCTTCATTGACTTCAAAATTTGTCTTTGCTGACAATGAAGGTTAGCAAATATCTGATCCTACAGTCAAGTATGGCCTTGATCCAGAAACATGGGCGGAATTTGCAAAAAGCCGCAAAACTCCTAATTGGCAGGTTTGTTTAAGTATTTCTGTATCTGCAATAATCGATTCATTTTTTGCTTTCGTTGTTTTGTAACATATATATGACTAGTACAAGCTTGTCTTTGTAAGGGTATACGAAAGAAGGCCCAGGAAATTCAAAAATTTAATGAATGCCCACACGTACTGTCTCGTGGGGGGTATGAACTGCTTGACAAGAAACTTATGGAGGAGAAGAGCAAGCGTGGACATGAGGAACATTCGTGTACTGAAAGCCCAACACTCAACGTCAACCCACCATCCCCAGTTGCAAGACACTTGAAGTGGAAGATCGCCCGCACTAAGCGGCATGGCCAAATGACGTCTGAAGTGGCACAAGAAATTGCAGAAAAAATTGTGAGTTCATATATTTTTTAGGTTACTGTCATTGCCAAATAATGGTTAGCTAACCTAGTCAAATTTATTTTATTCAAATTCAACAATTGTATATCCATGCAGGATTCATTACAGGAACAAGCAACACAGGGGAGTTTTGTTTCGCATGGGCGACAGGACATACTCAACCCGGCCCTTGGCCGACCTGAGCATCCAGGCCATGTTCACGTCGCAGGGATATGTGTTTGGCAAAGCCTCACGTGCTTCTAGCACATCGTCACCATCGATCAACCAACAACAATTGGCTGATATCATCGGTGAAATTAAGGATGACATAAGAAAGCAGCTACAAGATGAGATAAGAAAGCAGGTACAGGATGAGATAAGAAAGGAGGTACAACAAGAACACAAGCAGCAACAAGAGGCTTGGATGAAGGCAGTTGAAGAAAAACAATGGAAAAATTTGGAGGTGATGAAGCAAGAGTTAAAAAAATTATTGAAAGTAAAGCTATCTCATATTGCATCACATCAGTCAGCCCCCATTGAGGCGCCAGAAATACAAGCTCTACTTGTGCGTGTTAGCACAAAGGGTAGTTGCGCTGGACCTGAAGGAAGCAGATTACTTAAAGAGCTTCTGAATGGTGATGACGATCTGATGGGCTTGTTCGTAGTTGTTGGGCAAAATACTATGCTTGCGGGCTTGGGAAAAGTGTTTGAGAATTCATCCACCATACATAATGTTCGTTATGAAAATGATGTTGTTAAGGTTCAGGTTGTCAAAACATACATGCCTCACGCTGAGGTCCCTATTCCTACATCAGAGGTTCATTATCTTGAGCAGGTCGTTGGCACATTCGTCGCATGGCCGACACATCTTGTTAGGGAAGTAACTAATGAGGTTAGTTTTTTTCTCCTATGAATTTGTTCTATTTGTTGACAGGCTTCTTCATGATGTACACTAACTTCAATTATCATAGGTGGTCGTAGGACCCGATAAGCCTCCATCAAAGTATGTTGGAGAGCCGAATAGGTTAACATTTGTGGCCACAGATGACCCATTGGGAGAATTGGTTAAGAAGTCATATATGGTTTACACAAAGCCAATGGAGTTGGCATGGGACGGGGCAAAATTTGGGTTACCTAATGCCTCAAATGGTTTTTTCATCACACATGCAGATGTGACTGAAATAATTTTAGGTGACAAATGTTTAAACATATTTGTACTGCAGCTGTGGATGATGTAAGTAAATCATATTATTTGACTGGTTGTCATATCTTATTGTCCACTCCATATTTGTCTAAGAATATTGTTGATTGTGTTTAAAACAGGTTTATGAATGATTGGAGTACAAGAATTGGTTTTTCTCCAGTGTACGGTTTCCTTGAGCCCCAGGCTATACGCTGCATAAAGGACACGCGTGAAGAATGTCAAAAGTACATAGAAACGTGGGTCAAGGAGTCACATCGAGAAATCTACTTAGGACCTTACTTCAATCAGTAAGTCTATTCATGTGGTTGTTATCAATGTGTTTGCATCAGTTTGATGGTGAATTTCATGTTGTTGACTTCAGGGCACATTGGCAACTTCTTGTGTTGTGTCCACGAGAGAACATTATAGTATGGTTTTGTTCTGTACGAAGAAAGCCTGATGTTCACATTAAGTTTGCAGTGAACAAGTACTTCGCAACCTTATTCAATTTTGCATTGGTCATTACTTGTAGTTTACTAGTCAAAACATTACATGTTAACTTTGGCTTTTGTTATTGTCAAACTTAGTGCAATGAAGAAAATATGTAGTAATCTCCAAGGCAAGGACAATGCACCTCCACCTCCACCTCAATGGATTGAGGCTAAGGTATGTTGTAATCCCTGTTTTTTTTTTTTTTTTGAAAATTTGAAATAAGTCTGATGTTTCAATTGGAATGATCCAGCATTTATTGAGCGCTTATATTGCATGTAGAACCATGTACAACAAGGAGTATATGAGTGTGGATATTATGTGATGCATTGGATGTGGTGCATCGTTAGTGGCAGTTTGAAAAATGAACTCCACAACGTATGTCCTCTATTAGACTAACAAATGAATTTGTGTAGTATGAAATCGTACTTAAATGGTTGATGTACTAACTAAATTTTATTTTCTTCCCCTTGGTAGTATTTTTCTGATGGAACAGCATTAGACACTGACACCATGATGACACTATGCAAGAAATGGGCAGCCTATTTTCTAGAAGTTGGAAAATGGATGTAAATTAGACAAATTTAGATGACATAGGAACATCAATCACCTTTGTAACATAAAATTTTCATTACACAAGACACATCATTATGTCTGGTCATGACTTTTAATTCGGCATCGTTACATGATTATGTGACTTGCTTACGTTATTAGTGTGCACTGCTTTTGGGTTGCATTTTGTATTGGTCCCAATATAGGATCGGTTTTTTTGTTGTGCAACTCTAATTGTATGCAGGTCAGCGTTTGACATGTTCCTGCTTGGGTCGTTCAATCTGTTGCAACCTTCTCATACATTGGTCCAAGAAATTATCGGAAAATCTCCTCAAGTGCTGCAATAATCACCTCTCTCCTTTTTTTTAAATTCAAATTTTATAAGTTTATAATTACAAATAAAAATGCTACGTTATTTTGATATTGTTGATGTATGGTATGCCAAGATGGTAGCCTACTGTTGATTATAGATTTTATTTGAATTTGATATTGTTGTTCAATGATTTTCAAAAAAGAAAAAAGCAAACAAAGGATGGTGAAACTGGTTTGAATTTAAGGTGTTTGATAAATAGAGCGCATCTTTTTTGTTTAACAGTGCTAAATTTTCACACTCAAGATTGAATAGAATACATCGATTCAAAATGTTATTTGGTACTCTAGTCTCAGAATGAAAATGTCCTTTGATGAATGATTTGTTGTACCTTTGTTTTGCATTAAATTCAAATTCTTTCTCTAGAGATATTGAAAGGGCTCTTGGATTCTTTTTTTATTTTTTATGTGGTTATTCTTTTGCTAGCAGAACCAGGGGTGTAAGAAGAAGTTGAAGTGATGGAACCCCAAGATGAAGAAGAGATCCATAACTGTTTTGTTAGACATGTGCCCTCAGAAATCTTAAGAAAGGGTGAATTAATTTCCCACTAACATACTTTTAATCCCCTTCTAAAAGAAGAGATAGGCTTAAAATGCAGAAGAAGCAGCAATCAATTTAATAATGTTCTTTAAACATGCAAGACAAAATTGATTGCAATAAAATGAATGAGATAAGTGAAGAGAGAATGCAAACACAGTTTTTAGACTGGTTCGGAAAAGTCCGTGCCTACGTCCAGTACTCAAGTGGCACTTGAGGTTTTCCACTCCATTTGTAAAAATCCGTTTACAAAGTCTGAACCACACAGGGACAACCCATCCCTTGTGTTCAGCAATCCTTACAACTTAAGAGACCCTCAGTCCCTTAATCAATCTCTTTGAATGAGAAGAAAGAAAGAAGAATTCTTTCTTGAAGAGAAGGATATTACAATTGAAGTCCATGGAGAAACTCTTAATGGATTTGCAAGTGTTTGCCCAAGAGTTTCTTTTGAGAGAGCATTTGGCAATGAAGTTGGAATATCTCTCTCATACATTTTGTTTCCCAAGTCACCTATTTATAGGCCTTTGATGACCATTTAAAAATCTCTTGAACAGATGTGACTCTCAGGAGTTATCTTCTGAAGAGTTGTGACTCTTGGGAGTTATTTTCTAAATTTTTGAATTCTTGACTCGGATCAAACTTGAGAAGCGCTCATCTTTGGCATCATCAAAATTATGTATACATACATTCACATTCTCCCCCTTTTTGATGATGACAATCAAGTGATTTCTTTTCGACATCATCAAACAATGCATGATCCACATTCTCCCCCTTTTTTATGATTATCCAAGGCTTGATCTTTTTGACATCATCAAAATCTTCATGATTTACATCTCCCCCTTTTTTATGATGACAACCACCTATAGGTTAGGAGCAACAACAACAAAAATATCCATTTGTATATAGTTTTACTCCCCCTTTGTTTTGCAATGATTGCTTATCTGAGACAGTTGAAGATTTAATATATAAAAAGTTGTCTCATAAAGATTTCATATATCTTTTATCTATCTCTCTCCCTTTGTCAACATCAAAAACCAATTATGAATAGAGAGGAGAAAAATGTTAGCACTTGTTGCAATGTATGAGAATCAAGTGATACCAAAAGGCATTAAAACAATCATTCAATATTAATCAAGCAAAAACAAGTACAATAACACATCAATCAAATACAATCAATCATCAAACATTTCAAATCAAATTAATTAAATTAACAATCAACTAACTATGCACAATATTTTCTATTAAAAAGAAATTTCAAATTTCAAATTTCAAATTTTAAATTTCAAATTTTAAATTTCAAATTTTAAATTTTAAATTTTAAATTCCAACTTCCAACTTCCAACTTCCAACTTCCAACTTCCAACTTCCATTTTCAACTTCCAACTTCAACTTCCAGTAACTTCCACTTCCAACTTCCAAATTTTAATTTCAAATTTCAAATTTAGAATTTAACTTTTCAAATTTAAATTTTCAAATTCAAATTTCAAATTTCAATTTCAAAATTTCCTTTTCTAAATTTGAAATAGTTTTCTTAAAATATCAAACTAATTTTAAAAGTTTAATAGATTCTTTAAAGATAATCAAAAACTCAATCAGGAACAACCATCAAAGACAATCAAAACTCAATCAAATACAATCATCAAACACAATTAATCAAATATAAAATATTATCAATCAATCAAATTAACAAACATTGAATATCAATCAAGCAAAGAAAAACACATCAATCAAAAAACACAATCAATCAAATTCAATCACAATTATCAAGAATAGTCTAAACTCAAGTAAAAAACAAGCATCATCAATCAAAGACAAGTGACTTGTTGGTATCATTTGATATCACTTGTTGATCAAGTGGCCTTTGTTGTCTCCATAAATCACATATTCACTTTTCTTGGCAAGAAATGTGACCTTTGTTTGTTGTCTTCATAAATCACATATCCACTTATCTTGGGGAGAAATATGAATATACTTTGATGCATGCCATGTGTTTGGAGAAATTGCTATCAATGTATTGACTTTGCTCTTCTCCGTTTTCATAGTCTTTCATCATGATACCCAGACTTATGATTTTATTCTCTGAATCACTTGAAGAATTTATGACATTATCTTCCCAAGTGATGTATCTTTTCTTTTCTTTCTTCTCTTTGAAATTCCTCTTGTCAGATTTTTCATTCCTCTTTTGAAGACAGGACAATTGAATCTTATGTGCCCAGATTGATCGCATTCAGCATTTTGGGGCTAAGGAGGAATCTTATTCTTTCTTCTTTCATCATCATCTTCTTTCTTCTCTAGTTTTTTTTATGTAGTTACATTTCTCTCTACCATTGTAGGAATAAAGGAATCAAATTTAATAGCTTCCCATATCTTTAAATCTATGACTTCTTTAAAGATCTGCATTCGGGTTTTCCAATAATGATAACCCTCACCATTGAACATAAGAGCCTATTGATAGAATTTCCTCAGGAAATGGAAAGTTGGATGAGGCTGTTAGTGCTTAGCTTTACTGAGCTTTAAAAGATTGGCTAAAATTTTGTTAAAACATAAGCACTTAGACAATGAAGGAAAGCTGGAGTTGCTGCACATGATGTCCAACGTTATGTCAAGGAATCAGATTGGGCTGCACAATGCACAAGGCAAGATAAAATGTCAAATGAAGAATTGAAGCTGCAGGATCCACGATGTCGGACACGATGTCCTAACATCCGGCCCGAAAATACTGGACACATAAATCTGTTATCTCTTTAACAGATTATTGTGCAGTTAGCAACAGATTTGGCGATCTATCTTTAGGAACGAATTAAAAGATAATTAAAGTTCGAATTACAAACTTGAATAGTTCGTTCAGGGATTAAAGATTAAAGATATAAACTAAAAGATCAAACTGTATCTTTTAGATCTTTAAGTGCAGATTTTTCAGGAGAATGATAGATCTCATCCAGCGCAAGCTGTTGCAGCCCAGATACGCACACTGCTATATAAACATGAAGGCTGCACGGGTTTTGTACCAAGTCCGGGATTGAAGAGTTATTTTGTGAGTTTTGGGACTTGAGTGTTTTGTGAGCCACCTTGATGTTATCCTAACATCAAGTGTTGGACCTGAGTGTGTAGAGTTGATCTCTATTGTTCAGAGAGCAATCTCTGGTGTGTATTTGATTTAATTGTAAACACGGGAGAGTGATTGAGAGGGAGTGAGAGGGGTTCTCATATCTAAGAGTGGCTCTTAGGTAGAGGTTGCACGGGTAGTGGTTAGGTGAGAAGGTTGTAAACAGTGGCTGTTAGATCTTCGAACTAACACTATTTTAGTGGATTTCCTCCCTGGCTTGGTAGCCCCCAGATGTAGGTGACGTTGCACCGAACTGGGTTAACAATTCTCTTGTGTTATTTACTTGTTTAATCTGTTCATACAGTCAAATATAATCTCCATGTTCTGAAGCGTGATGTCGTGACATCTGGTACGACATCTGACCTCTGTATCAGAATTTCAGAGGCCATATCTATTCTTGAAGTTTTTAAGCTTTATACAAGAATCCTTCTCTGATACCACTTGTTAGACATGTGCCCTCAGAAATCTTAAGAAGGGGTGAATTAATTTCCCACTAACATACTTTTAACCCCCTTCTAAAAGAAGAGATAGGCTTAGAATGCAGAAGAAGTAGCAATCAATTTAATAATGTTCTTTAAACATGCAAGACAAAATTGATTGCAATAAAATGAATGAGATAAGAGAAGAGAGAATGCAAACACAATTTTTATACTGGTTCAGAAAAGTCCGTGCCTACGTCCAGTACTCAAGCGGCACTTGAGATTTTCCACTCCCTTTGTAAAATTCCGTTTACAAAGTTTGAACCACACAGGGACAACCCATCCCTTGTGTTCAGGAATCCTTACAACTTAAGAGACCCTCAGTCCCTTAATCAATCTCTTTGAATGAGAAAAAAGAAAGAAGAATTCTTTCTTGAAGAGAAGGATATTACAATTGAAGTCCATGGAGAAACTCTTAATGGATTTGCAAGTGTTTGCCCAAGAGTTTCTTTTGAGAGAGCATTTGGCAATGAAGTTGGAATATCTCTCTCATACATTTTGTTTCCCAAGTCACCTATTTATAGGCCTTTGATGATCATTTAAAAATCTCTTGAACAGGTGTGACTCTCAGGAGTTATTTTCTAAAGAGTTGTGACTCTTGGGAGTTATTTTCTGAATTTCTGAATTCTTGACTCGGATCAAACTTGAGAAGCGCTTATCTTTGGCATCATCAAAATTATGTATACATACATTCACATGTTTGATCAAGCTGGTTGCTTTATTGTTCCTTACCTTGGGTTATCTTTCTAGTTACTGTCTTTAATGCAACATCAATGCTAGTGAAGGAATTGACTCTATCGTTGATATTTCATTACAGAGAAGTAATCCGGAAAGGTGAAGGGATAAGGTCTACATTGGTTGTGGAGCTGGGTTTGGTGGTGACAAGCCCTTGGCTGCTCTTAAGTTGCTTCAAAGAGTTCAACAACTAAATTATCTTGTTTATCAATGTGTTGGCCGAGCGAACTCTTGCTGATCGTTATCAAATCATGATGTCTGGTGGTGATGGTTATGATTCTCAGAGTAGGTGTTTCCTGCTCTTGCATTGTTCTAATCTTATTCTTAAGTTTAATTTTTGTAAAAAAAAATTCTGCAGTTTCTAACTGGATGCATATGCTGCTGCCTCTGGCTTTGGAAAGAGGAACTTGCATAATTACCAATATGGGTGCAAGTAAGAATTTCTAATGCTGCATTTAATGCATCATATAATAATTATTGATTATCAGAAGATATTATAATTTATATGTTCAACCAAGTTTCTTGTAATGCATTTTGTTTGAATTGATATGTATGGTTTCTCTCTTGTTTTTCTAACTTCATTCACTCTTTGTTTCTGAAAGTGGATCCTCTGGGTGCTGAACAGAAGGTCTTAGAAATAGCTAACAGCCTGGGTCTCAATGTTTCTGTTGTTGTGGCTCACGAGGTGTCGGTCACTAATATAGTAGGTATTTAGATTTCCCTGTAAACTTTCCTATGACCTATGTTATTATCAAATTTTAAATGAATGATTGAATTGTGAAGGGGGTTTTGAAATACTAACTAATTTCCAATTCAGTTTATTTGTCTCAGGCATTTGTTTTTTTACCTACTGTTACAATTTCTAGTTTTCATTTTGTTTCGTATATGTTGGGTGATCCCTCCTTTGGTAATGGTCCTTGCTGAAGTAGAATGATTGACTCTGTACTGGGATAATATGTAGAGTGTTACTTCTCTCTGATGTATAAACAAACAATAGGAGTGTCCTAATAAGGAGATTTTTCTGGTTAAAACAATGATAGTTATTAACCTTATGAGCTCTACATTCATTTACTCTTCATTTAAGCTTAAATACTTTTCAATTTTTTTCTAGTCTTTAGCTCTTTTGCAAGGTGCTTCCCTGAAATTATTGATGCATCTTATTGTACTATTCTTTCATCTTTTAATATATTTATATATCAAAGAATTTGGGGGATTTTCTTATTATTCTTTGTGCTAAGTTCTACAACTTATATATATACATACAACATCTTTCAGGTTCAGGATTTTCACCAGCAACTTAGTTGATGAAACTTCTATAGATGTGAACTGGAGGCATTCATTTTACTTGAATCTAATTGCTCATACATCATTCAGTGTAACTGTTGCAATTTGCAGGTGATTATTTTCTTTACTTAATTTCATGTCAACCTTTGTGTTTCCCATGCCAAATCTTTTAGATGGTTTCACAACCATTCAGGTTGCATTTAGGATTTATGTCATTAGTATCATGGTCATATGCATGCTTAAGTTGATTTTGCAGAGTTTGCAGAGAATTGATTTCTAACTTGATTTCTTAAATGTTACCAAGATAGATGAGTTGTTTGATTGTATCATTACGTGGCCAATTCTCATCAGCAAGATTTCCTTTATGGCAAATACCAGAGTTCATTTCAGTTTCATTAGTTGTGCATCATATTTTTTGTTGGATCATTATATTTTTAGTTGTAAATAGATTAAATTTGCAAATTCTGCAACTTTAAAGAAGAAAATAAGACTAAGAAAGGCCTTGTATGAAGTTCATATACCCTTGGAATTTAGTATTATTACTCATTTGTTCCTCACAATAATGTATCAGGCAATTTGATTTGTGCTATCTATTTCTCTAGTCACCAGGATCTTCTGAACCATCGAGCTAGGCAGGATACACCTTTATCCCCTATATATAAGGTAAGCGTAGTATAATGAATCTTTCTCACATTTGAATTATCCTCACTTCCTCTACTTGTATTGTTTGTAAAAGATAATGTTCAATTTTTTCATTTGTTCTCCTCTCGCCTTGTGTTATTTAATATCCGTACATAAAATGAATTTACAAATCTTGTGATATATGTCAATTTAAGTTTCAGAAAAGGCCAGATTTGTCAACTCCAATTATCCTCTGATTTGGCAGTGTGGCCCATTGTACTTTCTCAGGTTGTGAACACTGTTTATGCATCCCCAAGTCGTGTAAATTTTCAATTGGACCCTGAAAAGGCAAGTTTACCTATCTTTTCTTAATATCCTTAGGAACAAAGAATAAATAATTAAATACTCTTGTTTTTAGATACTTTTAAATTTTATTGACAATTACACTGTAATTGACATGTGTATAGGAAGTGGAAACGACTCCTGCTTATCCAGATATATGTTTTGCAATTGATGATTTTGACTCCACTTTTGATGTTGTGGTAATATACCACTTTAGTAAGTTATTACATTTTTAACCGCATTTTCATGTACGGAATGCTTATACTTATTCCACGTCCTTTGTGGTTCACATTTTCTAATTAATTAAGATGCCCATTAACAATACTTGAAATACGATCTGTTTTACCTTGCTTGTTTCATATTGAAAAAAAAAAGGTTTGGGTTAAAAAATAAGGTTACCTTGAGATTCTCCACTTTCCATTTACATGTGAAACTTCCACTTCCATTAAAAAAAATGTATACTAGTTACAGATTAGTGGCTGCTCTTGTTAATTGCTAATGCCTACATTGTTCAGTTAAGAGCTGAAATTTTTTATTGATTTTAATGCTAAATTCCTAATTTACATGCCATGTTGTATTTATTTTCTCTCTGGATGCTTGCTCCTGGTTTATTGTTCTTGACTTGCCCCATATACAGGAGTAGACATATCATTGAATAGTTTATCATTATGGTTGTGATCTCTTCATAAAGTAAGTCTTGGTGATTTTATTTCCCTGCAGGTTTTGACTGAAAAAGATCATTGCTATTGTGTAGTTCTTAACGCACATGATGGGGCAGCATTTCCGAGTGAAAAGGTGGCCAATGATTGTAGTACTAGTGATAGCTCCTCTTTGCCAGTCCATTCTAGTTCTGCAAAGAAAAGGAATACAAAGGTTTGATTACTTCTTAGTTACTATATTGAAAGTGATTTTCTATTAGAATTTTAATAATCTGATTAGATCTTTCTATTAATAGTTTTTTTGTTTTATGCATATGCTACATAATGTGGGCTGTATATTATTTCTATGTGCTTTAATAATGAAATATGCAGCTTAAACAATTGTCACTTTTTGTGCATGGTAAGATAGTGCTTGTACTTTGAAATTGAAATGTGAATTATTGTCTTTATATTTTGCTGATTACAGCATGGACATTATAAGTTGAAACCTGAAACTATTCATACTACATTCATATGTATCTGGTTTTTACAAAATCAAATTCAGTGGTAAGAGGAACTTCCAGTTTTAAAACAGGGGGAGTTTTGTTGTTTATAAACAATTTGTTCACAGGACATACTATGAAGGAGCAGCTAAATTCAATAGAATACGACCATACCTAAAATCCATGTTAGTTCCTAATGGTGTGACTTCTTCAGAGATGCTCTCTGTTAACCAATCAATACAAAAGTAAAGTGAAAATTTAATTTTATCTGAAATTGGTTCCTTCTGCACTCAAAGGATGTATGAACTTTACAACAAAGTCACTATAATCATGTTGTTTTTATGGATGATCCAAGTATTATTTTCGACATTCTCTGTCTGATGCATCTAAGTATCTTCTTAAATGTGTATGTCAACAAACAAAACTAACGTGGAACTTGTTAAAAAACTAACTTTTAAGCATTCTAATTTTCTGGCTTGGTTGTTAAATTGGGATTCAAATCGTGAAATGGAAGGCTCATTTTCTAAATCGTGAATCGAATCGTAAGTTCATGATCAATAATAAAACATAGCATATGCAACTAACCAAAACCTATTAAAGCACATATTCATGATCAATAACTAAAAAAACATAACTCTAGGAGCGTGAGTTTTGTTTATCTGAGTTTGTGAAGCCTTTATGTTAGTTGTATGGAAACAAAGCAATTAAATAGCTAAATAGAGAGTACATTCAATAAATGAGTGAGCAACAAATAAAGTAGTGGAGTAATAAAAAAGGATAAGTTCAGGAGTGTTCTTTCAATTTCTTTTCATTTAATAATTTAGTCTTATATGACTTCTCAATTTTTTAATGAGTCCTTGAATCTTGTGAATTGTAAGATTCACATGATTCATTCTTGTGCATTGTAAGATTCACATGATTCATTCATGTATCGTAAGATACAAAGTCTTTTAAGATTTGAATCATGTAGGCAGCCGAACCGTAGGATTTGAATCATGAATCGTAAGATTCTGATAACTATGTTTTCTGGTATCTCCATTTTGCAGCTTACACTTTTATCAGGATTTGTCAGCTATCAGATGGTCCGAGATGCTTATGATGGTAATTTTTTAACAGTATCCTACACTTGATATTTGTAGCAACAACGTTTTTTAAAGTCTTTTCTGCAGATTGAATGGTTGGGGATGTATTTTTGCACATTTAACATCATGTATCACCAAATTAATTTACAAAGATATGTGGATGTGGATGTATTCCTTTTCTTGACTTGATACGTCAATGGTATTAATCTATGAACCTTTTACAACTCATTAACTATGGTTGGGAAATTTTATTCATCCTTGCTAGAAATAAAGTGCCAAGCCACATGATATTTCACAAATTCTATTTGTTGACATTTTCATATGTAAAGCAGATTAATGGATTAATTTTTAGTAGCCTTCTTTGTTTTTTGCTTCTTTTCAAGAGACTTTTTCTCTTAAATTTTACGTCACTTTATTGCCTGTATATAGGGAAATTCCACAAGCTCTTTATTGTACATAGCTAATGGGTGCCACATACCATATATATGTTGTCTCACTAGCCAGTTACAATATATTTACTCCCTCTTGCTTCACTGCAGCTGGTAGGTCTCAATTTGGGAGCCTTTTATCAGTGGGCCATTCTTCAGGCAAAACAGACAGGATTTACATGAAAGGTCCTGGAGGCCGAGGGGAAGTTGAAGTAGTTGTTTCTAGTGTTGCAGGTAAGAAACATTTTTATGTGTGGGGTTTCCAAAATTTGTATTGACATCTGTGATTTGTTTTGCCTCCCTGGATTTCTGTATTATAAGACTTGAAAATAAGATATTATACTGTATTACTAAACATTCATCACTTGAAACATTTTTTACATATTACTGTTTGCTTTAAGTTATGTGATTGTGTATTAAATTTCATTCTATCAGCATAGCAAGTGCTTCTACAGTGTATAGGGTTAAATACTTGATAGCTAACATCCAAGTCTCATAGCAATGTTGTTTCTTGTTTGACTAGTCTTGCCAAATATGCTGTGAAGCTTGTGTGTGTTCCTATCTTAAACATTCGACTGATTCCAAAAATACTTGTTTTATTTGGTGATGTCATATGACAAGTTTAGTTGTTAAGCCTGTTTTGGTTAACTATTTATCGGTTGTCATATGAAGAATTTTATTAACTGTTAGATACTAAACCATTCTTGAGCATTCTTGGTGGTGGTGGTATCAGGTCAATGTTTCATTAAATCTGGTTCTGCACGTGTTTGACCAAAATTCTTAATGTCCAATTTTTATAGCTGAGAATTATAAACCTGTGTCAAATTGACAATCAATGTTCTTCTAATTTGGTGATTTCTGGTTAAACCATAATTTTATTTCCAAGGTTTCCCTGAACTTGCTGCTATATCGTCATGTCGCTTTGGATTATCAGATTCTGCACTGCACATTAGAATTTCTATGTTCTTGAAGTTTTCAGTTCAACTGTTATAACACAAACTTGCTATTAATGACTTGGGAAACTCCAATTGTGAATGAAGTTGGAGCAAAAATTTGAAACTGAGTTGTTGAACTTTGAAGAGCTAGTTAGTTGTATTAGTTATCTGCAAATTAGTTCTTTATTTTTGTTTGAATGTTGTTTAAAGTAACACATTAATTATGTGACCTTCTTGGTCTAAGGAAGTAACACCTCATAAAGGTTTCTTACATACCTCACGTGTTTCTTTTCATGGGTGAGATAATAAGTAGCAATTGACATATGAAGCCAACAATTTTTTTGTAGATCGATACTGTGTGGGGTATGTAAAATTTTGTATTACTATGATACTTGCACATGTGCTTTTATATTAGTTCACTGGCTCAATGGTACATATGGAAGGTTTGGTCCTTTCTCATATGCATTCCCCCCCCCCCCAATATCTTTTATATTAGTCAATACTATTTTTTAATTCGCTTTTATGCTAACTTACTTTTTTATTTTCATCTACATATAATGCAGAAGTGGCCATGGAAGCTGCAATAGCAGGTGGCATTTCAGTTGTGAGTATACTTTTGATGTTCTTTTATTTTGAGTCATATGTATATAACTCGGGACATTTTATATGGCCTGTTTTGTCTAATTTTTAAAATTGGTCCTACTAGTTAATTACTTTAAATGCTTTTTGGGCCATATATATGTTAATGGTGTGCTTCTCATCATCTATTTTCTTTTTACATGTAGTTGGAGATTGTGGTGTCGACCGCAGGTGTGTTTGAGGTTGTTTACCTAAATTTTTCTACTTCCTTACTAGTCTTGTTCTTAGATTTAGAATTCATATGCTTGGTTCGATCTGTGCAGGTTCTATAGCAACTGGTGAAGGAGCATCCTACAATGGCCCTAGAGGTATGATTTAATCCTCTAAGTTTCTATCTAATTTTTCACATGGCATCAATGTTCTTTCTTAGGGTGTATATCAGGTGAACCCGCCAAAAGTTTATGAATCTGGAGAACATATCATTGTCATTGCATTCTGTCAGTTCATTGATTTTCTGTTTACCATAATCCATATGCTTTTGTGGGTTGCATTTTTAATTGATTATATAATAGTTGAAATTGTAATTATATTCTTGTTTTCTGCAGCATGTTCCCTCAACTCATGAGACTTTTTCACAATTAACGATTATGCTGGAGATGTAAGCTTTAGAATTTGTATTGTATTACATAGGTTCAAAATATTTTGTTGAATTTCATTATTTGTACTGTATTACATATAAGCAACGTAGCTTCTTGTACTAATTTAACCTGAGTTTATAAATTTCCAAAAATTAAAAAAAAAATCTCCATATTCTACATCGGTTCAATTATAAACGATGTAGAAAATATCTTCATTCTACATCAGTTAGGCGATAAACGATATAAAAACTCTTCAAATTCTACATTGGTTGATTAAAGACCGATGTAGGAACCTTTCCATTCGTGCCCATTCTACATCGGTTTAGTGATAAACGATGTAGAGAATCTCCTCATACTACATCAGTTTGACGATAAACGATGTAAAAACCTTTCATTTTCTACATCGGTTGATTGATAACCGATGTAGCCACGTTACCATATCTAGTCATTCTACATCGGTTGAACTATAACCGATGTAGAAACCTTTCATTTTCTACATCGGTTGACTGATAACCGATGTAGAAACCTACCCATTCAACATCGGTTTCAACCTTAGAACCGCTGTCGTAACCTACCAATTCTACATCAGTTGTAGCTAGACAACCGATGTAGAAAAGCCGCCCTTCAAAGACGGTCATAAAACCGATGTTGTGATTCAATGACCCCGGGTTACCACCACGTGTCATAACCGATGTAGAAAGGCCGTTAGAACCGATGTAGAAGGCCTTTTTTTTAGTAGTGTCCTCTTCTCATATGGTCCAATAAAATAATGTTTTAGGCTTTTAACAGTCCCCCGGTGCAGCAGTGTAAAGCATTAGAAACATCTACATTCAAATTCAACACAAATTAAGCCTCTTACCTTTTAATCAAAGGAAAAGTTTAGAATATTTGCTCCATGAGATTGCTCCAATGGAGATGTCAAGAGCTTCCATGATTAGCGAGATAGGATCAAAAGTTTTTTATTTTATTTTATTTTTCTTGTTAACATTTTAATTTATGAGGACAGCTATTTAGTATGAAAAGAAAAAGGCACGAAACACACAAAATTCACAGATGGACGGATACCTTTTGTTTAAAACAATCCTAAATTAAAAAAAAAACAACGCTTTGTGTAATATGCACGAAATTACTTTCTTACTAATTAGTGTTTTCCTTAATTTAATATTTGTTATGAGAAATTGTTTCGTGCGTTTCGTATTAAGTCCTTCGTACCATATAGCACTCCTCTAAAAAAAGTCATTTAAGTGTTAATGGTTTTTCTACTTTTTAACAAAACATTCTATTCTTTTGTAGTATTTATTGTAGAGATAATTATGCTGATTTGAGAATTTTAAATTTAATTTATTAATCTTTGTCAGTGGGTGAAACTTACAAGAGATTGATAAGTTAAATTTGAAACATATCTATAAATATTTTGTCTTTGTTTTTCTTACTATTGTTTGAGGTTTCAACGTGTTTTTCGATCATGAGTGCAAGAGTCCATATTTATATACCATAAATCTTAAGAAAAATATTATATATCAAGTTGCATCAAAGACAAGTCATATTATTTTACTTGTAAAGTTGTAATCTTTGTTATGCATTTTTCTTCTATTTCTTAACTATTTGAAAGCAAATCATTCTTTAATGTTGTTAGCTACTATTGTCACAAGAGATAGTGATTTAGTTTATAACATAATCTATTAATTAAATTAGTAGTTTTTTTAACATAATAAGATTTTTCGTAAAAAAAAAAAAAGTTTAAGTTCATCAGGATTCTTAATGGAATATATATGAAATTGATGATTGTAATTTATAATTTTAAGTTTTTTTAAAAAATGTTTAATTTATCTAGCGTGTAATTATATTCTCTATTATAGTTCTTAAATTATTTTGAAAAATGTATAATTATGAATACTTATCAATCTTGTTAATGTATATTCACCATGTGCTTTAGCCAAAAAGAGTGATGTGGAATGAGATTGTACAATTAAAAATGAGAGTATAGGAGGGGGGCTTTGGTGTGTGATGGGGGATTTTAATGTTGTGAGAAGATTGGAGGAGAGAATAGGGAGGTTGAATGGTAGTCAACATGGTGGTAGAAATATTGAAGAAATCAATGCTTTCATTGATAGAATGGAATTACTTGATGTTCTATTGATAGGAAGAAGTTTCACATGGGTAAGGGCGGTAGGGGGAGTTATGAATAGGCTTGATAGGGTAAAGTGGCTTCAAAAAGGCCCCGATGCTACGCAACATGACCTTTATAGTGTTGGGGATAAATATGTATACCCAACATGACCTTAGGGCACTAGTTGAATAAATATTGGATATGATTAAATACTTGTAAAATTAATGATTAATCAAGAAGGAATCAATTTACTCTAGGTAATGAGTTTGAGCTCTATGATAGAATTAAAACCTTGGTCAGGACAATTGAATGAAAGAACAAAAAAGTTTGTTAAGTCATTCATTGATTAAATGTATTATCTTATTAGAGTGGACAATGATACTATACTCTAGAGTTAACCTTGAGCCATAAATGATGAAAGGAAATATTACATTATTCTTCTATTGGTTCTTGAAGGAAAAAGATGTCACTTCATGTTATTCGGACGTTAAGGAGTGTTGCTAGACATCTACCTTAATTGGTAAATTAATTATGATTAATTTATCACTAGTTTAATATTTAACCTATAGGATCACACACAAACGAGTGTTCCAATCTTTACAAAAGAAAATAATTTATTTAACAATTAAATATTTTAGTGGAATATTATTATATTTTTTGTTAGCACCAAGAACATAATTAACGTATAAAAAGGAATATTATTTTATAATTGTATAAGTTATCCATAAAATAAGAATAATATTCAATTGTTATGTATCAGGGATGTGATTAATTATTGTAATTAGTCATGTGATTAATTGTGAATTATCTTTGTCTTAAATCGGGAAGTTTCTTAAAATAAAATATGTGAGATCATGTTTATTTTTATAAAGGTAAAGAGAGATGAAATTATTTTAAATCTTTCCTTTTCTTCTTTGAAAAAGGCACTAATCAATATCCTTTAACATTATAAATAGAAACATCTACCAGAGGCAAAATGCACAAGACAAAAACTAGAAAAGTTCAAATCTAGTTTTAGACCTAAAAAGTAGAAAGAGAATTTGTTCTTTATAGTTCCACTCATCAAAGAGTTGATAGTAAAGATTAGTCTTAGTGTGGATACAAGTAGAGTCTTCACACTATTGAAAAAAAAATTGTTGCTTCAAGAATGCACATCTGGGTACACCAATTTATTTTTCTATTTATTATTGTTGTATATTTTAAATGCAAAATAGATCCTAATTTTTTCGCTGCAAGTGTTAGGAACACTTTTATGTAACTATCATATAGGTCAATCTCCAACCATTGCCCTATTACACTAAAACACAAATTCATTGATAGGGGACCAAGACCTTTCAAGGTTTTCAATCATTGGATTGATGATCCGAGGTTCGTGGAGTTTGTGAAGAAGAAATATGAGTCTTATAATGTCTAGGGATAAGGAGCTTTTGTATTTAAGGAGAAATTGAAAATATTAAAGTTAGAGATCAAGAATTGGAGCAAGGAGAAATTTGAGGGTTCAAAGGAAAATATGATTGTGGATAACATCAACAACTTGGGCTTGAAAGAGGAAATTGAAGGGCTCTCCTTGAAGGTTGCTTGAGAAAGAGAAGCTGTGATTAGGGAGTTTTGGAGAACATAAAAAATGCAAGAATCTTTTTTGTGCCAAAAGTCTAGAGTGCAATGGCTCAAGGATAGTGATTCCAATACAAAATACTTTCACACCATAGTAAATTGGAGGAAGAAGTGTAATTCTATCAAAGGGGTGGAGGTGGATGGGAATGATGCGAAGATCTTGTGAAAGTTAAGAAAGAGATAAAGGAATTTTATCACAAAAAATTCAAAGGGGAGGATGAGTTGCCAAAGTTGTTGGAAGGGGTGAGGTTTAAGACTATAAGCGAGGAAAATAATAGTATTCTTGTACATGTTTTCTCGAAAGAAGAAATCAAGAGCACGGTGTGGCATTGTGATTATAGTAAGAGCCCGGGGTCGAAGGGTTTTAATTTTAACTTCCTCAAAACATGTTGGGAGGTGGTAAAAGTTGACATCGTTAGGGTTCTCAATGAATTATATGCTCATGGAAAATTACCAAAGGGTACTAATGCCTTATTCCGTACTCTCATTCCAAAGAAGGTCATGGGGCCATAATTGATACTAGACAATCAGGTTTTTTGGGGGGAAAGAAATATTTCAGATGGGAACTTAATTGCCAATGAAGTTATGCATGAGGCAAAGGCAAATGCAAAAAGAAAGGGGCGTCTCATTTTTAAGGTCGACTTTGAGAAGGCTTATGATTCAATGGAGAATTTTGACATACATGTTGCATAGATTGGCATTTTGTCACAACTAGATTAAGTGGATGTGGTTGCTTACAAACTTCTTCCATCTCCATTCTTGTTAATAGAAGCCCCACGAAAGCATTTATGCCACAAAAGGGACTCCAACAAGGAGATCTGTTAGCACCTTTTTCTCTTCTTGGTGGTTGTGAAGGGCTTGAGCAGCTTGATGAGGGAAGTAGAGGAAAAAGAGTTAATATCCAAGGTGGTCATTAGTGATGGAAATTTGAAGGTTCCTCTCCTACAATTCGCAGATGACACAATATTCTTCCTTAATTGGTGATAACATGAAAGAAACTATTACTTTGAAAGCAATTCTTAGATGCACTATTAGAAAATACACTTTCAACAACGGTTATTTAGAACATTCTACATCGGTTCTAAAACTGATGTTGAAAGTGACGATGTTGAATGTATGAATGTTAACATCGGTTTTGGAGAACCGATGTTAACATACATATGACAACATCAGTTCTCTAAATACCCGATGTTAAACACAATGAACAACAGCAAAAAAAGTGTATGCATGATGAACGTTGGCATCGGTTTTCCAGTAAAACCGATGTTAAATATGTTAGTTTAGCATCGGTTTTCTAAAAAAACCGATGTTAATATATGCCCTTAACATCGGTTTTGCTGGAAAACCGATGTCAACATTGATGATGCATACACTTATTTGGTGTAGTTCTTTGTGTATAACATCGGTTAATTATAAATAACCGATGTTAATATTCAAATATTCACATCGGTTATTTATAATTAACCGATGTTAATGTACAATAGTTGACATCGGTTATCTACAGATAACCGATGTTAAAATACAAACGCAGACATCGGTTATACACAAAAAATCGATGTTAATATACAAACGTTAACATCGGTTTTCTATTATAACCGATGTTGGTTATGATATTAACATCGATTTTCGTTAATAACCGATGTTGTTTTCAAATATTTTTTTTATATATACTTTCTGTTTTTACAGTAAACCCAAAATTGTACCTGTCAAATGCAATTTCAGGAGGCCCAATTCACAGCAAATAAACATTTTATTCTACTTTTAAACAGTTTTAATGATAATAAACATCAAATAATTGATTTATATATTATAAAGAACAATCAACAAATGAATTCAATGTTCATGTTACATAGAAAATGTAAAAAATGTCAAAAATGTTAAAAAATGTCCCTAAATCCTAGGCCTGATCTCTAACTCGGAGATAAAACTGTGCCCACTGGATCCGCAATGCTTTTAATCTCTCAGGCTCCAATGGTCTAGGATCGTTAAAATACTGCATGATTAAATAAATCATATTAAGTTAATAATGTAATACAAATTATAAATAAATCGATTTTCTTTGAAATAAACTTACCGCTTCCCAATTATTTCTAAAAGTTCCTAAAATGATGGTGGACATCCAGTGCATCACATAGTAGCCGCACTCAGAAATTCCTTTTTGTCTATTACACTAAATACATAATGAAATTTGGATATTAATTAAACAACTAGTGTACATATACATAAAGAAATATATATAAGTGGAAGTTTTATGTAAATGACGTACCTTGACGACAATCCACCTAGCAGGAGCCTTTGATTTAGGCTGTGGAGCATCATCAAGACCATTGATAGCACTGTTCCATATGAGTAACAATTAAAAACTGGTGTTGTACGTTGAGGTATTACAATGCAAATGTATTGAAAAGAACACTAACCTATTAATAATCCCCTTAAGGTAGTTGTCTGGCCTATTATGCAATGAACAAAACCAGACAACTAAGTGTTCCTTAAGCAGGATGACCACCATCTGTCAGTGTCCGCTGCAGTGGAACCTAAAATGGGTTAGTACATTAGTAAACATTAATTAAATTTTGTTATTTTGTGACTTACCCATTTAGGTAGGCTCCAGGATACACATCGCGTTGTGAACTCTGCATCCAACTCTTTATGTAACTTTCAGATTCAAACTGCGATTGCTCAAACCTCTGAATGGACTGCAGCTCGAGGAATCCATAGATATCAGAATTCCCCACTCACATACATGTTTCAGTGAGATGCCTGTTTATGTTAAGTCAAAGTTAAATATTTATGAATTGAAAGCCATAACTTAGGTAAATAAAATCCTTTTATATAAAGACTTATAGAATCCACAACTGTAACACTGATATGCTGAGACATTGACCACCGTGTGCGATTTCAAAGAGGTCTTCGTGCTTTATGTACAAGGGGAAATCTGGATTAACGACCCCGAACACGGTGGCATCCCATCTAACCTGATAAGGCCTCAAGAAAAGCTCTGGGATGGTCAATGTCATCAGATAAAGCGGATCATCGACCTCCGGATCGGGCTTCGGAGGTGGTTTTGGCGGAGACACAGCTACCTGTTCATGAAACAAAGTTAAATACCCAAATTTGAGGCACGCTTAATGAATTAATTTAAAAAGAAGAAACATATAGTAAGGACAATAAGTACCTGGTGTGATAAAGACTTGACCAGATGTGTCGGCCAAGCAAGGAAGGTGTGAAGTGTCTACCCCACTAAGGAAACCTCATCAGTGGGTACAGGAACTGCAGCATCTGCATCTTTTACCTCGTCCACACTCACCTTTACTTGGCCAGGCAACCAAGGAGTGTTATGAACAATAGTGGATCCCTTATAAACTCTCCCCACGGCAACCAGGCGGGCAGGATCTACTTCTATGTACAAGCCGCACCTGTCAGAGTCACCCGTCTCAAGATCGTTTCCTGAGGGATCAACACAACTCCCCTTTGTGCTCACTCGAGGACCGGAGGGACCAGGACCAACCAGAGGCTCAGGAGGCACTGCAAGTCCCTGAGATTGCATCTGTGACTGAAGCTGGCTAAAGGATGCCATGACCTGCCTCGTCACTTTCTCTGTGATGGACTCCTCTAGCTGGTCCCTGATCTGCTGAGTCAGCTGCTGTAATTCGTCAAGAGGCAAGGAGGAAGCACCGTGGGACGTCCGTGGAGCCGATCCAAATTATTGCTTGATGGTGACACCGGCTCCAGCATCACGGACACGTCCAGGGTGCTCTGGACGTCCAATAGCAGCGGCCAGAACATCCTGACGTCCATGGGGGACGAACGATCCCTATGTGGCCTGCTCCTCAAACTAATCCTGCACAGAAAACACACAGTGGTACATGGCATTCTCAAAATATTCAAACATAATTGTAATGATTAGTTGAAAATGACTTACAATCTTCTCAGCGATTTCCTTTGCAGCCTCAGTCGTCATTTCCCCTGTCTTCTTCGTGCGGGCCATCTTCCACTTCACGTGGCGTCTGACCGGGGATGGAGGGTCGATGACGCCATCAACGCTTCCTGACTGTGCAGCTTCCTGCAGGTTATTCTTGGTCTTCTTAGTCAGGAGCTTCTGCTCCAAATAATCATAACCCCCACGAGACAAAACATGGGGGGCAATATTCTGCTTCTGGATGGCCTGTGCCTTGATGCGCACATCCAGGAAAAATTAAACAATAATGTTTGAAATGGGTAGAATGAAGTATAACAACATCATGTTTAATATGAAAAACAACTTAAATGGCAAAGGAACATACCTCCCAAGAAGGGTCTCTACGAGTCTGGCAAAACTGGGCCCACTTTTCCTTGTTGATGCTGTATTTGTCACAGACAGTGTCCTCGACACCATCCTGATCGGCTGCAAGGGCCCATTTCCTCGTGAGGTCTGATTTAAACTGCCTCCATCTCTCCCTCACGGTCTGTAGTAACTTCCTTTTCGTCCTACTGTCAGAAGCCTCTAGGATATCAAATTCCGCCTGACAACATGAAACAAAGTTTATTTGTTACAATAATGAAATTTTTTGGCTATTAATTACACAAAATCAAATAAGAAAAGAGAAATAGCTGAATATCCTCCCAAATCAGGTCCTTCTGAGCAGTAGGGGCCTCCTTCCAGTTCTCGTAGGTGATGTCCACCTTATCACGTGCCACAATCCCCAAATATGTTCTTAATTTCTTCCTGTGGGGACCGTCGGCCTTCCCAGTAGCAGGATCAACATGCACCATTGGTCTCTCAACACCAGGTGGTCTAGTGAACAACGATCGTAGACGTGAGGCTTTGTGTGTCCGCTTCACGGCAAACGTCGAAGCCTATGCGTCCGAAGTAGGAGGAGGACGAGGAGGAGAAGGAGAAGAAGGAGGAGGAGGAGGAGGAGTAGTGGAGGCAGGTGGAGAACCCATGATCTTTTATACAATAACATACAAAATAGGATTAATGAAAAGAGGATCAGTCATAAGTTTTTTTTGGAAGGCAAAAGTATAATATTATTAAACAAAACCCCACCTCATAAGGAGACAAGACAAATTAACCAAAGGACTCTGAAAGATTGGTATTTGTGCTTTTTAATTATGATTTCATCCATGTTTTCTTTGATATTGATTTTCTTAGGACTTCATCCATGTTTTCTTTGATATTGATTTTCTTTTTTGCAGAAAAGAAAGAGGGGAACGAGCAACAATTTGAAGGTTGTACATTCATGAACTAAAGAATTCAAAATAGCTAGTAATAAGAGGGATTTGTTTTTGGGATTTTTTTGAGCACCAAGAGCGGCTACGCAAGAAGCTTGCACTTGAGGAGGGAAGGATATTTGCAGCTATGAACAACTTTCTTAACTATTTGTCCTTCAGATTTTACTGTTTCTTTTTCTTATATGTAAATATAAATAATATAAGGCTATGGCTTATGGACATGGTCATTTTTACCCCTATCAATCTTAATATAGACCTTCAAGAGTAGTTTCGGGGGTATTCATGTAGATCAAAACTGGGTCAACACTTATGCCAAAATGGTGAATTGCACTACTATGAAAATTCCTTTCGTCTACTTGGGCCTACTGGTGGGAGTGAATGCAAGGAAGTAGAGCACATGGCAACCAGTGATTGATAAATGAGAAGGAAATTATCTTCATGGAGGAGGAGGCAATTGTCATTTGGTGGAAGAATTTGCTTGGTTAAATTGGTACTTTCCTCTTTATCCCTATACTTTCTCTCTTTCTTTAAGGCACCCTAGAAAGTCATTAGTATTTTCAATAGTATTCAAAGGAATTTTCTTTAGGGGGCAAGAGGTGAGGAGAAAAAGAGGGTAAGGTGGTATGTTGTGTACTCACCCATTGAGATAGGAAGTTTGGGTATAAAAGATTTAGAGACTTTCAATAAGCTCTTAGTTGGGCAAATGGCTATAGAGGTCGTTGAGTGAAAAACAATGTCTTTGGAGAGATGTGTTGAAGGAAAAATATAAAATATCGAGTTGGGATAGCCTAGTTAGGGGTAATTTTGTGAAGAGAGGTTCTCAATGGTAGAGTAATTTATTAAGCAATTGTGAGATGTTTGATAATAGGTTGGGGTGGTTCCAAAAATGTATTGAGAGTGGTTGGTGAAGGTAGGGAAGTAAGATTTTGCAACTCAAAGTGGGTTGGTGAGGAGAGCTTGGGCAAGAAATTTAATCGAATGTGAAATTCTGATACCAGGGGACAGATGTCGTACCGGATGTCACGACATCACGCTTCAGAACATGCAGATTAGATGCGTCCGTATGAACAGATTAAACAAGTAAATAACACAAGAGGATTGTTAACCCAGTTCGGTGCAACCTCACCTACATCTGGGGGCTACCAAGCCAGGGAGGAAATCCACTCTCAATAGTGTTAGTTCAAGGTCTAACAGCCCCTGTTTACAACCTTCTCACCTAACCACTACCCGTGCGATCTCTACCTAAGAGCCACTCTTAGATATGAGAACCTCCGCTCACTCCCTCTCACTCACACTCCCGTGTTTACAATTAAGTCAAAGACACACCAGAGATCAACTCTGAACAGAAGAGATCAACTCTACACACT
Organism: Glycine soja; assembly: GCF_004193775.1. NCBI lineage: Eukaryota > Viridiplantae > Streptophyta > Magnoliopsida > Fabales > Fabaceae > Glycine > Glycine soja. The sequence goes on from NC_041003.1 coordinate 34,063,808, forward strand.
AGAGATCAACTCTACACACTAGAGATCAACTCTACACACATAGGTCCAACACTTGATGTTAGGGTACCATCAAGGTGGCTCACAAAACACTCAAGTCCCAAAACTCACAAAATAACTCTTCAATCCCGGACTTGGTACAGAACTCGTGCAGCCTCCATGATTATATAGCAATTTGCGTTTCTGGGCTGCAACGGCTTGTGCTGGAGGAGATCTATCTTCTTCTGAAAAAATCTGCAGTTAAAGAACTAAAAGATAACTTTTGATCTTTTAGTTTGAATCTTTAATCTTTAATCTTTAATCCCTGAACGAACTCTTCTTCTTTGAAATTCGAACTTTAATTATCTTTTAATTCGTTCCAGAAGATAGATCATCTAATCTCTTGCTAACTGCACAATAATCTGTTAAAGATATAACAGATTTATATGTCCAGTATTATCGGGCCGGATGTCAGGACATCGTGTCCGACATCGTGGATCCTGCAGCTTCACTTCTGCACTTGACTTTTATCTTGCATTGTACAGCAACTCCAGTATTCTCGGGCAGGATGTCAGGACATTGTATCCTGCAACTTCAATTCTTCATTTGACATTTTATCTTGCCTTGTGCATTGTGCAGCCCGATCTTATTCCTTGACATAACGTTGGACATCATGTGCAGCAACTCCAGCTTTCCTTCATTTTCTAAGTGCTTATGTTTTAACAAAATCTTAGCCAATCTTTTAAAGCTCAGTAGAGCTAAGCACTAACAATCTCCCCCTTTGGCAAATTTTGTCTAAAACATACTTAGACACTTCCTGAGCAGGTACGAGCAGTTATGCAAGTAGGATCAGCAACTTCCATTATCAGAGTAATCAAGCACAGCGGAACTTCTTCAAGTTGCAAATCTACAAGTCTTCTCCAGGATGTCAAGACATCTCTCGTGACATCAGCTTTCTGCTACTGCTCCCCCTGTCTCCATGCTTACTGCAGCATCTTCTATCAGCTACTAGTCTTTTCCAGGATGTCGAGACATCTCATGTGACATCCGCTATCTGCTCCCCCTGTCTTCATGCTCTTACTGCAGCATCTTCTATCAGCTTCTAGTAGCTTACATCAGTCATCCTCAGCAGCAGCAGTCTCCCCCTCAAGGTCATATTCATACAACTCCCCCTCAAAATCATGAATCATGCATACATCGTTTCCTACTGCCATACATCGTATCAATCATGCATAATACGACTATTGCATACATAGTATTCTACTACTCAAAATCATGCATAATAGCAAGCATAATACTATTATTACTCCCCCTTTTTAGACATAAATTTGGCAAAAGTAGGATGCATGAAATTAATGTGCAAATATTACAGACCAATAGTAATCAAATTGTTCAAAGGGACATGCCCCTTTAGCTAGTAAAAATAAAAAGGTCTGATGATCATGGGGTGGCTTCAGAATCATCATCATCGGATTCTGTATCCTCTGCTGCATCTTCCTCTTCCTTAGCAGCTTCTTCTTCTTCCTCGGCTGCTTCTTCCTCTTCTTCAGCTGCTTCACCATCATCAATGCCACTTTCTGAGAACCTTTTGATCAGCCGTTCCAGCTCCATCTTCTTCTCTGTGTTGGCTTTGATGGTTGCTTCCAGCACCTTGCATGTGTCCTTGAGTTCAGCAATCAAGGCATCCTTGGACACAGCACCTGAAGCAGCTTTCCCTGATGTCGAGACAATGTCTGGGACATGTGTCCCCTCAAACAATTTGTAATGCAGGGATAGAGGAGATTCTCTCTTCATTACAGAGTCAATGTTGTTTAAAATATTTGGATGTTGACTCAACATAATGCCACACAATACAGTAGGGAAGGCAATGGGTAATTTGACAGCAAATGATTCTGAATGCTTAACAGTTTGATCAAAAATATAGTTTCCAAAATTAAATTTGGACTTGGTTCCAACAGCATACAGAAATTTACCCAAACCTGTGGCAACAGTGGAAGTATGATTGGTGGGAACCCAGTTTGCAGCTCCAATCCTGTGCAGAATTGCATACTTCACACTTAGCTTCCCTGCTGAAAGCTTCCCTTTCTTTGGCCAATGCTGGACTCGTTTGGCAGTGATTTCCTTGGCAATTTGATGCTCAGAAACATCAATATCTATCACTCCATCAGTAGGTCTGCCCAGATATTTGTTGATCACAGCAGGGGAGAATCTAACACACTTTCCTCTGACAAACACTCTTTGATAGTCATCACTTTTTCTGTTTGATATGTCAGAGGGAATGTTGACAATGAATTCCCTGACTAGGCCTTCATAACAGTCTCCCAACTTGGTGACTGTCTTCAGTAGTCCAGCAGCCTTGATGAGGTCCATGGTCTCCTTGCAATCCAAGGCATCTCTTCCCAGTTCTCTTTCAACCGCAAGTCTGCGTTGATACACATATTTCCACTTTTCAACATTGCCAATGGAGTGGAAAGAGATGTTGTCCAATGGTGCATCAGGGACATTACCAGGCACCTTTCTTCCAGATTTCTTGGCCCTCTTAGATGTCGAGACATCTAGTTCGACATCATCATCAGAATCGGATGAGGAAATTTCTTTCCTTTTCTTGGAGGGGATAGCAACCTTGCTTCTTCTGGATGTGGCAGGAGTGATTGGAGTACTCTTCTTCTGTGCCATAGTCTTGATTCGTCCAGACCTCTTAAGGGGGGTTTTTCCCTTTCTGTTTTGAAGTCTTTCCGCAATGCCAGGTGCCAACCTGTTGGCAATGGGTTCTTCATCAGATTCGACTTCTTCCAGGTCAATGAGGTCACCTGGAGCAGTTTCTGGTGCCCGTGGTGCAGGAGTCTCCTCTGAGGCTTGATCCTCTTCTTCTGTTGATTCCTCTTCACTGGGTGAAGGGAGGGCTTCAGCATTTGGAGCAGAGGATGTTGGAACATCTTTCTCAGCATCAGGCACGGAAACACTTGGGGTGGAAGATGTTGGAACATCTTTCTCAGCATCAGGCACAGAAGCATCTTTCAGAATGCTACTCACAATACTGCGGATTTTCTTGTCCATCTCCGTGTCTACTTCCCTAGGTCTTGTTGCAAGGCTAGGGTTTTCAGCAATCTTCACTCCCTGTTGTCTTCTGGGAACCAGTTTCTCAGGGACAGAGGCTTGACCAGGAATTATTTGTATGGGTTGGATGTTGAATTCTGGTTGTTCCTGGTGCGGAGATGATGGTACAGCGGGTGAACCAGGAGCGGAAGTTTCTTTTGGTGAGGAAGCCATGGAAAAACAGAGCGTTTGGAATGATTTCGTAAATCTCAGAAAACTATTGGGAAATGCTGGAGAAAACACGAATGCCAAGCAGATATAAATTTGAATGAAGAATGTAGAGGGGCGTGTGAAGCAACGGTCGAATTTGCTTTGTGGTGAACGTGCTATTAATGTTGAGTGATTCGTTTGGGCACGTTCAGATTGCAGTAGCTGCTATAATTCCTCTAGCAAACAAATGCCCAGCTTGCCCCTCAGTTTTTCAAACTGATTTGCATCCAAAGCCTTTGTGAAAATATCTGCTATTTGTTCCTCAGTGTCAACATGCTTCAGTGTGATCACTTTATCATCAACAAGATCTCTGATATAGTGATGTCTAATGTCAATGTGCTTGGTTCTGCTGTGTTGAACAGGATTCTTAGAAATATTAATAGCACTCATGTTGTCACAGTACAATGTCATGACATCTTGTTCGACATTGTACTCCTTCAGCATCTGCTTCATCCAAACTAGTTGTGAACAGCTGCTTCCTGCTGCAATATACTCGGCTTCTGCAGTAGATAGGGACACACAGTTCTGCTTCTTGCTGAACCATGAAATAAGGTTGTTTCCCAAATAGAAGCATCCACCAGAAGTGCTTTTTCTGTCATCTGCACTTCCAGCCCAATCAGCATCACAATACCCAACCAGCATTGAACTTGAACAATGACAGTACATAATCCCATAGTCACTGGTGCCATTTACATATTTCAGAATTCTCTTTACTTGAGTCAAGTGACTTATCTTAGGATTGGCTTGATATCTTGCACAAACACCTACTGCATAGGTGATGTCGGGTCTGCTAGCTGTTAAATATAGTAAGCTCCCTATCATGCTTCTGTACAGACTTTGATCAACACTGGTGCCTGCTTCATCCTTTGACAGCTTCAAGTGAGTAGGTGCAGGTGTCCTTTTATGACTGGCATTCTCCATCCCAAACTTCTTGACAATGTTCTTTGCATACTTGCTTTGAGAGAGGAATATGGAGTCTTCCATCTGCTTCACTTGGAGTCCCAGAAAATAAGTCAGCTCTCCAACAAGACTCATCTCAAATTCAGATTGCATCTGTTGGACAAAATGTCGAAGCATCTCATTCGACATCCCTCCAAACACAATGTCATCAACATATATCTGTGCAATCATCAAGTTTTCAGCATCTTGTTTGACAAAGAGAGTCTTGTCAATTCCTCCCTTCCTATACCCTTGCTGAGTAAGGAACTCTGTCAGCCTTTCATACCAAGCTCTTGGAGCTTGCTTCAATCCATAGAGAGCCTTCTTGAGCCTGTATACATGATCTGGATGAGTCGGGTCCACAAATCCCTTTGGCTGCTCCACATAGACTTCTTCATTCAGGTATCCATTCAGAAATGCGCTCTTCACATCCATCTGGTACAGCTTGAATTTGAGGATGCAAGCTACACCAAGTAATAATCTGATGGACTCAAGTCTAGCAACTGGGGCAAAAGTCTCATCAAAGTCTACACCTTCAATCTGAGTGTAGCCTTGAGCAACCAGTCTGGCCTTGTTTCTGGTTATGACACCTTCTTCATTGGTTTTGTTCTTGAAGATCCACTTGGTGCCAATCACATTAGTCCCCTCGGGTCTAGGAACTAGCTCCCAAACTTCATTCCTTTTGAATTGCCCCAATTCTTCTTGCATAGCATTGATCCAGAACTCATCAGTCAGTGCCTCTTTCACATTCTTGGGCTCAATTTTGGAGACAAAACATGAATTTGAGACGATCTCAATCTTCCTTGATCTTGTAGTGACTCCTCTGTTTGGATCTCCTATAATCAGCTCCTTGGGGTGCATCTTCTGGATTCTAATGGAGGGTCTCTTGTCAGGTTGGTTGATGTTTGATTCATCTGTAGCAGAATCAGAGTTTTCTGCATTTTCTCCACTTTTAGCTGCATCTGCTACATTGTCTCCCGATGTTCTGACATCTTCTTTGACATCCTTCTTTCTTGCTGGAGATAGATCATCAACAACCACATTGATGGATTCCATCACGGTTCTGGTTCTGGAATTGAATACTCTATATGCTCTGCTGTTTGTAGAGTATCCCAGGAATATCCCTGCATCACTCTTGGGATCCATCTTTCTCCTTTGCTCTCTATCTGCCAAGATGTAACATGGACTTCCAAAGATGTGGAAGTGCTTGACAGTTGGCTTCCTCCCTTTCCAGATTTCATACAGAGTGGTTGGAGTCCCTCTTCTAAGTGTGACTCTGTTGTGGATGTAGCATGCTGTGTTCATAGCTTCAGCCCAGAGATTATAGGGAAGTTCTTTGGCATGAAGCATGACCCTAGCAGCCTCTTGCAAAGTCCTGTTTTTCCTCTCAACTATGCCATTCTGTTGTGGGGTAATGGCTGCAGAGAACTCATGAGCGATGCCTTCAGATGTGCAGAATTCAGTGAACCTGCTGTTTTCAAATTCTCTGCCATGGTCACTCCTGATTCTCTTGATGACACAGTCCTTTTCTCTTTGAAGTCTTAGACTCAACTCCTTGAATACTTCAAAGGTTTCTGATTTCTCTCTGATAAAGTTGACCCAGGTAAATCTGGAGAAATCATCCACAACAACATAGGCATACCTCTTTCCTCCAAGGCTTTCAACCTGCATAGGCCCCATCAAATCCATGTGAAGTAGTTCCAGCACCCTGGAAGTGGTCTGATGTTGAAGCTTCTGGTGGGACATCTTGACTTGCTTTCCAATCTGACATTCACCACAGATTCTGCCTTCTTCTATTTTCAGATTGGGGATGCCTCTAACAGCACCTTTGTCAATGATTTTCTTCATGCCTCTTAAGTGCAGATGTCCAAATCTTTGATGCCATATTCTGACTTCATCTTCTTTGGAGGATAGACATGTGGAGGAGTAACTGGTTTCTTGAGGTGTCCATAGGTAGCAGTTGTCCTTTTATCTGCTGCCCTTCATTAGAACTTCACTCTTCTCATTTGTCACCAAGCATTCTGACTTTGTGAAGTTTACATTGAATCCTTCATCACACAGCTGACTGATGCTGATCAAGTTTGCAGTCAGTCCCTTCACCAGTAATACTTTGTTCAGACTAGGAAGTCCATCATGAGCTAGCTTTCCCATTCCAATGATCTTTCCTTTAGAGCCATCTCCAAATGTCACATAACTAGTGGAGCAAGGCTCAATGTTCAGCAGGAATTCTTTGACTCCTGTCATGTGTCTGGAACAGCCGCTATCTAGGTACCAATCTTCCTTAGCTGATGCTCTAGGTGAAGTATGAACAACAAGACTGACAGCCTTGTGTTTTGGAACCCACATCATCTTCTTTCTGCTGTTGCTACTTTGAGTTCCATGATGTGGATGGCCATGTAGATGATAGCAAAAGGGCTTTATGTGACCATACTTGCCACAGTAGTGACACCTCCACTTCTTTCTTTTGCTCTTTTTCTGCTGCATTCCATGATGTCGAGACCGATGTTGTGACATCGTGGCTCCAGTCCTGTTTTTGGCAGGAACAAATTCTGTCATGGTTGTTCTGTCGGCAGACTTAGGATTAAATCCAAGTCCTCTCTGGTTTCCAACATTCTTTCCAAGCTGCAGCACCTCATCAAGCGTATCTGAGCCTTTATTCAGCATCTTTATTGACTTTGTCATATTTTCCAGTTTAGAATTCAGAAAGCCAATTTCTCCTTTAAGTTCAGAGATTTCCTCTTCATGTGCCTCCTTCTCAGCCTCCAGGTTTGCAATGACCTTCTTCAGTTGTGCTTCTTGCTGAAGAATCTTCTCACTTCTGATGCATAGTTCTCTATAGGATGTAGCAAGCTCATCAAAAGTGATTTCACTGTCTGTATCACTTGAATCTTCAGCAGTTTCAAATCTCCCAGTGAGTGCATTCACATCTCTGTCAGAGTCACTTTCTTGTTCACTCTCTGTATCAGATCGACATACAGAAAGTCCTTTCCTCTGCTTCTTGAGATGAGTGGGACATTCAGCTATGATGTGTCCATAGCCTTCACACCCATGGCATTGAATTCCTTTGCTGTGACTGGGCTTTACATCTGATCTTTTCTGGTATTTACTGCCTTTCCTGATGTCGAAAGGGATGTTCTGGACATGTGGTTTCTGCCTCTTGTCCATTCTGTTCAGCACTTTGTTGAACTGCTTTCCAAGGAGCACAACTGCCTTAGTCAGACCTTCATCAGTGTCCAGGTCATACTCATCTTCTTCTCCTTCATCATTGGACACGAAAGCCAGATTCTTGCTCTTCTTTTCAGCCCTATCCGAGAGTCCTAGCTCAAAGGTTTGAAGGGAACCAATGAGTTCATCTACTCTCATGTTGCAAATGTCTTGGGCCTCCTCTATTGCAGTGACTTTCATATCAAATCTCTTAGGCAAGGATCTGAGGATCTTTCTCACCAGCTTTTCATCTGTCATCCTCTCTCCCAAGGCAGTGCAAGCATTGGCAATTTCAAGAATGTTCATGTGGAAGTCATGAATACATTCTTCCTCCTTCATCTTCAGATTTTCGAATTTTGTAGCCAAGAGTTGCAATCTGGACATCTTCACTTTGGAGGTTCCTTCATGAGCGGTTTTCAGGACCTCCCATGCATCTTTGGCCACTGTACATGTGTTGATTAGTCTGAAGATATTCTTGTCAACTCTATTGAATAGAGCATTCAAAGCTTTGGAGTTTCCAAGTGCCAATTCGTCTTCTTCTTTAGTCCAGTCTTCTTCTGGCTTCAATTCATCAGTGGGCTTTCCTTCTGTGTCCAGCATCTTGGGATGTTCCCAGCCTTTGATGACAGCTTTCCAGGTTCTGCTATCCAGTGATTTGAGGAAGGCCACCATTCTTGCTTTCCAGTATTCATAGTTGGTTCCATCAAGAATTGGTGGTCTGTTCACTGGTCCTCCTTCTTTCTCCATGTTCATCAGAATTTATCTCCCTAGATCTCACTCTGTGATTTCGAGTGTTTGCTCTGATACCAATTGAAATTCTGATACCAGGGGACAGATGTCGTACCGGATGTCACGACATCACGCTTCAGAACATGCAGATTAGATGCGTCCGTATGAACAGATTAAACAAGTAAATAACACAAGAGGATTGTTAACCCAGTTCGGTGCAACCTCACCTACATCTGGGGGCTACCAAGCCAGGGAGGAAATCCACTCTCAATAGTGTTAGTTCAAGGTCTAACAGCCCCTGTTTACAACCTTCTCACCTAACCACTACCCGTGCGATCTCTACCTAAGAGCCACTCTTAGATATGAGAACCTCCGCTCACTCCCTCTCACTCACACTCCCGTGTTTACAATTAAGTCAAAGACACACCAGAGATCAACTCTGAACAGAAGAGATCAACTCTACACACTAGAGATCAACTCTACACACTAGAGATCAACTCTACACACATAGGTCCAACACTTGATGTTAGGGTACCATCAAGGTGGCTCACAAAACACTCAAGTCCCAAAACTCACAAAATAACTCTTCAATCCCGGACTTGGTACAGAACTCGTGCAGCCTCCATGATTATATAGCAATTTGCGTTTCTGGGCTGCAACGGCTTGTGCTGGAGGAGATCTATCTTCTTCTGAAAAAATCTGCAGTTAAAGAACTAAAAGATAACTTTTGATCTTTTAGTTTGAATCTTTAATCTTTAATCTTTAATCCCTGAACGAACTCTTCTTCTTTGAAATTCGAACTTTAATTATCTTTTAATTCGTTCCAGAAGATAGATCATCTAATCTCTTGCTAACTGCACAATAATCTGTTAAAGATATAACAGATTTATATGTCCAGTATTATCGGGCCGGATGTCAGGACATCGTGTCCGACATCGTGGATCCTGCAGCTTCACTTCTGCACTTGACTTTTATCTTGCATTGTACAGCAACTCCAGTATTCTCGGGCAGGATGTCAGGACATTGTATCCTGCAACTTCAATTCTTCATTTGACATTTTATCTTGCCTTGTGCATTGTGCAGCCCGATCTTATTCCTTGACATAACGTTGGACATCATGTGCAGCAACTCCAGCTTTCCTTCATTTTCTAAGTGCTTATGTTTTAACAAAATCTTAGCCAATCTTTTAAAGCTCAGTAGAGCTAAGCACTAACAGAATGTACTTACATTTGGAACAAAAAAATGGAAGCATTTTGGAGATGGGCAAGTGGTGTAGGGGGTGTGGGTTATGGTGACGACCTTGATTTCAATGGGAAAACCGTGTGGTACAACAATTGTGGGATGTAATTGGAACAACAAAGCCAAAACAAGATGTCAAGGATGGATGCTAGTGGAACATGAATGAGGAGAAGAAGTTTGTGGTTAAGGAGGTCTATGCTATACTTCGTGGGGAGGGCCAGTTGGGGGAGGGAATGTTTTATAAACACTTGTGGAAACTACCTATCCCATCCAAAGTGAAGGGCTTGATTTCGAGAGGCACACATAACCACCTCCAAACTATGGGCAATCTGAAGAAGGGAAAAATCATTGATGATACTACTAGCTTTGAATGCATTTCCTGCAACTCAAGTATAGAAATAACAACTCATCTATTGTTTAAGTGCAAATTTTCATATTCTATAGGGGCAAGGTGCTATGAGTGGTATGGTGATGAGAGAGTTCTACCAGCTGACTATTTCAATCATTTTTGGCAACATAGAGGAAACATCAATGGCAAGAAAACCATCTTAGCATGGGGAGCAGTTTAGGCATCTGTCATTTGAGCATTGTGGAAACACAGAAATGACATTAAATTCAATGGGGTAAGTCGTAATTCAGGGGTTGCTATGGATGCTCTCAAGCATAGAGCATGGACATGGTGCAAAGCTAACATTCATGGCTTCAATTCATCTCTGTATGTATGGTCCCTAGACCTTGCTAACTATTTGGCGCAACTTATATAATGGTTATAACCAATCTATGGTGTGTGAAGGCCGAAGGGTGAGCTTGCGGTATACTCTGTAGAAGGGATACTTAGTGGCACATTTGTGCATGCCAATATATTGAAAGCACTGGGCAAATGGCACGTGATATAATTGTCAGTGCAGTGTTGTAGGAAAGGAAGTATATCACCTAGTATCTATAATTGAACCTTTGTACTATCATGGTTTCCGTTGATATTCCTTGTATCTATCTCGGCCATCTTCATTTTTTGTTGTGCAAAAAAAATGCTTATATATATTTTTTATCCATAATATATATTTGAATTTTGCGTTTAATTCTTGATAAATTTTTTATTCGTACTACTCCATGATATTTGAAAACTTTTGTTTTAGATTCTTGTCGTCAGTTAACTGATGACGTGTCCGTTAAATATTTGATAACACGATTTGTGGCAGCTCAAAAACTTTCAATATTTATTTCAAAATCAAATTTAATTTTTTTGGAGGTTAAATGTCGTCAAAATCAATTAAAGTAAAAAATAAATCAATCAAATATTGAGAATCCTCTTCCGAGTCATCTACCAACCCTTCATTTACCTTCTTCTCCCTTCAACCTTCATCTTCAAAAACAAATCTCAATTTTTTTTTTGAAAAAAAAAACAGATGGCTTTTCTTCATCCCTTCAGTAATTAAAATTCCACTTCATATATCCTCTCTCACTAAACTTTTGCATTGCAAAAATAAACTCGGACCCGACATATCATATTGGTGCTACAGTTGCCCGTGCTTTGTTCACATCCACGAATAGAACGACGTCGTTTGCCTATGCTGCCACAACGACTTCATCAAAAAGGTCACTACTGCCTGATCGTCAAGGCAAGGCTTCCGCCGCCACCATAAAATCGGGAACTACTCATCGTTCATCTCAGCGATCATGCTTAGGGGACCAGGGGAGGACAAGGAGAGCAACTTTGAGTTATACTACAACGGAGAGGGGTTCTGCCCGTTGCCATCCACCATGTCAAAGTTATCAAAGGTTTGAAGGGAACCAATGAGTTCATCTACTCTCATGTTGCAAATGTCTTGGGCCTCCTCTATTGCAGTGACTTTCATATCAAATCTCTTAGGCAAGGATCTGAGGATCTTTCTCACCAGCTTTTCATCTGTCATCCTCTCTCCCAAGGCAGTGCAAGCATTGGCAATTTCAAGAATGTTCATGTGGAAGTCATGAATACATTCTTCCTCCTTCATCTTCAGATTTTCGAATTTTGTAGCCAAGAGTTGCAATCTGGACATCTTCACTTTGGAGGTTCCTTCATGAGCGGTTTTCAGGACCTCCCATGCATCTTTGGCCACTGTACATGTGTTGATTAGTCTGAAGATATTCTTGTCAACTCTATTGAATAGAGCATTCAAAGCTTTGGAGTTTCCAAGTGCCAATTCGTCTTCTTCTTTAGTCCAGTCTTCTTCTGGCTTCAATTCATCAGTGGGCTTTCCTTCTGTGTCCAGCATCTTGGGATGTTCCCAGCCTTTGATGACAGCTTTCCAGGTTCTGCTATCCAGTGATTTGAGGAAGGCCACCATTCTTGCTTTCCAGTATTCATAGTTGGTTCCATCAAGAATTGGTGGTCTGTTCACTGGTCCTCCTTCTTTCTCCATGTTCATCAGAATTTATCTCCCTAGATCTCACTCTGTGATTTCGAGTGTTTGCTCTGATACCAATTGAAATTCTGATACCAGGGGACAGATGTCGTACCGGATGTCACGACATCACGCTTCAGAACATGCAGATTAGATGCGTCCGTATGAACAGATTAAACAAGTAAATAACACAAGAGGATTGTTAACCCAGTTCGGTGCAACCTCACCTACATCTGGGGGCTACCAAGCCAGGGAGGAAATCCACTCTCAATAGTGTTAGTTCAAGGTCTAACAGCCCCTGTTTACAACCTTCTCACCTAACCACTACCCGTGCGATCTCTACCTAAGAGCCACTCTTAGATATGAGAACCTCCGCTCACTCCCTCTCACTCACACTCCCGTGTTTACAATTAAGTCAAAGACACACCAGAGATCAACTCTGAACAGAAGAGATCAACTCTACACACTAGAGATCAACTCTACACACTAGAGATCAACTCTACACACATAGGTCCAACACTTGATGTTAGGGTACCATCAAGGTGGCTCACAAAACACTCAAGTCCCAAAACTCACAAAATAACTCTTCAATCCCGGACTTGGTACAGAACTCGTGCAGCCTCCATGATTATATAGCAATTTGCGTTTCTGGGCTGCAACGGCTTGTGCTGGAGGAGATCTATCTTCTTCTGAAAAAATCTGCAGTTAAAGAACTAAAAGATAACTTTTGATCTTTTAGTTTGAATCTTTAATCTTTAATCTTTAATCCCTGAACGAACTCTTCTTCTTTGAAATTCGAACTTTAATTATCTTTTAATTCGTTCCAGAAGATAGATCATCTAATCTCTTGCTAACTGCACAATAATCTGTTAAAGATATAACAGATTTATATGTCCAGTATTATCGGGCCGGATGTCAGGACATCGTGTCCGACATCGTGGATCCTGCAGCTTCACTTCTGCACTTGACTTTTATCTTGCATTGTACAGCAACTCCAGTATTCTCGGGCAGGATGTCAGGACATTGTATCCTGCAACTTCAATTCTTCATTTGACATTTTATCTTGCCTTGTGCATTGTGCAGCCCGATCTTATTCCTTGACATAACGTTGGACATCATGTGCAGCAACTCCAGCTTTCCTTCATTTTCTAAGTGCTTATGTTTTAACAAAATCTTAGCCAATCTTTTAAAGCTCAGTAGAGCTAAGCACTAACAGAATGTACTTACATTTGGAACAAAAAAATGGAAGCATTTTTTAGATGGGCAAGTGGTGTAGGGGGGTGTGGGTTATGGCGACGACCTTGATTTCAATGGGAAAACCGTGTGGTACAACAATTGTGGGATGTAATTGAAACAACAAAGCCAAAACAAGATGTCAAGGATGGATGGTAGTGGAACATGAATGAGGAGAAGAAGTTTGTGGTTAAGGAGGTCTATGCTATACTTCGTGGGGAGGGCCAGTTGGGGGAGGGAATGTTTTATAAACACTTGTGGAAACTACCTATCCCATCCAAAGTGAAGGGCTTGATTTCGAGAGGCACACATAACCACCTCCAAACTATGGGCAATCTAAAGAAGGGAAAAATCATTGATGATACTACTAGCTTGGAATGCGTTTTCTGCAACTCAAGTATAGAAATAACAACTCATCTACTATTTAAGTGCAAATTTTCATATTCTATAAGGGCAAGGTGCTATGAGTGGTATGGTGATGAGAGAGTTCTACCAGCTGACTGTTTCAATCATTTTTGGCAACATAGAGGAAACATCAATGGCAAGAAAACCATCTTAGCATGGGGAGCAGTTTAGGCATCTGTCATTTGAGCATTGTGGAAACACAGAAATGACATTAAATTCAATGGGGTAAGTCGTAATTCAGGGGTTGCTATGATGCTCTCAGGTATAGAGCATGGACATGGTGCAAAGCTAACATTCATGGCTTCAATTCATCTCTGTATGTATGGTCCCTAGACCTTGTTAACTATTTGGCGCAACTTATATAATGGTTATAACCAATCTATGGTGTGTGAAGGCCGAAGGGTGAGCTTGCGGTATACTCTGTAGAAGGGATACTTAGTGGCACATTTGTGCATGCCAATATATTGAAAGCGCTGGGCAAATGGCATGTGATATAATTGTCAATGCAGTGTTGTAGGAAAGGAAGTATATCACCTAGTATCTATAATTGAACCTTTGTACTATCATGGTTTCCGTTGATATTCCTTGTATCTATCTCAGCCATCTATTAATATATTCATTTTTTGTTGTGAAAAAAAATGCTTATATATATTTTTTATCCATAATATATATTTGAATTTTATGTTTAATTCCTGATAAATTTTTTATTCGCACTACTCCATGATATTTGAAAACTTTTGTTTTAGATCCTTGTCGTCAGTTAAGTGATGACGTATCCGTTAAATATTTGATAACACGATTTGTGGCAGCTCAAAAACTGTCAGTATTTATTTCAAAATCAAATTTAATTTTTTTGGAGGTTAAATACCGTCAAAATCAATTAAAGTAAAAAATAAATCAATCAAATATTGAGAACTCTCTTTCGAGTCATCCACCAACCCTTCATCTACCTTCTTCTCCCTTCAACCTTCATCTTCGAAAACAAATCTCAATTTTTTTTTTAAAAAAAAAGCAGATGGCTTTTCCTCATCCCTTTGATAATTAAGATTTCACTTCATATATCCTCTCTTGCTAAACTTTTGCGTTGCAAAAATAAACTCAGACCCGACTTATCGTATTGGTGCTACAGTTGCCCATGCTTTGTTCACATCCACGAATAGAACGACGTCGTTTGCCTATGCTGCCACAACGACTTCATCAAAAAGGTCACTACTGCCTGATCGTCAAGGCAAGGCTTCCGCCGCCACCATAAAATCGGGAACTACTCATCGTTCATCTCAACCATCGTGCTTAGGGGACCAGGGGAGGACAAGGAGAGCAACTTTGAGTTATACTACAACGGAGAGGGGTTCTGCCCGTTGCCATCCACCATGTCAAAGTTCTTGTTAGGATCAGGATTCAACCCGTTGTTGGAGCATGTTTCACAGATCAAGATCAACAGAGGGCAAAGAATCCACCAGCGTCGAAGGCAGAGATAGAGTCAATGCTGACGGTAGAAACCACTGAGTCTCACTGTTGTGCCATCATTTTCTTCTATTTTCTAAACCCTTTTTGCACCATTTTAATTATTGATTGGTCTTAATTGTCAATTAATTAGGAAGTTTTATTATTTGGGCTCATTTAGCTAATTTGATGTTTTTAATCTAATTTCAGGAATTAATGAAACATTGGGCTTAATCCGGATTTTGGTTGTGGACTTGAAGAGGGCAAATAAAGCAGCGCTTACCTTAGTTAATTTCTAATTAGGAAATTTCGCAATTTTATTTTATGTTGTTCAGTGTTTATTTCGTTTTGGGCCAGAGTATTGTAATAGGGCCCAATGACTTTGAGTGACTCTTTTTAAATAGCTGCCTTGGGATTCGTGCAGGGCATTCTGTTATGTTATTTTCATTATTCAGAGCTTGGGTTTTAGGTTTTCACGTTTTTCTGTTCCCTTGTTACGATTTTCGTTCTTAATGCAAATTTTCGTTCTCTGCTTCTATTTACGAATTCATTCTTGCTTCTTCTTCTACTTTCATTTACGTTTCTGTCTCATTTACGTTTCTGTTCATTTACGTTTCTGCTTCATGTTTCATTTGCGTTTTTTGTTTGAATCCATGAAAGGCTAGATTTTCTGGTGTTGTTTCCTTTTGAGGACGAAGCCCAACTCTCTTTGAGGTTTTGCTTGTAATGTGGTTTCCTGGCAGTTTTCCCTTCACCAGTTACCCCAATTCGTGAATATTAATCAGTGCACGCTTCGTGTTCGATTAATTGCCTCTGAGCCTATCTTGCATTCATGCTTAATGGACGAAGGGCTAACTGGTGTATGTGGTGCCTAATCACGCATTGACAACCCTAAGTTGATTTTCGCTTAGTAAATTGAAATAGGGTTGGATTAAGTGGTTGACTGTTAGGGACAAATTCTCCATAACCCAGGATAAGAGAATGGCTTCTGAATCAAAGGAAACAACCTGTTTTTAATATTAGTAGTTTCGTATTCCAGTTTACTTGTTCTACTCTTTAATCACAAAACAAACAACCCCCCCAATCGTTACTGTTATTGCATGTATATTATGAACAATTGGTGTGTCACTGCTCGTTGGGAAACGACCTAGGATCACTTCCTAGTTACTGCATTTTCATGTTTATTTGATTCGGGTACGGCCTCGATCAAATTTGGCGCCGTTGCCGGGGAGCAGTGTCCAAAGGTTCATAATAACTAGCTAGTGTTGTGTGTTTAATCCTTTCCTGGTATTTTGTTTAATGTGTGTTGTGTTTCAGTTTTCCCATTAAGCGTTTCCCCTGTTTCAGTCTTGGGTGTTTTGCTGTGAAGATTGTGCTTGCGGCAAAACAGAGTAGTAGTAGAAATCAATTAGAGACGGATTTTAGCGACCACCCATGCTGAATTATTTGAGATTTTTTGTTTTAGTAGCTAGGGTTGTTATTTTTGGCTGAATTTTTTTGTGGTAAGTTCTTTTAATCCATATTTAGTGGGAAAAATAGCTAGAGCCTTTAGTTTGGTCAGATTTGAAAGTTCCAAAAAACTAGCAAATTTTGTGTTTGTCAAAACTTCAAACGGCCATAACTTTTGCTCCGGTTATCAGAATCGCAATTATTATATATGCATTTGGGGTAGAAAAAAATTTCCTACGCCGTGGCAGCCCGCTGTAGGCCGGCTGAGGTCTCCATTGTCCAAAAAAAGCGATTCTGTCAAAAGTTTTTTATTTTTCAAGTTTTATTCACTTATTTTTCTTAACTTACCATTTTTAGCTTTCATAGTTAGACTTTGAATTTTTGTCTGAAATTTTTTGTGCTATCTTCTCATCATTTTATAAGGTTGCTCACAAAATTTCAAGTCATTTGGATATCATTTGAGGGTAGCTGTAGTTCAAACTTACACCTTTATTTACATGATAAGGCAACTAGTTGTGTGCATGCTGAATGTAGTGTATGACTAGAGGCAATCCATCTGACTTACAACCCTTTGATCCTGAGATAGATAGGACATTTCATAGATTAGTTAGGCATCATTTTATACCTTTTGATCATTCTGAGCATTCCATTACTGGTGAATCTGTGCATTCTGTTATTGGTGATTTTGAACATCCTGATCTTGAGCATTATAATTTTGAGCATTCTGATTCTGAGCATTCTGATTTTGCACATTCTGAGAACATGGCACAACCTCCACCCCGTGAAAGGACTCTAAGGGAAATGGCTGCACCTGATTTCACCTACGAAAGCTTGTGCATCCAATACCCTGATGAGGATGTCCCATATGTTCTTAAAACTGGACTGATTCATTTGCTTCCAAAGTTTCATGGCCTTGCAGGTGAAGACCCGCACAAACATTTGAAGGAATTTCATATTGTCTGCTCCACCATGAAACCCCCAGATGTCCAAGAGGATCACATATTTCTGAAGGCTTTTCCTCATTCATTAGAGGGAGTGGCAAAGGACTGGCTATATTACCTTGCTCCAAGGTCCATCACGAGCTGGGATGATCTAAAGAGAGTATTCTTAGAAAAAAATTTCCCTGCTTCCAGGACCACAGCCATCAGGAAAGATATCTCAGGTATTAGACAACTTAGTGGAGAGAGCCTGTATGAGTACTTGGAGCAATTTAAGAAACTATGTGCCAGTTGCCCTCACCATCAGATTTCGGAGCAGCTTCTTCTCCAATATTTTTATGAAGGACTCAGCAATATGGAGAGAAGTATGATAGATGCTGCCAGTGGTGGAGCCCTTGGAGACATGACTTCTGCTGAAGCCAGAAATTTAATTGAGAAGATGGCTTCCAACTCCCAACAGTTTAGCGCCAGAAATGATGCCATAGTCATTAGAGGAGTGCATGAGGTAGCTACAAGCCCATCTACATCATCTGAAACTAAGAAGCTTGAAGGCAAACTGGATGCCTTGGTTAACTTGGTAACCCAGCTGGCCTTGAATCAGAAATCTGTACCTGTCGCAAGGGTTTGTGGTTTGTGCTCCTCTGCTGACCACCATACAGACCTTTGCCCTTCCATGCAGCAACCTGGAGCAATTGAGCAGCCTGAAGCTTATGCTGCAAATATTTACAATACACCTCCTCAACCTCAGCAGCAAAATCAACCACAGCAGAACAATTATGACCTCGCCAGCAACAGATACAATCCTGGATGGAGGAATCACCTAATCTCAGATGGTCTAGCCCTCAGCAACAACAATAGCAGCCTGCTCCTTCCTTCCAAAATGATGCTGGCCCAAGCAGACCATACATTCCTCCACCAATCCAACAACAGCAACAACCCCAGAAACAGCCAACAGTTAAGGCCCCTCCACAACCTTCCCTCGAAGAACTTGTGAGGCAAATGACTATGCAGAATATGCAGTTTCAGCAAGAGACCAGAGCCTCCATTCAGAGCTTAACCAATCAGATGGGACAATTGGCTACCCAATTGAATCAACAACAGTCCCAGAATTCTGACAAGCTGCCTTCTCAAGCTGTCCAAAATCCCAAAAATGTCAGTGCCATTTCATTGAGGTCGGGAAAGCAGTGTCAAGGACCTCAACACGTAGCACCTTCCTCATCTGCAAATGAACCTGCCAAACTTCACTCTACTCCAGAAAAAGGTGATGATAAAAATTTACCTAACAATTTATGTGCAGGTGAATCTTCTTCCACAGGTAATTCTGATTTGCAGAAGCAGCACATTCCCCCTCTTCCATTCCCTCCAAGAGAAGTTTCCAACAAAAAAATGGAAGAGGCAGAGAAAGAGATCTTGGAAACGTTTAGAAAAGTAGAGGTAAACATACCTCTGTTGGATGCAATAAAGCAAATTCCAAGATATGCCAAATTCTTGAAGGAGCTGTGCATTAATAAGCGGAAGCTTAAAGGAAGTGAACGGATTAGCATGGGCAGAAATGTCTTCGCATTGATTGGTAAATCTGTTCCTCAAATTCCTGAAAAATGCAAAGATCCAGGTACATTCAGCATACCTTGTATTATAGGGAATAATAAGTTTGACAATGCCATGCTAGACTTAGGAGCTTCTGTTAGTGTTATGCCTCTGTCTATTTTTAATTCTCTATCTCTAGGTCCCTTACAGTCAACTGATGTGGTAATTCATTTAGCTAATAGAAGTGTTGCCTACCCTGTTGGTTTCATAGAAGATGTCTTAGTTAGAGTTGGTGAACTGATTTTCCCTGTTGATTTTTATATTTTGAATATGGAAAATGGATTTTCTCAAGGATCAGTTCCCATCATTCTAGGCAGACCCTTTATGAAAACTGCTAGAACTAAGATAGATGTTTATGCAAGCACACTATCCATGGAGTTTGGTGATATAACTGTTCATTTTAATATTCTGGATGCTATGAAATACCCATCTGAAGATCTTTCTGTATTTCGTGCTGAAATAATTGACCATGTTGTTGATGAATACATGACTGATCTTTATTCTAATCTGCATGTCTCTCACTCTTCATGCATTGAGTCTGAAATTGTACTTGATCATATGTCTGAATTTGATGCTGAGAGTGAATATGAGAGTGATATTGATTGCATGTCTGGTGGTGGTGTTTTACCTCTCGAGATTGATTTTATAGAGTCAGATAGGACTAACCATGTTTCAGGAAGTACACATACCCCTGACTTTCTTTATGAGGTAAAGGTTGAGAAACCATCTCCTTCTACCACTGTCCAGCCGACCACACCAGAATTGAAGCCTCTGCCATCAAATTTAAAATACGCTTACTTGGATGATAGCAAGAGTTTTCCAGTGATTATATCTGCCTCCCTTGCTGATGAGCAAGAGGAGAAGTTGTTGTTAGTTCTCAAGAAGCATAAGAAGGCTATAGGCTGGACCCTGGCGGACATTCCTGGTATTAGCCCATCCACATGTATGCATCGAATAAATTTAGAGGATGGAGCTAAACCAGTAAGACAGCCACAGAGAAGACTCAACCCGGTGATTCTTGATGTAGTGAAGAAGGAGATAACCAAGCTTTTGCAAGCTGGAATCATTTATCCTATCTCCGATAGCCAATGGGTGAGTCCCATCCAGGTAGTCCCGAAGAAGATCGGTCTCACAGTGATCAAAAATGAGAAGGAAGAGTTGATTAATACTCGGGTGCAGAACAGTTGGAGAGTCTGCATTGACTACAGGAGGCTGAACCAGGTTACCAAAAAGGACTATTTTCCCCTGCCATTCATTGATTAGATGCTTGAACGCCTGGCAGGTAAATCTCACTACTGTTTCCTTGATGGTTTTTCTGGTTATATGCAAATTACTATTGCTCCTGAGGATCAGGAAAAGACCACATTCACCTGCCCCTTCGGCACTTTTGCTTATAAGAGGATGTCTTTCGGCCTGTGCAATGCCCCTAGTACCTTCCAACGGTGCATGATTAGTATTTTCAGTGATTTTTTAGAAAATTGCATAGAGGTGTTTATGGATGATTTCACTGTATATGGATCCTCTTTTCATGGTTGTTTGGATAGTTTAGAAAAAGTTTTAAATAGATGCATTGAAACTAACCTTGTTCTAAATTTTGAAAAATGTCATTTTATGGTTGAGCAAGGTATAGTTTTAGGGCACATTATTTCCAATAAAAGTATTGAAGTAGATCCTGTAAAAATTTCTGTTATTTCACAATTGCCTTACCCCTCTTGTGTGCGAGAGGTGCGATCTTTTCTTGGTCATGCAGGGTTCTACAGGCGCTTTATAAGGGATTTTAGTAAAGTGGTCATTCCGCTGTCCAACTTGTTGCAAAAGGAGGTGGAATTTGACTTTAATGACAGATGCAAAGAGGCTTTTGATTGCCTCAAAAGAGCACTGACTACCACCCCCATCATCCAGGCACCCGATTGCACAGCCCCTTTTGAGCTTATGTGTGATGCATCAAATTATGCATTAGGGGCTGTCCTTGCTCAGAAAATTGATAAATTGCCCAGGGTGATATATTATGCTTCTAGGACTTTAGATGCTGCCCAAGCGAATTATACTACTACTGAGAAAGAGCTTCTAGCCATAGTTTTTGCTCTTGAAAAATTTCGATCTTATTTGCTTAGTACCCGCATTATTGTTTACACTGACCATGCAGCTCTAAAGTACTTGTTGAAGAAGGCTGATTCTAAGCCTAGGTTGATTCGATGGATGCTCTGGCTCCAAGAGTTTGACTTGGAGATCCGTGATAGGAGCGGAGCACAAAATCTAGTTGCTGATCATTTGAGTCGGATCGAACGTGTATCTGATGCAGATTCACCTATTCGGGATGATTTCCCAGATGATCATTTGTATATACTGTATAGTATTTCTGACTCTCTTTCTACTCCCTGGTTTGCTAACATTGTCAATTATTTAGTTGCTTCTGTTTTTCCTCCCTTATCATCTAAGGCCCAAAAAGATAAAATTAAAAGTGATGCTAAGCATTTTATTTGGGATGACCCCTACTTGTGGAAATTGTGCAGTGATCAGGTCATTAGACGGTGCATTCCAGATCATGAGACTGACTCAGTCCTGCAGTTCTGTCATTCTTCCGCACCGGGAAGTCATCTGGGTGTTCAAAGGACAGCTCGCAAAGTGCTTGATTGTGGTTTTTATTGGCCCACCATCTTTAAAGATGCGTAGAAGATCTGCAACACTTGTGAGCAGTGTCAGAGAGCAGGAAATACACTTACATGGCGACAACAAATGCCTCAGCAACCTATGCTATTCTGTGAGGTGTTTGATGTCTGGGGTATAGATTTCATGGGCCATTTTCCTGTCTCTTTTGGTTATGTTTACATTCTCCTTGCAGTTGACTATGTTTCAAAATGGGTGGAAGCCAAACCCACTAGAACTAATGATGCTAAAGTTGTTGCAGATTTTGTCAGGTCTAATCTGTTCTATAGGTTTGGAGTACCTAAAGCAATTGTTAGTGATCAAGGAACCCATTTTTGCAACAGAACAATGCATGCCCTGCTTAAAAAGTACGGGGTGGTACACATGGTATCCACACCATACCACCCCCAGACCAATGGACAGGCAGAAATTTCTAACAGGGAAATCAAGAGAATTCTAGAGAAGATTGTGCAGCCAAGCAGGAAAGATTGGAGTATCAGGCTTGATGATGCTCTTTGGGCACATCGGACTGCCTACAAAGCACCCATAGGAATGTCTCCTTATCGGGTTGTCTTTGGAAAGGCATGTCATCTTCCAGTGGAAATTGAGCACAAAGCATACTGGGCAGTGAAGACTTGCAACTTCTCTATGGATCAAGCTGGTGAGGAAAGGAAGTTGCAACTGAGTGAGTTAGATGAAATCCGCCTAGAAGCCTACGAGAATGCCAAGTTCTACAAAGAAAAGACCAAGAAGTTTCATGATAGCATGATAGTTAAAAAGGACTTCATGGTTGGGCAAAAAGTGTTATTGTATAATTCTAGGCTTGGACTCATGAGTGGTAAGTTGAGGTCTAAGTGGATTGGTCCTTTTGTTGTTACTAATGTTTTTCCTTATGGTACAGTTGAGATCAAAAGCGACTCCACAAACAAGAGCTTCAAGGTCAACAGACATCGATTTAAGCCATTCCTCACGAACCCTTCTCTAGTGGACGTAGTGGTGGAAGAGACTTCCTTACTCCACCCTACTCTTCCTCCACCATGACTTAGGGAGTTTTTCTTTTCCTATCTCCTTCTTTGCTTTTACTACACTTGTCTGATTCTATTTGATGATTTAATTGTTTTTAATCTTTTAATTAGGCTACATTGAGGACAATGTGTTGTTTAAGTATGGGGGGGGGAGTGTTCTTTGGTTTTGCTAGTTTTGTTGGTTTTGTTAATTTGTTAATGTTGTTAGTTTCGTCGGATTGTTAGTTTAATGTTTTGGGTCAATTTTGTGTGCATGTACGACTTTGCATGTTTTTCTTTGAATTATAGGATATGTTCAAGAAATGGGTAATTGTTTTGAAAATAAAAGTTCTTGACATTTTGTGACTTGAAATCATTGATTCTTCTCTACATGTCATGATAGTTTTGAAAGCTCAATTTGAAAGTGATGAGTTTACCTTTGTGAGAATTTGAGCCATCTATCATCATAATCATTTGGTGTGTTTTGCCCTATTGATTGCTTGCACAATAGCCTTGGCTTGATTCTTGTTGATGCTTCCTAATTCACATGCATATTTGGAAATGATTGAGGCAATTTTGTTCTTATAGGCTTCTAGCCAAATGGACTTACCTTGAATTAATTCCTTTGATAGCCCTTTTGAGCCTTGTTTCCCTTTCCTTGTTTTGAAGCTCACTACAAGCCTTAAATGAAAAATCATGATATCACCATATCCTTAAGGAATTCTGGAGCTTTGGAATTGTTTTAGGAATAAGTGTGGGGGGTTTTTGTTTCATTGGATAACTTGTTTTGTTGGCTATGCTTCATGATGTATTTTGGGCCATACTTGATGTACATTGTATATTGGTTAAATGTTGGACATGCTGAATGAAATGTTGTTTCTCAAAGGCTATAGAGTAAAAAAAAAATCGAAAAAAGAAAAAGAAAAGCAATAAAGTTGAGTGAATAAGATCTTAAATGGCACAAGAATGATGAAACTCTTGGTTCTACTCTTCATGTTTAAATTTTATCTTTACTTCTTTTTATTTTCTTAATATGCACTTATTCCCCATTGTTGCTCTATTCCTTTGGGATTTAGCCACTTATTCCATATTTCTCCATACCTTGTCCTTGGCCCCATTACAACCTTAAAAGACCTTTTGATCCTCATGTGCTTGTGTTTATGGGTTGATTGTCAATTTTAGAATCTTTCCAAGTCTATGTGGTGTTTGCTTTCATGGGTGCTTTGAGGGTAAATAGTAGCCTAGACACTTGAGAGATAGAGTGTATATCTTGTGAGGCTTTATCACTTTTCATTCTTGAGCTGATTAACTATTTTGCCATGATTGGGTTGCTTGGATGATTTTCATGACTGTCTTGACTTTTTGGATCTCCTTATGTTAGATGTTACCCTTTCCTTTCATTCCTTGATGTTCATTGAGAAATATATGAATGTTTTTGTTTGTCTCTCTTTGATATCCTTGGATTTTGTTCTTTGTTTCATTTTGCCCAGGAGTGCAAAAGGCTAAGTATGGGGGGTTTTGATGTGCCATCATTTTCTTCTATTTTCTAAACCCTTTTTGCACCATTTTAATTATTGATTGGTCTTAATTGTCAATTAATTAGGAAGTTTTATTATTTGGGCTCATTTAGCTAATTTGATGTTTTTAATCTAATTTCAAGAATTAATGAAACATTGGGCTTAATCCGGATTTTGGTTGTGGACTTGAAGAGGGCAAATAAAGCAGCGCTTACCTTAGTTAATTTCTAATTAGGAAATTTCGCAATTTTATTTTATGTTGTTCAGTGTTTATTTCATTTTGGGCCAGAGTATTGTAATAGGGCCCAATGACTTTGAGTGACTCTTTTTAAATAGCTGCCTTGGGATTCGTGCAGGGCATTCTGTTATGTTATTTTCATTATTCAGAGCTTGGGTTTTAGGTTTTCACGTTTTTCTGTTCCCTTGTTACGATTTTCGTTCTTAATGCAAATTTCCGTTCTCTGCTTCTAATTACGAATTCATTCTTGCTTCTACTTCTACTTTCATTTACGTTTCCGTCTCATTTACGTTTCTGTTCATTTACGTTTTTGTTCATTTACGTTTCTGCTTCATGTTTCATTTGCGTTTTTTGTTTGAATCCATGGAAGGCTAGATTTTCTAGTGTTGTTTCCTTTTGAGGACGAAGCCCAACTCTCTTTGAGGTTTCGCTTGTAATGTGGTTTCCTGGCAGTTTTCCCTTCACCAGTTACCCCAATTCGTGAATATTAATCAGTGCACGCTTCGTGTTCGATTAATTGCCTCTGAGCCTAACTTGCATTCATGCTTAATGGACGAAGGGCTAACTGGTGTATGTGGTGCCTAATCACGTATTGACAACCCTAAGTTGATTTTCGCTTAGTAAATTGAAATAGGGTTGGATTAAGTGGTTGACTGTTAGGGACGAATTCTCCATAACCCAGGATAAGAGAATGGCTTCTGAATCAAAGGAAACAATCCGTTTTTAATATTAGTAGTTTCGTATTCCAGTTTACTTGTTCTACTCTTTAATCACAAAACAAACAACCCCCCCCAATCGTTACTGTTACTGCATGTATATTATGAGCAATTGGTGTGTCACTGCTCGTTGGGAAACGACCTAGGATCACTTTCTAGTTACTGCATTTTCATGTTTATTTGATTCGGGTACGACCTCAATCACTCACGTTGTGTTGCAACCACTGTGCCTCGACCTAAACCCTACCACACCCTTAACCCAACAAAGGGCAACCCACATTTGAAACCCAATTTTGGTGTCGTTGTAGTTTTGGGGTGGTTTTTTGAATTTCCACCCAAGAGGAAGAAAGAGAAGAGGGCAACAGAGACAGAGGTGAAAAAGAAGGGTGGAATAAGAGAGAGAAAGAAATTCATTTTTAATTTGATTTTAAAATAAATATTGATGATTTTTTAGCAACCACAAATCATGTTATCAAATATTTAACGGAAATGTCATAACTTAACTAACGACAAAGATCTAAAGTAAAACTGTTCAAATATCAAAGAGCAAATGTAAAAAAAAAAAAAACTATCAGAGGTTGAACACAATATATATATATATATATATAAGACAAAAACATGGTCAAACAAAAATAACACAAATACTTAATATAAATTTAGATGTTAGTTAATATATTTATTAGATGAATTTTGATTTTCATACTTAGCATCCCAAGTTATTAGATCCTGAGTCCACCCCTGCATACACATCCACAAAATAAGACCTAACTTGTCTATTAGAAAAAAGGACCGTCTCCTCGGAAAACTTCCTAAGCTCATATATAGACTTCTATGATTTTGGCCTAAATGATTATCACATTGTACCTAGCTAGTGCGATCAAGAGAAAATTGCACGCTCCAAAGAGTGTTCGCCAATTGCTCCAATCACATACACAGCCAGCCAAAAAAAAAAACGCGGGTGGTACATGCTTTTACACATTCCACATGGTAGGACGACATACAAACAATTATACAATGCATAAGCAAGTATATATAGTGCATTTAGTAATATTGGTGAGATTATGACTAAAACTAAGCGATATGTAATTGGTCTCACTAACATTAGAATCCAATCATTTAATCAATATCTCATAATATGAATGAAAAATGTGATTAATTAGAAGGGAAGATTTTATTAAAGGTAAGCATTTAAACTTATTTAAAGATTAGTTATCAATCAAATCGATAAATATTTTATATCAATAATAAAATTAAAAATAGTTAAAACTAACATTATTTTTTGCTATTTTCTCATTTTTATTCATTATAATTGATTAATTTAGGTATAAAACTAATTACTATAAATATCTATATACTTTTTGCAATTTATTACAAAAAGTAATTATTTTGGAAAATCCAAACAACTCAAAACCAAATTTACCTAATATATTTCACTACAAAAAAATTATATAATTTTTAAAACTAAATATTTTATTTAATCAATTATAATAATAATCGACTATTAAAGTAAGTTTTAAAACCATCTTGTTTTTATTACAATAATACCTAAAACTTTTGAGAACCAGGTCAGTTGGTAGGACTTATGGTAGACCTCGTTAGGCTTTGTTATTTCCAATTCAATCCATTTAATATTTTTTTTGCGGATTCAATCCATTTAATTGAATATGGATAAGATTTCTAAAAAAATCAACCCATGCCAACCCATAGGAATAACAAAGTCTTTAATTTAATTACCCATGCAATGTAGTATATATCAAATGGATAATGATAAATACATCGACATTTTTTTTTCACGTTCAAACACTGTATCAATTTATTTCATCATCCGAAACAAATGGATCGAGACAACGAGAATTTTCTACTATAAATATTTATTTAAAAATTCTTGTTTCTCTTTATTTATTTTTATTATACGATATCACTTGTTAATTTACATTTTTTAAAATATCAAATAACATGAGATATTCATATATTATTTTTTTTACTGAAGATATTCATATTAAATTGATAATTTGGATCATTGTTTCCTTGTCACCCAATTTTTTTTTTAAGAAAAAAAACAGGTTCATAATAAATATTTACATTATAAAAAAATCACATTTATAATTCCTGTTTATAATAACTTGACAAATTACTACTTGATTCAAGATAATTATAATTCTCTTATATTTTACTATAAAAGACGCTGAAGCAAAAAGAATTGCATAAACTTGGAAATAAACTAGTTTATGTCTATTTTATAAATTTAACAGTCTAGATTTATTTTTATATTGTAACAGTAGAATATCCACGTACAAAGAACATTTAGACTATTTAGTTAATAATAAAAAAAGAGTCAATATATACTAGATATTAAATTCGACAAATTTACACCTTTAATAACTTTTAAAACAAATAAACTTTATCAATCAAATCGTCGCATTCTTATGAAGTAGATTAAATAAATAAATTTGATATAATTTAAAAACTAATTAACAATTTTTTATTTTTCTGTATTTTAATGTATACTATTATTTAAAATATATATAAATTACTATTGTTATATTATATATTTATAAGTATGTGACTTATTTAAAATAGATCATTCAAGCAATATTATATAATTTGATGTTAATAAATAAAATTTAATATATACAAACTACAAATAATTTTTCACAGAAAAGAACTCAAAAAAATAATTATATGCCAATGCTTGAGAAGAACTTTTTTGAACGTATCTTCGTCAATAATAATATTTTAACAACAAATTTTAGTACTATTTTTATATCTCTCCATCACCTTATTCATTGTTTTTTATGTTTCTCTTTTTTCTTCCTTTCTAGAAAATATCTCATTGCTTTATTCAACGGCTTCAAACATTTGTAAAAGATTTCACAAAAATGTTCTGTAAAAATCAGACATTTTTTCCTGTCACAACACCATACCTCTCGTCTAATTGATTTTTTAACTACGGATGACTCAATTCTTGCTTTTATTAGATTTCATGAAATTAAGAGGAAAATACATTTCACGATCTTGTAAGATATCCTCAATGAATTACTTCTCTTAAATGTCAATTTCAAGACACTAGTCATAACTTAATATGTAAGGGGGCGCGCAAAAGTCGTCAATTTAACATTTTCAATATTTTTTTTTACCGCACATTTTAAATATATTCTTTTTTTCCGCACATTTTCAATATATTCTATTTCTTCCACCTTTGAGTTTTATATTTTCATCACACAACAGGACATATTGAATATGGAGAATAACAAGAGCTGAAAATACCAAGAACTAAACCAATATATAGTTAAACGATGGTTATTGATTTCTATACTACATACGGACAGCAAGCACAGCATTATATAAGACCAAAAAAACGATGGTTATTGATATGGAGAACATAAAAAACCTCTAGAATACTATATAATAATTGGGCTACAGCAAAATTTCCCTGTTATATTTTAGGGATATATATACCTGAATTTGCACCGAAATATGATATACCTATCCGTGTGGTGTGAGTATACTTAATCCGCTACACTCTAGCTAACATATACCTCCTTATGCTAACTTCATCCAGTTATCTGTAAGAAAAATATTATTTGTTTTCCGAAAGCAATACCATACACAATTAGGAAATAAAATCCTCTGAGTAGAGAAATATTCATGAAGCAATCTAACGTTTTTTTTAACATAAATAAGATTTATTAATAAGCTCAAATGGAACACAAATGAAGCAATCTAACATCTAACATGTGATCAGGGGAAAAGTTAAGGATATTAATGAAGTGTGAAATATTTAAATTGTACGTTGTTATAATCATAGATGACTCTCAATTAGTTATTACTCCTATAATTCATTATATTTGCATGAATCATGATTAAATGATGGTACCGAATTTCTTCATACTATAAAAATTAAACTCAAATTAATTGGTGAACAATAAAAATGTGTACCATGTAAACATAGGGATCATAACGCCCGCCCGAGCCTGATCTTTTCACAGCATCCACCCTCAACAACCTACACACAGTTCTTCGTAGCATGAGACAACAAAATTAAGTAGATTTATATGAAAAGAACATTATACATAAATTATTTGGTAGATTCTATTAGTTGAAATTTATCAGAAATTAAGATTTAAAATCAAAGAAATTGAGAGTGAGGCTCAATTTTTAACCAATTTTGAATAACAGTGTGTTTGTTAAACATTTTTGTGTACGAAAAATCCGAAGAGTTTAACTCACTTTCAGTGTTATCTAGTCCATGCTTGTTTTCACTGGAACATTTCAAACCACGAGTGATCACAGTATCACAAAATCAAACGGTTAGTGATCGATTGAAATTTTGAATTCAGTTCGTAAATATAACCAAAATCGCCCTTCATTCCGCTGAAATCAAACAAACTAAACCTATTGGATTTAAATCTCGTAAAAGTTTATGTTGCATGCCACAATCTGCGTGTGTGAGAAAGAGTGAGAGACAGAGAGATTATACATTCGCAGAGCTTTGCTAGTGTCAGGGCTGTCACCGAGCATTTGACGGATCTTCACTTCAGAGGAGCCACCGCAACAAGAGAGCAGCTTCAGTATAGCTTCGCCGCGCCGATGCAGGTGCGGTGAACCGGCGCCGCGACGCTTCGCCGCCGCTGCCGTCTCGCGATTGATTCCGGCCACACTCACAATCGCGCCTCTGCATCTCTTAGCGTAGCGCAAGCTTCTCTCACTGGAGATCCCGCTCGAGCTGCTCGACAAACACGACGAGGCCTCGCCGGAGACCGAAGCCGGAGACAGCACCTTCTCCGCCTCGCCGACGTTCGGCTTCCGGTCGCCGGAGCACGACGTGGTCCACGCGACCTTGGTCCGAATCTTCCTCGCAATCTTTCACAAACCAAAACTTCTCAGTTTTAATTACATCGTGAACTGAATCAAACAATCGAGAAATTCATAACACATAAATCGCAATTTTCAAATTCTCAACCAAATGTATATATCGTAAGTGAACTGAATAAAACAATTGAGAAATTCGTAACATAAATCGCAATTATCAATCAAATGTTTAGATCTCTGATCTTTTTAACACTGATCTCGCTGAAACTCAGTTGAACATTATCAAATCTAACCAAAACAGCATAGGAAATATCCAGAAACAATTGCAAAAACAGAATGAATCTCATTAGAAGAATCAGTGAAGTAAATTTTCAGATAACACAGAGTTGTTTGTTTTCGTTCTGCTTCCAAAACACGAACACATAACGAAGCGAAACAAACTCTAAATTAGAATAGACGAGAAGGAGCATTACAAAATCCAACCGAAAAAGCATAGAAAATATTCATACACAATAACAAAAACAGAATGAATCTCATTAGAAGAATCAGTGAAGTGAATTTTCAGATCACACAGAGTTATTTTGCTTTTGCTCTGCTTCCAACACAAACACATAACGAAGCGAAACAAACTCCAAACTAGAATCGATGAGAATGAAAAAAACAGAATGATTCTCATTAGAAGAATCAGTCAAGTGAATTTTCAGATCACGCATATTTGTTTTGTTTTCGTTGTGCTTCCAAACACAAACACATTACGAAGCGAAACAAACACAAAATAAGAATCGATGAGAAGGCACACAGAAAAGTAGAATCGACCTTGAGCTTCATCTGATCGTAACGCGTGACAGCAGAGGACGACACGCTTCCCGATTTGATGTCTTTCTCCGAGGAATCGCCATCGTCGTCGTCGTCATCGTCGTCGTCGTCCTCGTCGTCGTCGGTGAGCGAGGAAGACGAAGATTTATAAGAACCGTACGAAACCGAGATCTCTCTGAACCTCTTGCTTCCACTTCTTCTCTCTAGAAGCGCATCGCCGGAATAATCAGAGTGAAACCTTTCAGAGAGCCAGAAAATTTTATGAAAACAGAGTGAGCGAGTGAGTGAAGATCGAAACGAAGATGAGAAACTAAGAAATGTAATGCGAATCGAGAATGTTAATGTTACTTTGGAGTTGAAAGCGAGGGAGAGAGAGGTGTGGTGTTGAGAAGAAGCAGAGACGATGCAACCGTTCGTTCTACGGAGCTCGGAAACGAAGACATTGTTTCCTTGGCTTGCATTCTTCACTCTTTTTCTTCTCTCTCAAGCTTTTTGAAAATTTCGCGGGTTTATTAAAATCTTTTCAAATTTTTCTCTCTGTCAGCGTGTGCCGCGTGTGTACACTACTAACTAACAGTTTTTCATTTTTCATTTTTTTTGTTAGCCTTTTTCAGACAAGCTTAGAAAATTTATTTCACGAGAACATATAGTAAATTTTAATAGTTTAATGCATACATAGATAATATAATACTACTATACGACTATTAAAGGAGTGTGTGTAAGAAAATAAATAAATTAATGTGCACAAGAGTTGAACACAAGATGTTTTTATTGAGGGTATTCAACTTTACTAGTTGACTTTAATCGTCATTGTTGCCTTGTTTAGAGTTAGATGCTTATGTGAGGAAATGGGAGATATTTTATTTATTTAATTTAAGATAAAGTCTTTTCCGTTGTTTACTCTTGAATCTTGATCAATGATAAAGAACAAATTTGGAAATTCGAAGAAAAAGTACCAAAAACACCTTTTTTTCGTGTATTGGATTATGATTTAAAAAAATCTGGTAATATAATGTAATATTTAATTAAGATTTTTAGGATTTTTTTTAAAAAGTTAACAAAATGATTTTTTATAACTTTAAAAAAATCTTTAGATATTAAAAAATTATAAATTTTAATTGATTTTTTTAAAGATGAATTTCATATGATTTTTTAGTAGAAAATACCTCTTAAATAATCTTATCCAAAACCTTAAGATTTTCTTATTCTTTTTTTTTTTTTTGGCTTAACGTCACATTAATTCTATTATGTATTACAATTATTTTATTTTGAAATATAAAGTTTTAAAAGTTTTATTTTAATCTTTTATGTTTTTAAAATATATCATTTTTTTCAATATTCCATTAGAAATGCTAGTATTGTGTTAACTTTTAAATTTTGAAAAATGATCAAAATGATGTACTTCTATAATATAAAAAATTAGAATAAAACTAATGGATAGTATTTTTAATTCCAGATCCATCTTTTCTTCATTTACTTAGTAATTTTAATTTTTTAAAAAAAAAAATAAATAATGATGATTTTTAACCACCTTTATATTAACTTAACTATTCTAAAATTTAAAAAACTAATGGACACTAAGTTTCTAACGAAAAATTGTAAAAAGAACAAAAATGATATATTTCAAAAAACTTAAAAGAGCAGAATAAAACTTTTAACAAAACGATTGCAAAATATAATAGATTCAAAGTGACATTAAACTATTTTAAAATTTAAAAATTAACAGAATACTAATGTTTCTAATGAAAAATTGAAAAAAGAACCAAAATGATTTTTAAAACATAAAGGATTAGAATAAAACTTTTAAAATTTAACTAGCAAACTCGACTTTAGGAATTATTTTTTTTCACTACCTTTTTTTAGAGAACCCCCTAAAATTCCAATGCAAAAACTTTTTATCATCTTAATTGAAGACATAAATTCTATCTCCATAAATGTAGATATAAGACAAAAAAGAAAAAAAAATCACTCTTTTTTAAAATATAATGGACCAAAATTGATATTAGACTTTTTTTTTGTGTTACCTACTTTTCTAATTTTCACCACATTTAACCTCTTCTCTCTTTATTAAAGACAATATAGACTTCTCATAATATTTTAGCAAAGAAGGTCGTTCCAAAGAATTTCTAGTAAAGAAATTCACGTTTTTTTATAAGCCTATATATATAAATATGAAAATATGAAGAATACAGACCTGTGGAGCATAAGGAATGCCTCGTACAAGACACACAACACCAAACACAAGAGCACGTAAAACACAACTATGAGCCTTACGATGGCATTGTAGTCCACCTCTCAGCAAACAAAAGATCAATACTAAAGTGATCCCAGACATATGTCTTGATGATAAATTTTGCACTAATTTTTGTGAACAAATATAATCCCACAAAATTTAAGAAAGGGGGTAATTCTTGATTTGGAGACCCTTTATATTCTGAATAGATCCTTTATCATGAGTCAATGTATTAAAATTTTTATGTTTGATATAAAAAATATAATTAAAAACATAATCAAACAAATTAATAAAACATATTAAGTAAAAGAAGAGGACACCGTAAGAAGAAAGAGATATAAAAAAGAAAGATGTTATAGGATATAAGAGTGTTTATTAGTTCCAACCCTCAAGTTTGATATTTATAAAATATAAATTTTAACTGTGTGTAATCGTTACAAACTTTTTCTAAACTTTCATTGTTAATGACTTTGGTATTCAATCTCTACTATTGATAACTTTATCTTTAATCTTCAATGTCAATATGTGATTTTCATCTTTTGATTATCAAAACATCTGAAGATCAACTTTCAATACTAAAATTGACTCCTAAACCAATTTTTGATGCAATAAAAAAATTGTGGTGTTAACAATATGTTACAAGTGTGATAAATAAATGATAGTTACATTGCACCTTTCAGGAAGTATAAACCATTATGCATATATCTATAGCAATTATGTCATTGTCACCTTTCATAATTATCTATGACTTTTTATGTCTTTAGCATGACTGACTCTACTCATCTTTTTTATTTTTTTCTATCTTTTCTTACTGTTTCATTTTCCATTTTTTTAGTTATTTCAATATTCGAACGCATCAACTTGTTATGAAATAACATTGATAGCCTCTACTCGTGTCCTAGCTCGTCTAAGAGCTAGATTTGCCTCAATTGTTTGTCTCTTGCCTTCCGCCTTATTCAAATTAGCTTTTGCTATTTCAAGAGTTTGCTGTGCGTCTTGTGGATCAATGTCACTACCTTTTCCGCATCATTTACTAAAACAATAATCTCATTATTATTTATTCTAGCAAAACCGCCCATTAGAGCCATCGTTAATCATTGGTCTTTAAAATGTATTCTCAAAATACCTATATCTATGACGATGGCAATAGGCGCATGATTTGGTAATACTCCAATTTGTCCGCTATTAGTAGATAAACAGCTCCTCCAATGATCGTAGTCCCGAGCTTCTTTGATTCTTTTAAAGGGTAATATTCCAATTTTTCCATAGAGTTAGGTATGCAAGCTTCAATGTTAACGCCTTTTCAAATCTTATAAATCTATAAAAAAAAATCTTTTAAATTTATACTATTAATTAAGGGAATACCTCCATTTGGTGTCCATAAATGTTAGATAATTTTATCTTTTTTCAATTTTTTTAACTTTTACTACTCTTTTTTAATAACTATCCACCACTCTCATCTTGTTAATTATTTTTTATTAGTCTTATTTTTTATTTTTTAACTTCTAAATCTTGTTTCCCTTTTCTTTTATTTTTATTTAAAAAAATGTAAAGAGCCCCAAATTCTTATAATATAAATTAAAATTACAAAATTTTAATCCTAAAAGTTTTTTTTTAAAAATTTGATAAGTCATAACATCCTTATATAATATTTTAAAATTCATAAGACTTTTTAATGTTAAAATAATCTTTTAAAATCTTAATTCATACACCCTTATTATAATATAGAAAATATTTAGAGACTTTTTTTTAATCACTTTCTGCTTTCCCTCTTTTGTTATCAATAATCAATAATGCCAACCCAAATAATGGTATGGGATCATAATTTTCATGAAATCTCATAGAATTGACAAGTGAAACCTTTTTTCCAGAAAACAAAAAATAGTTTTTTAAAAGGAAAAAAAAGAAGAGTTACGTTTTAATCTCGCCACAAATTTTCCATATCAAAACTAGCTTAACACCTATAAAAAAGAAAATACTATTATGAAATTTTGTCCTTTAAAGTTAGTATTCATTTCTTCTATAAAATGACACAGGCTCATGCTCTCTCGTTTCTTCTTCTTAATCTACTATACCATAATTTTTAAGTTCTTGAGCATTCTACAATTGTAGCAGAAAAAAATGCTCTCCCATTTCTTATAAGTTACTACTATTTACTTCAATTTTTATATAAAAATCCAATTGTTATATGCGAACTGATTCCACAAACACATGAACTGTAAATGCAGAAAGTCATCAGAACAAATTTTTATTTCTAATAACTCCTATAATAATCAGGTCTCACACTTTAAAAAATGCTAAAAATAAGTGTTTAACGGAATGTTTTGATAGCATTTCAGTCCTCTCCAAACTAAACACCCAAGATCCAGGGTTTTCCTTTTTGTTACGAGCCATAACTACTTTTATAGAAACTTGCTGCATATGGCAAAGCATTGATTGAATCGAAATAGACTTGTTAACTACGCTGGCGTCACTTTCACAGAAACCCATCAAACCTTAAAAAAGTGGTCACCACATCGTGTTTAACTGCTTTCTCAAGTCACCTCTACTTTGGAAAGAAATTAATTAGTAACACAAGTCAATGAGAGCCCAGCCCAGCCAAGCAAACCCACAAAACAACCCCCCCAAGTTCCATCTGTCTCCAATAAATCAAGATAAAGTGGTAACGAGACATTAGTATTTTTTTTTGGGCGAAACCCAGATCTAGAAACTAATTTTTCAAGCTAATGAAATCTATTTAAACAATTCATTTCTTTCAATAAATATAGATATTCTTCAAAATATTACACATATATTTTTACCATATTTTTATTTTTAACTAAAATTAATTAAAAATCACAATATTTAAAGATTTCACTTCTTATTTAACAAGATCTACTCATTATTTTATATTTTTAAATGATTTTAAGAGTAAATAGTTCATATAAAAAAGATTGTAAAAATGTTTTAAAATATCTTCCAATTAAAAATCATTGTATATAATAAGTTAATTGATTTTTACAATAATTATTTTAAAAATTATATCTATTATAATTTCTGATAATATAATTTTTGTACATTAATAATTGATAATCCATTAAAATTCGAATTCAAAATTTAAATAATAACAAAGTGCCATGAAATAATTGGTATACTCTAGAAAAATGTATTGACATCGCGACTTATAAAGAAATCAACGACATTATAATAAAAACTTCCAATTAATACCCGAACGTGAAGCATTACCTAATAAATCCATTTCCCAACAGCAAAACCACTCATCACATACCATAAAAAATTAAAAAGAAATAAAAAAAAAGGAAAGGAAGATGTTACTACTGAACCAGAAGAAGATTCCACTCCACCAAACTACTTGCAGTTGCATTCAAGCTTAAGGAACCGACACACCTGTCGGCAACCCCAACACTAAGCAAGAGAAAGGAAAAACACTTCACTCCAATTCCAAACCTGTTGCTGAAACCCCAAAAAAACTTAGCAACATTCTATGTTTCTGTTCAGAGGAAAAAAGAAAAAAAAGATAGCGTTGTTGTGTTGAGTTGAAACCGATTCAGCTCAAGACTCAGGTCAATCCAAATACACATTTAGAAGTTTCAATTCAATTTTTCAACTCAATGATGGTCCAAGAGCGTTCACTTCCCAAATCAGTGAACCCGAAGCCCCACACGCGAACGGCGGCACTGGCCTCCACGAAGAGCCTCGATTTCTCCGCATGGGTCTCCGACAACCTCGTCAGGATCGTGGCGGTGCTTCTCCTGGTGGCCACCGTCGCCGCCTTGTTCTTCCTCCGCAACGTCGGCGACACCGCCGCGCTGCTCTGCTTCGAGAACCAGGCGCGGGAGCTCGAGAGGATCGCGTACCCGCGCGTGGACTGGTCCGCTATCGCGCCGATCGCAGACAAGACCTCGAAGTTCTCGAGCTTCCGGTCGGAGAAATGGATCGTGGTGTCGGTGTCGGGTTACCCGAGCGAGGCGCTCCGGCGCCTTGTGAAGATGAAGGGGTGGCAGGTGGTTGCGGTTGGAGGGTCCAATACGCCGTCGGATTGGACCCTCAAAGGTGCGATCTTTTTGTCCCTGGAGGAACAGGTCAATTTAGGGTTTAGGGTTGTGGATTACCTTCCTTATGATTCGTTTGTTAGGAAGAGTGTGGGGTATTTGTTTGCGATTCAGCACGGTGCTAAGAAGATTTTTGATGCTGATGATAGAGGGGAGGTGATAGATGATGATTTGGGGAAGCATTTTGATGTGGAGTTGGTAGGGGAAGGTGCTAGGCAAGAGGTTTTGCTGCAGTATAGTCATGATAACCCGAATCGAACCGTCGTGAACCCTTATGTGCATTTTGGGCAGCGTTCGGTTTGGCCCAGAGGGTTGCCCTTGGAGAAGGTGGGGGAGATTGGGCATGAGGAGTTTTACACTCAGGTTTTTGGAGGGATGCAGTTCATTCAGCAGGGGATTTCCAATGGCCTGCCGGATGTTGATTCGGTATTTTATTTTACTAGGAAGTCGGTGTTGGAGACGTTTGATATCCGGTTTGATGAGCATGCACCGAAGGTGGCGCTGCCACAGGGCATGATGGTGCCGGTTAATTCGTTTAACACGATGTACCATTCGTCTGCGTTTTGGGCCTTGATGCTCCCGGTGTCGGTCAGCACGATGGCGTCCGATGTGTTGAGAGGTTACTGGGGGCAGAGGCTGCTTTGGGAGGTTGGTGGGTATGTTGTGGTTTACCCTCCAACTGTGCATAGGTATGATAGGATTGAGGCATATCCATTTTCGGAGGAGAAGGATCTTCATGTGAATGTTGGAAGGTTGATTAATTATTTGATTTCATGGCGATCGGATAAGCATAGGTTGTTTGAGAAGATATTGGATTTGAGCTTTGCAATGGCGGAGGAGGGGTTTTGGACTGAGAAGGATGTGAAGCTTACTGCTGCTTGGCTGCAGGATTTGTTGGCTGTTGGCTATCAGCAGCCGAGGTTGATGTCGTTGGAGTTGGGACGTCCGAGGGCAAATATTGGTCATGGGGATCAGAAAGAGTTTGTTCCACAAAAGTTGCCATCGGTGCATCTTGGTGTTGAAGAAACGGGAACAGTGAATTATGAGATTTCTAATTTAATCCGGTGGAGGAAAACTTTTGGAAATGTTGTGCTTATCATGCATTGCAATGGGCCAGTGGAACGAACTGCTCTTGAATGGAGGTTGCTTTATGGGAGGATATTCAGATCTGTAGTTATTTTGTCCGAAAAGAAGGATGTTGATCTTGTTGTAGGGGAGGGCCATTTGGACTATGCATACAGGTAAGTCTGGTTATATTTTACATTTCCCTCTATCATTAAGTCATATATGATTGTTACTTTGTTACTAGGCTACTTACTAATGGTGTCTTGTAATTTTATCCTAATAAATTCTGAAACTGAATGCTGGCCTCTCATGATTACCTGAGATGGTTCTCTTTTATCAGTAAGAGTAAGGATTGAGAGGCAATAAAAGACTAAAGTTTGTTTAAAAAATAAAATGAAATGAAACCATCTCAAGTAATTGCTTTGGGTCATTGGCTGTTTGGTGAAGTAACATGCAGATAAATGTGCTCAGCTGTTGTGAAATGTGATT
Source organism: Glycine soja (assembly GCF_004193775.1). Taxonomy (NCBI): domain Eukaryota; kingdom Viridiplantae; phylum Streptophyta; class Magnoliopsida; order Fabales; family Fabaceae; genus Glycine; species Glycine soja. Next base: position 34,102,228 of record NC_041003.1, read on the forward strand.
AATAGTTAGACAGCAGATAAAATGAAACTTTCCTTCACTTTAGGTAATAGAGATCCAGGAATGAATAACGAAGAAATACTTTATTAGAATTTAGAAGTCAGGGAACAAAACAGAGCCTAAGCTCCTTACATGAGTCCAGAGCATAAGCTCCTAAGAGAAGAGTATTTTCTCATCCCAAATGCCCATGGTCCAGGTCCTCATTCTGGTCCAGAACTCTGAGATGTTATGTAGCTTAAGTCTCTAGCATTGGAAATTTTAGGAGAGGAATGTTAGAAATATTACTTGTTTTTTACGGTGAAGCATTTATTTCTGTCTCTTTAAACTTTTTTGGTTAATCGTGTGAGGATTTGGAAAAAGATTGATTGTTAAATGTTGAACTGTTTCGTTCAAAGGGAGGAGAGGGGAGGGAAACTAAAATCTGCCTGATATTGGAGGGAGGCAAAAGTTGTAAGGGAGGGATTTCAGCCCTCCTATTTTCCTTTTCCCCCTTTAAACTTCTGAACGGAAGATTTTTATCAAAATCCCTCTGTTCCCCTCTCCTCCAACCATACAGTATGCATATGTTAAATATGAGATGGTAGACTCTATCTAGGTGGAGAGGGAAGGAATGAAGAATAATTTATTGAATTAGTGTGTGATCCTCATCTTTAATAACATAAAACAAGTGCACTGTTCTGAAAAATAGTCTCATAAGTAACCAGAGCTGTAGTTGTGAATTTCTTCTGATTGCTTATCTTTTTCCTTCTTGATATAATTTGAATTTTATCCATCTCCTGATTTCAGGTACCTGCCCAAAATTTTTGATCAATTTAGCAGTGCAGAAGGATTTTTGTTCGTTCAGGATAATACCATTCTTAATTACTGGAACTTACTACAAGCAGATAAAACTAAACTTTGGATCACTAATAAGGTATTGCTGTTATATTTTCTCTCACCTACAGTATGGACTCTTATTTTCACATGGTAGATACTCCCCCAATACAAAATCTTCCAAAATTGATAATATAAGGCTCGTTGGCCCCTATTAGGAATGCATGTACAATTATTGTGAGTAGTTTTAATTTAGAGTAGTAAACCTCGTTCTAATCTCTAAAACTGTAAGCATTGGTCAATTTAGTCCTTGACTTTGCCCAGCATCATTTAATTGTCATTTTTAGTTTTTAGGGCAAAATGAGCGTGGAAAATATAGTGGAAAATAAATCCAAGAACTAGAAATTAGGATTTTGTATAGTCAGAGACTAAAGTGACTAACGCCTACAATTTTAAGGACACAAATGGCGATTTACTCTTCAATTTATTGTCAGTGAAGTTGTTCACTTGTTCTACACTATTATCCAATCATACACCATTATTGATATCATATTCAAATTCATTCAGGACAATGTCAGCATGAAAATTTTATATGCCAAAAAATTGATCCGAATTAAATCCTTGTTTCATTGTCTTTTGTTTATGTTATTTTTCCTAGTCAAAGTCAACTTTAAAAGCATAGCTTTAACCCTTAAAAGGCCAGTATAGCACTTCTCTCTGACAATTTACACATTTTCGGGGATTCAGGTATCGGAGTCATGGTCTTCTATATTAACAAATGGTGAGGACTCAGATTGGTTATCACAACAAGCAAGAATGGTACAAAAGGTTGTTAGCATGATGCCAGCCCACTTTCAAGTCAGTTACAAAGAAACAAGTGACAATGACAAGAACCTCCTAATATGCAGTTCTGAGTTGTTCTATGTTCCTCAGCGCCTTATCAGCGATTTTGTTGAGCTTGTTAACCTTGTGGGGGACCTAGAAATCCATCAGAAGGTTGCAATTCCTATGTTCTTTGTCTCCCTAGATTCTCCTCAGAATTTTGACCCCGTTCTTGATAGAATGATCTACAAGCAAAATCCCCCTGCAAATTCCACCACTCTTTATTCTGCCAAAGTCCCTGCTGTTCATCCATTGAGTGTATCAAGTGAGCAAGACTTTATAAAGCTTATCAGAATAATGGCAGAAGGGGATCCACTCCTCATGGAGTTAGTTTGAAAGTAGAACTCTTTCTTCTTGATAATACCTACATGACGAGAGAGGATGCAAGAAACATGTAACACTCAGATAGCGCTCCTACATGGTCTCTTAATCAAAAACAGTGTTACAGTCTTTTTTGTTTCTTGGGTGGTTTTTTAACCCTTCTCTTTCCCCCTCCCCTTTATTGTGCAGATTTGTTCCACAGAAAATGTATCATTCCTGATTTTTTGCCCCTTCTTTTTTTGTGAAAAATGAAATGAAAATGTATTTGTATTCAATATTGCAATTCAAGCTCTCCATTAAGAGATTCTTTTTTGTGATCAACTTGTTGCGCGTCTCATATACAGTGCTTTCAGGGAATTTGCATGTCGATGCAATTATTGACATCAAAGAACCATAATCCTACATATAGATAAGAATTCTGTACAAAGGCTTATTAGCATACATATTCATCCCCGAAACACTACAAAATAATGTCTGAAGAAACAAAAATGTGTGTATTTTCATGCCAAACCTAATTTTGCGTTTACTTCAAGAACTGTTAAATTCTGCCACATATTTAACTAGGAACCTCACAAATATCAATTTATAAAACTATTTAGTGATATGAGCAATGAAAGAATCCATTTCCATGCGAGAAACTCCATCTTCATCCATGGACCTATGGATGGCGTTTTTAAGCCTAACTGCTCTCTCTCGCATCTCATCACCTTCATTTGTTTCCATCAACCTTCTCACAGTATTCTCAACAACTGAAGCACTAACCAATGGATTCCTATGCTCAATGCTTCACAACCAAACCAACCTTGAGCATCTGTGTGGTCAAAACTGTGTTTCTTGGCTGGTCAGAGTGCATAGGCAATGCAGCTATTGGCTCTCCCATGGTTATGCTTTCTAAGCAGGAGTTCCATTCACATTGACTCATAAACCCCCTGTTGAAGAGTGGCTCAGAATTTCCAGTTGGGATGCCCAATCCCTCAACTAGCCCCATGCGAACTCCTCAAATTGGTTATGCAATATTTGCAGTATCCATGGAAGTGCAAGATTCACCCATGAGCATTAATATATTTAGAATTTTAGAATTTTTTTCAATAAAATCCTAGATACAAATTTCCAAAAAAAATAAAAATACACTTAAATATGTTTAAGATTCCTGATAAATGATCGAATTTTATTTTGAATCGCTAACATATTTTTTTTTTGTTTTGAGTTCATGATATATTAACATTTGTTTGAGACAATTTTTCAAGAAAACTTTTGATAAGTGTCATCCACTTATAATTTAATGGTTAGACTAATTTATTGTAATATTTATACATTTATGAACTAAATTTATCATTTAAAAATATAGGTAATAAATTATCAACAAATGCATAATTCAAGGATTAAATATGCTATTGATGCAAGGTGTTTATTTTTGTCTCCATCTGTGAAATTATTTCAACTTAAATATATCTGACATCGACATCTTATAATTGAAAAGATTAACCCGAACATAAGTTATTGTCATCTAGAAAAATGTAAGTTCTTTCCATGATTTTATAATTCAAAGATATTTTTTCAAAGCATGTGAGTTTGAATATGGAATTATATCATCAATAAAGAAATAAAATTAGAAAAATATAATATACATGCTTTAAGATAAATACTATTAATATAAATATAATAACATATATACAAAAATATAACTTATTCTACTGAAACACCTAATATTCTCTCATTTACATTACCTTGGGACTTATTACTTACGACTAAATCAAGAGCGAAGAAGGACAACTTGTTTTGCAACTTAATCTCAAGAACAATAACATTATTAATTGCTTTTCCGCGAACTATAATAGGGCATAGACACAATTTTGTGCAAGAAAAACAAATATACTTATATGTATCATAGATACATATTTATCTTCGAAAGAGAAGCTCAAAGAACCGATAAGAAACAAAAAAACATAGTGAAAAATAGTAAGAACAAGGAGAATCTTCCAGACTAGAAATAGTGTATATATCTTAAATATTGTTTGAAGTCTTTGATTATATATATAAATTCAAAAATTTAATTTGCGTGTGGATAAACAATTATTGACACCAAACAAGGATTGTTCTAAAATACATAGATAAGAATTCTACAAAATGGCTTAGCATGTTGATCACAAAAACTTTGCCAGATAATGTCTCCAGAAACATAAATATGTGTGTATTTTCATGCCAAACCTATTTTGCATCAACTTCATGAACTGTAAAATTCTGTCATATTCAACTAGGACCACACTAATATCACTTGATACAGCTATTTAGTGATATGAGCAATGAAAGAATCAATTTCCATGCGAGAAACTCCACCTTCATCCATGGACCTATGTATGACATTTTTAAGCCTCACTGCTCTTTCTCGCATATCATCACCTTCCTTTGTTTCCATCAACCTTCTCACAGCATTTTCAACATTTGAAGCACTAACCAATGCATTCCTTTGTGCCCAATTCTTCACAACCAAGCCAATCTTGAGCACCTCTGTGATCAAAACACTGTTTCTTGGCTGGTCAGAGTGCATAGGCCATGCTGCTATTGGCACCCCCATGGATATGCTCTCTAAGCAAGAGTTCCATCCACAATGACTCATAAACCCCCCTGTTGAAGTGTGACTCAGAATTTCCAATTGGGGTGCCCAATCTCTCACAACTAGCCCCATGCCTTCAACTCTCTCCTCAAACTCATTCGAAAACTCATTCCATTTTGCTTCACTTCCATCAAATATGTCTCCTTTATCAGCATCTCTCAGCACCCAGATGAACTTCTGCTTGCTTTGTTCCAACCCAGTTGCAATCTTTTTTATTTGTTCCTCTTTAAAAGTTGTTGTGGTCCCAAAAGACACGTATAGGACTGAATTTGGATCTTGTTTATCAAGCCACTCCAAGCAAAAGTGCCTTTCTTTGGAATCTTTCTTCTCAAAAGCTAAAGGGTTGAATGGTCCCAATGCCCAAAGCTTCTTGCCACCAGTGAAACGCTCCATCCACTCAATGTAAGCACCTTCAATTGCTCTGCTTGTGTTGTAGATGTTTCCATCATTGACTTTGCGGAAATCTCTTTGCGCAATCATGAAATTCATGAATTCGGTTGTGAAGCATCCTTCCATAGAAGGAATTTCTGGGACAAGCATGCCATCAACCAAGGGTCTCCCCATTTTATCCCAATAAAAAACGGCGGTGCCAAATGTACATGTGCTGTGAAAAGTGTAATTCTCAACATTTGGCATGTTTGTGGCATCTTGTGCCACTGATGCCATTACAGAGTCATGGATGACAATGACCCTTTTGGCTTGAGAAGAGAGGGAATGAAGAAGTTTCCTCACAGGCTCCCGAAGATGCGAAGAGGCCTCAAAGGAAGGAAGTAGATGAGCTGGGAAATCGGTTTCTTCATTGTTGGGGTTGGGAGGAGGGGAAACAAAGGAAGGAACTTCAAAGGCATGGAAATGAATGTTGGAGATGGAGTTGTGGTCTCGAAGTGTGACTTGGCGAATGTGTGTGACAGTGCCAACATAATGGACTGGTATGTTGTGTGATAAGATTAGGCGTGAGAGATGAAGAAGCTGGTTGAGATGGCCTTGTGCAGGGAAAGGTATCAGAACTGCCATCACTTGGGTTTGGTGAGGAAGGAATTTTCCACTCGAAGCCATTGGGAAAATTTAGGTAGGTAGAAGCTATTGTTCAATTTTGGCAACAGATTTGGCAGGTGGTATTCATAGGATTTCGGTGGAGTGGAAATAATTTTCTACCTGTCAATTTGGTCATTTTTTTTTTTTATCATTTGTGAATTTGGTCATTGAAAGTGAGAGGTCCTTGTCAGCTTAACATTTAAAAGTAATAAATTTTAAAAAGCCGTTTGACTAACATATGATTTGAGGAAATTTTTAAAAATACTACATAGTTATTTTAAATTAACCACTGATCTCAATTTTGTTTAAATTGTTAGAAAATTTCTGACTGTTATTAAACTGTCAAATTTTGTTTACCAAGAAATAAATTTCTGACAGTGTAGGAGCTTTCACAAAAAAATTTACTGTCTTTTTATACACATGACCTCTTACCGGAAACAATCTTAGTCGAGGAAAATAACACTGCTATGGATAGTAAAATTCTCCTTGAGGACTACTGGTTAATATGAAATAACTCAGTAACCTACATGCTTAGTAGTATTTTTTTTTATGATTTTAAAGTATACAATAAATTTTAAAAATGAATTAATAATTAAAGTATTTTTTTAAACAAGGGGCACAATTTAAACCATCATATTAATCTAATGGTCTAAAAATTGGAAAAGTTACTGTGACTTTCTCAGTGGCAACACTTTCTGGTTATAATAAACAATATCCTGTAATCACTGGTCTTTGATGCCAGACCATCCATTAATCATGTATTGATCCCGATGTTAATTATCATAATTTTCTTCATCCACCTTCAACTATTGCAGTTTTTATTTTGGAAAGTTTCTGTTTTATCTTCACTTCATTTTTTTCTTGCCGAATTTCTTTGATGGATCCAAAAGTGCCAATTTATTGATCCCTCAACAGACTGCCCATACCTTTTCAATATTCTTCCTAAAAACTCCTGGAATTGAGAATAATAGAATAAGAAAGAAAGAATAACAAGCTTCCTAGATAATCAGCACTTAGAATATCATAGTAACAGATAACAACTTTCTTAATGGCTAACACATTCCTAAATCCCTTGTTCATTATTCCTCCTAGACTAGACTCTCAATATTGAAGAAACCTAGAAGTATAGGGTACTGGTCTATGCCACCAGAGCATGAACTGTAGAATCAAGTCTGTTGGTAAATGCCATCATAATTTCCCTCCTCTGTGAATTCAAAATAGGCACTGAGCAGAAAATGTAGAACAATAACACCAAATTTTTTTGCCATGAAAAGCCTTCTCAATGTGAGCAAGGAAAAACCACGGGACCCAGGCCTTTTAAATCTTCCACTACAACAATAATCGGGATACAAAAATACAACAATAATTTATCTTCAATTTGTGGACTCACAATGTTAAGAAAATAAAAAAAAAATTATTTTGAGTAGTTTAATTATTATCCTAGTTTTAAGGAGTGTGTTACTCCACGTAGCATAATGGTTGTGTTTTTCCTTAAACGTTAGGATTTTAGGTTTAAATTATGCAGTAGTGGATTTGATTCCTATTTACTTGTTATTCTGGTGTGTACTAGCCTATTTAATAGGCAGGAGTATACTTGTTTTAAATAACACAAAGAAACGCATTTCTCATATTCTAGTCTTTATTTCTTTATGCGTTAACAGTGGTACCAGAGCTAAACGGGACCTAAAAAAAACAAAGGTAGTAGCTTTTGTGATAACAACAAGCAAAAGAGATGTCATCTGAATAGCACTTTGTGCAGCCTGTTATTCCATGCTTTGATGATCACTATGACCATTGGAGCATGTTGATGGAGAATTTCCTACGGTCTAAAGAGTATTGACATGTTGTTGAAAGTGGTGTTGAAACACCTAATGTTGTTGTAGCACTCACATAAACACAACAAAAGGAGTTGGAGGGACTGAAGTTGAAAGATTTAAAGGCAAAAAATTACTTGTTCCAAGCCATTGATCGCTCTATCTTGAAAACAATTCTTTACAAAGAAACTTCCAAAGATAGTTGGGATTCAATGAAGAAAAAATATCAAGGCTCTAATAGAACAAAGCGTGCACAACTTCAAGCCTTGAGAAAGGAATTTGAAATGTTACACATGAAGAATGATGAATCGGTAACCAACTATTTTGCAAGAACCATGACAATTGCAAATAAAATGTGATTCCATGGTGAAAAGATGGAAGATGTTGTTATAGTCAAGAAGATCTTGCATTCCATGGCACCAAAGTACAACTATGTTGTGTGTTCCATTGAAGAATCCAAAAATGTTGATACATTCTCCCTTGACGAGCTCCAGAGTTCTTAGTTAGTTCATGAGCAAAAGATGAATCAAGATACAATTACAGAAGAGCAAGCTTTGAAGGAATCTACCTCTTCAAGAGGCAGAGGTAAAGACACAGGGAGAAGTGGTAGAGGCAGAGGACGGGTAGATCAAAACAACAACAGTGGAAGGGGAGATCAAAACAACTACAGTGGCAGAGGAAGATGAGGAAATCAATTTGATAAATTTAAGATTGAGTGTTATCGGTGTCACATGTTTGGCCATTGTCATTCTGAATGTTATACAAAGCTATCACGCAACAAAGAAAAGGAAGTGATTTCAAAGTTTGTTGAAGAGAATGAGGCCAAAATGCTATTGATGGTTGTTCAAAATAGTAAGGAACCAAAATCAGATGTTTGGTATGTAGATACAGGCTGCAGTAATCTCATGAGTGGAAGTAAGTCCTCCTTTTCTCATCTAAATGAAGATTTTCATTCAATTGTTAGTTTTGGTGATTCTTCCTCTATACAAGTAAAGGGTAAAGGTGATATTAAAATAAAACCAAGAATGGTTTTGTGGAAACAATCTCTAATGTATTGTATGTACCTGACTTAAAAAGTAACTTGTTGAGTGCTGGTCAGTTACAAGAGAAGGGATATGTCATTACTATTAAACATGGTGCTTGTGAAAGTTATGATTCTACTAGAGGTGCTATTGCTATTGTGCAAATGAGTTCCAACAGGTTGTTTCCATTGAAGGTTGAAACTATTCAGTCTTGATTAGTGGTTGGAATCAAAGATCCTTCATGGTTATGGCATTTTCGTTATGGCCACTTGAGTTTTGGTGAATTAAAGACTCTCAACCAGAAGAACATGGTGACAGGACTTCCTCCAATTGTAGCCCCTTCCCAAGTGTGTGAGGATTGTGTTGTTAGCAAACAACATTGTTCTCAATTTCCTAAAAACAAGTCATGGAGAGCAAAGGATGCTCTAGAGTTGGTACATTCATGTATATATGGGCCAACAAGTCCATCTTCCAATGGAGGTAAAAGTTATTTAATTACCTTCATTGATGATTTTTCAATAAAAACTTGGGTTTATTTTTTGTAGGAAAAATCTAAAGCATTTATTGCATTCAAGTTTCTTAAAGCTCGTGTTGAAAATGAGGCTGGAAAAAATATCAAGACCCTTCATACAGATCGTGGTAGTGAATATTGCTCAAAGGTTTTTGAAAACTTTTGTGCAGAGCATGGCATACGAAGAGAACTCACAACAGCCTATACACCGCAACAAAACGGTGTATCAAAGAGGATGAATAGGAAAATTCTTAACATGGTGAGGAGCTTAATGACACGAGGAAGGGTTCCAAAGAATTTTTGGCCAGAAGCCGTAAATTGGAGTGTTCATATTTTGAACAGAAGTCCAACATTTGATGTTCAAAACATGACTCCTGAAGAAACTTGGAGTGGGAGAAAACTAGATGTGAATCACTTCAAAAAATTTGGATGCATTGCCTTTGTCCATGTTCTTGATCAGAAAAGAAAGAAACTTGATGACAAAGCTGGAAAATGTGTTTATTGGTGTAAGTGAAACCTCCAAAGCATACAAATTGTTTAATCCCAGTACAAAGAATATTGTGACCAGCAAGGATGTTGTTTTTGATGAAGAAAACACTAGGGATTGGAATAGGCAACAACCTACCCAAGTATTTCTTGATGAAAATGACGAAAAAGGACAAACTTTAGCCTCTAGTACATTTGAAAAAATTGCTCCAATAGTCACTGAAAATTCTCCAACAAACAATGACAATGAAGAAGAACTATCTCCCCGTATTAGAAAAAGGCCAGCTTGGATGGATGACTTTCTTGTAACTAGAATTCCAAATTCAATTACTCACTTTGCTTTGTTTTCAGATTGTGATCCTACAACTTTTGAAAGTGCTGTCAAAGAAGAGAAGTGGCGAAAAACGATGAATGATGAAATTGATGCAATTGAAAGAAATGATACTTGGGAGTTGTGTGATCTTCCTAAAGAACACAAAACCATTGGTGTAAAATGGGTTTTTAAAACAAAGTTGAAGGAAAATGGTGAAGTTGACAAGTACAAGGCACGTTTGGTGGCGAAGGGATACAAGCAACAATATGGGATTGACTATACAGAAGTTTTTTCTCAAGTTGCAAGACATGACACGATCAGATTGATGATTGCTTTAGTGGCATAAAATTCATGGCCCATTTGCCAACTAGATGTTAAATCAGCATAAAGTTTGAAGAAGCAAGTATTTATTGAACAACCACCGGGTTATGTCAAGATTGGAAGTGAGCATAAAGTTTACAGATTAAAAAAGGTCTTGTACGGGTTGAAACAAGCCCCACGAGCATGGTATAGTCGCATTGAAGCATATTTTTCTTAAAGCTTGTTTCACAAAATGTCCTTATGAGCACACACTCTTTGTTAAAAGTGGAGATAAAGAAGTGAATCAAACAACTAATGGAATCTTTATTTGTCAAAAGAAATATGAGGGAGAATTCTTGGATAGGTTTCAGATGAAGGATTGCAATCTAGCAAACACACCATCGAAGTTTAGTTTAAAGCTTCACAAGGATCTTAAAGGAAATAAGGTTGACAACACACTTTACAAACAAATTTTTGGTAGTTTGATGTATTTAACTCCAACGAGACCCGACATAATGTATTCTGTAAGTATGATTAGCAGATATATAGAGGAACCTACAAAATTAATTTGTTGGTTGCTAAACGGATCCTTCGCTACGTGCAAGGAACCAGAGAATTTGGGCTATTCTATAAAAGGGTGAAAAATCCAATTTATTGGGCTTCACTAACAATGATTATACAGGAGATCAAGATGATAAAAAGAGTACTTCTAGTTATGTCTTTATGTTGGGAACCGGTGTCATTTCATGGTTATCTAAGAAGCAACCAATAGTTACTTTGTCAAGCACAGAAGCTGAACTTTTTGCTGCTATAGCTTGTGCTTGTTGTGACACCCTCTACCCCATACGTATATGTACTAATAATATAAGGAATAAATAATAATATAGAAACTTATGCCCCAATGTCACATCCTATCAGAGTATTGTGTCCCGACGTCCTTCAGCATAAGGTTCTTTAAAGCAATTCACCTAGTCATCTGCTCCCCCGAACACAAAGTTCGAGATCATCATAGGATCCAAACACAAATAGCACACAGGGAGTGAGTCATATAAATGAGATACAACTTACTTAAACATAACTCACGTAATTCCACCACTGTCATTTAAAATTCACTTTTTAATCATTAATCATATTACACATGAATCACACACTTTGATCAAGACATAATAACACTCATCAATTTCATAATAAACAATTAGCAAGCGTTATGCAACAATTATGTTAAGACTTAAAGCTTATATGCAATGTGGTACCATATCAGTGAAAAACCATCCTGTGGCGCTTAGGAATACATAACAAGACGCACCACACAATGAGTATGTCAGGTCACTCTCACTAAGTAAAATCATAAGGTGACCAATCAGGGTCACTCCGTTTTGCGAGAATGCTCAAACCATATGAGATCAACGTAGGCTTAAAGAAGCACTCAAATCAAGTGTCTTTACCCCCAAGGCCCAAACTTCGAAGAATCCGTTAGGGCCTCACCTTCCTGATTCGGGTCTAACCCCTAAAACAATTTTTACAAGCAGACACTACTCATGAATTATACAATACCCATGACCTCACACTCGTGTTTCAAACACGTTTAACACATTATGATACAATTTAACATTGGTTCCTAACTAGGAACTTACACTTTCTAACACTGCACATAAACACTTTTCTCAATATAAACACTGGTCGGGTTATTGTATAATTCACAGCTCACAACACAATTATTGTCACATCAAGTGTTAAACACACACACACACTTATTCACAATCAAATATCATACCCACAATTTAACATCTCACAATGTCACAATCCACCATCATATGTTTACATGTATCTCACAAATTATCACACGTTCAACTTTATACTTATACTCGATTTCAACCACAATATTATAAGCAAACACTGCTCATTAATTATACAATACCCACAACCTCACACTCAAGTTTCAAACATATTTAACACATTGCGCTACAATTTAACACTGGTTCCTAACTAGGTAACCTACACTTTCCCTTTAACACTGCACATAAACACTTTTTTCAAGGTAAACACTGGTCGGGTTATTGTATAATTTACAACTCACAACACAAGTATTTTCTTATCAAGTGTTAACCACACACTTATTCACAACTGAATCTCATGTTCACAATTTCACAACTCATAATGTCACAATCAACCATCTCATGTTTACCTGTATCTCACAATTTAACACATTCAACTTTGCATTTATACTCAATCTCCATAACAATATTATAATCTCAAAGTAATATATTATTCTACAATTCATAATAATTTCATAATCCAATATAACTATTTATTACACTAATCTTATTCAAAACACAAACAAATTATACAAAAATATTTCTCAATCCATGGGGAGTAAAACCCCTCAAACAATTTCACATAATCATACAACAAGAATTTCAATACAATAAACATCCCAAAATAAACCTCATTTTGATCCCCTAATAATTCCTACACATGTTCATTTTAATCCCAATTGCGATAAACTCATCCCTTACCTTTAACCGGGCTCACGTGTGTATTGTGACAATAATAGTGGCATCTCTAGCGGCTTCCTGAGATTCCTCAAGTTTTTCCTCTGATTGCTCTGATAGGGTTTCCAAACACTAGAGAGAAGGAGAAGGGATTGAAGTCTCCATTCTACTGTCTACGTGCAATGAGTATTTCTTCCTTCATAAACCTTATTTTGCAAATCCCAACGGTGAAGATGTGAATAAATGAATCTTGAACCACATATCAAAATTTCACAATAATCCAACGGTTAACGAGTCCGAGATCATAGTTTTACTGAGACAGTTTTGAGTTTCTGTGGGAAAAGAAAAAGTTGCGATACAAAGGGTATTTCTCGCAGCTCCGACATCTTTTCGTAATTTCCAGTGGTGAGAATGTTTGGAAATGAGTTCCAAACCTGGTGTTTAAATTTCACGATGATCCAACGGTGAATGAGTCCAAGATCGTTGTTTTTCTGAAACAAATTTTGTGATATGCGAGAAAAGAGAGAGTTTTGAGAGAAGGAGAAGAGAAAACGAAATTGAGAAGAAGAGGAGGCGTCGTCAGTCTCAAAACTAACCTAGCATGTCTCTATTTATATTTATAGCGGGGGTAATCAAAGCCTATTATTTACTCTATTTTTATTTTTTTTATTATTTTATAAACAAATATCCTATTTTTATTTCCTATCAAATAAATAAATCAAATATCTTTTTTTTTTTCCTTCAAACCATTATTTTAATGAAGTTATTTCTTCTTATTTATTTAATTACAAAAATCTTATCATTTTTTTTCTAGCTAAAACTCTATTTATTTTAAATGAAAAACTTTTTTAATTTAATTCACCAAAAATGGGATGTTACACTTGTCAAGCCATTTGGTTAAGGAGAATTCTTGAAGAACTGAAGTTCAAAGAACCAGGTGCAACCACAATATTTTGTAACAATAATTCAGTTATTAAATTGTCCAAGAATCCATTAAATTGTCCAAGAATCCTGTATTACATGGAAGAAGCAAGCATATAGATGTGAAACACTATTTTTTAAGGGAACGAAGCAATGATGGCACCATTGATCTATAGTATTGTAAAAGCAAGGATCCGATAGTTGATATATTCACAAAATCTCTCAAAATTTCACCTTTCCAAAATTTGAGAAAGTTGATGAAAGTTTGCTCCTTGAAAGATGTTAATATTTTTGTTGCAACATTAAATTAAAGTACTGTAGTGTTCAGTTTAAGGGAGGGATTATTAAGAAAATTAAAAAAAAAATATTTTTCTTGAATAGTTCAGTTATTATCCTAGTTTTAAGGAGTGTGTTACTCCACGTAGCATAATGGTTGTGTTTTTCCTTAAACATTAGGATTTCAGTTTTAGATTATGCTGAATTTAATTCCTATTTTTGTTATTCTGTTATGTAGTAGCCTATTTAATAGGCATGAGTTTACTTATTTTGAATAACACAAAGAAACACATCTTTCATATTCTAGTCTTTATTTCTTTATGCGTTAACACAATTTACAAATTGTCTCACTAATTTTCTGAGAGAAATTCTATTAGGCTTTCTCTATTTTTCTTTCACATTTTCTCTCTAAATGTGACGATGTGCTTCTCACTTTGCTTCTTGCTTGTGTGCTCTTGCATTGTAGGGCTCTCCTCAATTTATAGAGGGCTTTGCACCTGGTGGAATTAATGAATGTAGTTGGAAGTAGAAAATTTTCTACCTTCCTTTGCACCATTTCATATTTACTTGGTGGAAAAATTCCACATGTTTCACTTGCACCGTGTTAATGCACTAATTCTATCATTCACACTGGCTGGACAAATCCGACAAAGCCTGCATGATCAAACGATTCAAGTCAAGTGAATTAAGAGCATGAAAAGCTAAGCAAATAATATGAAGGGTAACAAGTTCAAATACCTGCAACAATTGAAAAGCAGATGTGACGACCTTATATTCTCTTCCTGCAAATGCACTTGAAAGATTGACCTGAAAAGTCTTTATGCATGGTTTATGTCAAATACCAGCTTCACATGGTCTACATCGAATAAATAAAACTATCTAGAGTGAATGAATGATAATATATCACAAAGAGCATGCGATAATTCATGTAATTAATTCTGAGGCAAAGGCAATATAGAAGCATGCAAAAAATCTCTAAATGAAGTTACCTATGAAATTTGTACATGCTTCCAATAGGACACTCATGGTATAGAAGATTCATGAATCAGTGTCATGGTGCCTTCAGACACATGTCAGGGTTTGCTGACATGAGTCATAAGATGGTGAAAAACATCTATTAAATTTAATAGTACCCTATTATCACATATATATGATATATCCATTTGAAATCATTAACACCGTTTGTGCTAGAGTCATCAGTCATGTAATGATCTTTGATACCACTTTTAATCATCAAAGTTTTCTTTGCCTGTCATTAACTATAGAAGTATTTTTTTTGGCAAATTTATCATTTGCCGTTGCTTTTTCATGGAATGTATTCCCTTCATATTTGTTTTAATATATATTTGCTGCTTCAATTCTTGCGGATGACAAAGATGATATGCATGTTTCATTTTTGTGGCTGTTCGATAATATTTAATCTTGAGTTTTAGAAATCATTTCATTTTTAGCTTTTAGTGAAATATTTATGCTTGACAAAAAATAGTAAATTTTCATCTAGATTGCAAAAAATATATTTTCATAAAGAAGTAATTTCTTACTTGTCCATCAACAGATAATCCATCAGCAAGAATTAAGAAAAGAGATTGTCATTCAAATGTGTGTGTAGATTACAACACAAGTACGCAAGAACCATTGTTGATCCTTGCCTTGCTGCTAAGGATGCGGACAAGGCCACGAGAAAGTCAAAATCTACAACATTAACAGAAACTCTACAACAAAGGGAAATAAACAAAGTTAGAATATTGTCCTAAAAAAATGTATCAAACATATTTCCAGAAGATTATCTGCATCGGTCTTTCCACTTAGAGTCATGCCGGGTTCAAATAAAAAAGCTATGACTTGATTATCAATTGGAAGTAATTAATAAACAGAGAAGATAAAGTATAAAATAATAGTTCAAAAAATTCTTAAAATTTCACAAAATTAAAATAATATTAAAACATTAAATTAAACTTAGATGGGTCCCCTTCAATTGTTATACCAATGTTATCTTTTCAATAACAACAATAATAAAGAAGTATCATTAAAATTTATTATAAAAGTATCCGAATACACTTTTCAATAATGGTTTAATTAGCCAAGCTGTTTAATCTTCATTTGTTACAAAAATTATCATAATGCGTACAAAACCATTGTCTTTATAGTTGCAAAAAGTATCAAATCATAGAATATACATATTTTGTATGTATTAAAGGTATTCCTAGGCTAACAATTAGAGACTAGTCCCTTTGGAGGTGAAGAGTGGGTAATAAAAGCCTTTTACTATTTGTTGATGTGTATAGAAGAAAATATACATGGTCTGTAATCGAACCCTTGGCCTTGTCAACATTTTAAGAGGTCAAACTTTTATTTAACTATATAGGACATTGTTGGTATATAATTTGATGTGTATAGAAGAAAATTCCTTTCATTCAAAATAGCAAAAATAAGTTGTCTAAAACAATACATTATGGAAACCAAAAAGTGAAAAATAATACCTTCAACTTTTGAATGTGTTTGTGTGAGAATTCCTTCTACTCTTCTGGTTCACCGATGATAACTTGTTTGATATGTGATATTTTGTGCCAATCTAGTCCAACTCCTGGCTGACATCTTTTGCATAATTCAGGGCAATCATTAATTTCTAAATGTTCAAGGTTTGTGAGGTGATGCATGCTATCAGGGAGTGAGAGCAGCTTTGGACAATGTTCAATCATAAGTAGTTTGAGACAATTCAAATTAGAAAGCCATTCAGGAAGCTCTTCGAGATTGTTACAGCCAAC
This sequence comes from Glycine soja, assembly GCF_004193775.1. NCBI lineage: Eukaryota > Viridiplantae > Streptophyta > Magnoliopsida > Fabales > Fabaceae > Glycine > Glycine soja. The sequence continues at coordinate 34,118,790 of NC_041003.1, forward strand.
AATTAACAAGGAATGCAATGTGCTAGCAGATCCTCGCAACCACCGAGGCAAAGTGACCAGTTGTGACAAACTTTGAAGAACAAGTAACTTTAACCTTGAAGCAGGGATTTCATTGCCAAGGCCCATTGACAATTCCAACTTACTACAATTGAAGATAACCAAACTCTCTAAATTTTTAATGGCATGAAACGAGAAAGACTTTAGACTCCCACAACCAGAAAAATTCAAAAATCTAAGAGTAGAAATTTGTATCTCTTCAAACAATGACTCCAAATTATTGCAAGAATGGAGTTCTAATGTTTCTATAGAAGTCAAATTTGCAATCTCTTTATCTGGAAATTCTGGTTGCCTTGTGGTTACAAGCAGCTGACGAAGGCTGATTAATTTTCTTATTCCTTTGGGCAATTCATGTAGCTTTATGCATCCTCTGAGGTCTAAAGTTTGCAAATTCTGGAGCTTGTACATTGAATGAGGGAGTTCCTCAAGTTTTTGGTTACCCGAAAGATCAAGATATCTTAAGTGTTTCAACTTTCCAATGCTGCAAGGCAAACTCTCGTATTTAGAATAACTTAAGTCTAAAACTCTCAAGTATTTGCACCTCGACACCAACGTATACAAGAAAGCTTCGTTGGTAGCTTCCACAGGGAAAATTATAGTTCTCAGACCTATGGGAACGAGATCAATGCCAAGCATATTATTTTCAGTGAATGACAAATGTTGGGCATGCTCATATATATTTGGACTGTGGGGATATAAAATTTGAAACTCACCTTTTGCAACATACACTGCAAGATCACGCACTAAATCATGTAATTTAAATCTGCAAGTACTTCCCATGTCTAGAAAATCTGTAAGAAAAGATCTTAACCATAGTTCACGCAAAAATTGATTGGCAACATCATGTATTGTTTCACCTTCCTTTGGTTGTGGAAGAAAACCAAGTGCCTCCCACAGTAATGTAACATAAAAACTAGAAATATCAAAGTCCTCAGGGGCAAGGGAGAAGCATGCAAAGCATCGTTTTAAATACGAAGGTAGTTGATCATAACTTAATTCAAGAGCAGGCAAAATGTCTTGTTCATTTTGTGGTAAATTCCAAATCTCATTGTCTCTTAGAGACTCCCACTCTTGTCTATTAACCCTTGAGACTAGAGAACTTCCTAGTGTTCTTACTGCCAACGGTATCCCTCCACATTTTTTCAGAATTTCTTTCCCAATCTCCACCAATTGTGGATGTTTTCTCTCTTCTCCATCATCAAAAGCCGATTTGAGAAATAGAGATAAGGAATGTTCTTCCGAAAGGCCTTCTAGACGGTAATAGTTAGACGATTTAGTGCGCATCATGACAGCTATTGCGTGGCTACGAGTAGTCACTAGGATTTTGCTCCCTTCAACACCTATGTCTATGATATCCTTCAACTCATTCCATTTAACACGATTTTCGTTCCATACGTCGTCCAAGACAAGCAAGAACTTCTGACGATGAAGAGTATTTCTCAAACGATTTTGAAGTTGCTCCATCTCAAAGTTTTTGAAGTTTTCATTCCTCGGGTTAGGAGTAGAATTAAGGATTTTAATAAGCACGTTCCTAAGTTCAAAATCATTAGAGACACACACCCACATCTTCAACGGGAAACATTCATCAATGATCAAGTCATTGAACACCAACTTTGCAAGCGTGGTCTTTCCCATGCCTCCGAATCCCTCGATAGAAATAACAGAGGGACTCGTGTCATTACCATCTTGCAGCAAAAGCTCTATTATTTTCTTTTTATCATCTTCCCTTCCTATGACATTTGAGGCATTTACATGGGAATGAGTCATTTCCCTCCTATGCACGACACGAGTATCCATGTCATTAATTTGAAGGCCAAACATGTGCCTATCAGCTGCAACCTTCTCTAACCTGTTCTTGATGCCTTTTATCTCACGTGCCATTCTTAAACGATAAACAAGAGGATTACTAGTTGAGAACAAACGACGTACCTTCCTCGAGACGCTACCATGAGTGTTGACAACATGCTTCCGCAACGCTTCACACTCAAAGTTGTCTACTATGTCTTCGGCATCCGAAAATACGCGCTTAATCTGTCTCAGCCACTCGCTCAATGCATTGTTCTGCTGCTTCTTTTGCTCAGCATCTAACAGCAAGGCTTTGACCAGTGCCATAGTCACTCTCATCTGTTGTAGATCATGGTACACCCCCATGGCCAGAGAAGCTTTTTCAACGGCACGAGAAGCAAGCTTCCCTAGCAGTGACTCTGCAACGGAGAAAAGGAGTGATTCGGCCATGATTTTAGGTAGATAGGAATGCAGTGATAAACTTGCTGGAATGGTTCTATTTTGAATCATATCTAGCCATTTTGATAGATATTTATGCAAAGTCTAGTCAATGGAGAGCTATGCCGGCCGTTGCAAATATCCATTAGATTTTTTGTTTTCTTGAAGATGGAATTTAATACGAATCTGATGGGTTGATATGACATGTACCTATATGTTTACCGTAGCAGGTAGAAGAAAATCATTCTTCATTTAAACGTGTGCAAATAAAAGGAAATTTCCAAAGTCAAGTAGGGGAACCAGTTGATTTACGAAAAGTCAACAAGATGCTTTATTACATCATGATAAACTAACAAGCTTTTATAAGCCTAAACTGCAAACAATTTCATCTTTCTATGTTCGTTAGGGTGCCAAGAAATTTCTAAAAGACAGGATGTCCAACAAACTAGACTTTGGATTATATTTCACGAGAAATACGAAATCTTTATTTGTCCAGAAGTAATTTGTCAGTAAAAGACCAATAGCTCTTGTAAAATATGGGCTAAAGTGGTTGTGAAATATTTTTTATGCACTTAACTCCTTTACTCGTTTATTTAATTGGGCCAATTACTACTATTTTATGAATCGTATCGTGTATGGTATTTATACAAAGTATAAGTAAACGGAGAACTTTATGTATACTAAAAATTTATGGTTTTTGTAGTCTAGTTAGATGGGGTGTCACTATTTGTACACCCATACATATAAAATAATGTGCATATGATTTCATGGATTTTGCTTGGTTGCGCATATAATAAATATAATGCCTATTCTTCATAGTAACACATTGATGGATAGAAGAGAGATCAATTTATTCCAAAAATAACTATTAAGAGCTATTGGTCATCTCTACTCTTTATTTTCTTTTACTCTAGTGGTTAAAGATAAGTTATTTGTCAAAACAATTTTGGAGAATAATTTTTTAAAGTTAATTTTGGAGTAATTTGATTTTTTTTCGCACATATATAATGTCTATTCAATGAGCTGGATTCCGCTGGTTTGTTGAATAATTTAACATCGCTGTTAAAAAAAATGCCTATATATTCTCTAATCGATGATTTTACATTATATTTGACATAATATAATAATGTCTATTTGCTGGAACCTGGATTCGCTACACTTGTGAGAATCGCCCCATTCATGTTGTCGGTCAATTGGAATCTTTGGATGCAAATTAGATGGCTGATCTTTTATCTTAGTAAAATAGATTTTAAAAACGTGATCTGTCGTCATATATACTTCATCATCTACTTATGGCCATAGCTATTGTCTTCCCTCTTGTCCAATCTAAATTAGGTTGACCATGTAGTCATGGGAGTAAATCCGAAAACAAAGCATAGTAAGCTACAATTTCCAATGGTCTTAAAGAATTAGTGGATAAAGATTTAGATGGTCTCAAGTAATCAGACTATAATTATCAATCACAATTAGCAGCTTAAGAAATGGTTGCATAGTAAAAAAAGGATAAAAAAATATAAAGTATAAAGTTATACATGATTTCATTTATGATTGAAAATAGTGGAGCTTGAACCGAATTTAGTTTAGCTCAACTCAATTCGTTAACCTTTAGTTCAATTCAAAATTTGAATCAAGTTTAATATAAACTTTAATTTTTTCCAGCTAATTAGCTCAAATCATATGAACCAAGAGTCAAATTTTTTTAAATCATATACATGTCAAACTTTTAATTTATAAGTAGATTTTAGATAAGATGATTGTTTAATTTTTTTAAGAATGCAAAATTAAACATATTATATTAGTTTTACAGGACCACAAGGTATGACAATAAAAAGATATAATTACAATCAAAGTATACATAAATAAAAAATATCTCATCGTGCATACATAAGATAATAGAAAATTTAATGAGTTATATAAATTTAATATATATATATATATATATATATATATATATATATATATATATACACTACAAAAAAAAGTCTTTCAAATATGGTTATTTTACACTTTCCATGAAGATTTTCAACCATCTTTCAATCCGTCATCACAAAAAGTCAACACTTTTCAAAAAAAGTCTTTCAAATATGGTTATTTCTCACTTTCTATATCAATAAATTTAGAAACTGGTGTAAAATGTGTTATTTTTGTTTAAAAAATATTAAAAAAGGTACATTCTAAGACGATTTTATGAAAATTGTCTTAGAAAATCTACATTCTAAGATGGATTTCAAAAAAACAATCTTAGAATGTACACTTTCTAAGATGATTTTCAGAAAGTATACATTTTGATAATTATTACACTATTTAATAACTTGATATAAAATGTGTTTTTTTATTAATCTAATTGTTGAATTATATCTACATATTAACAAGATCATTTGGGTCAAATTTTATCAAAATTGAACAACAACAATAAATTAATCAAATGATCCATATTTTAATATATTTTGAAATGTTTGTATTATGTTGATTTTAGTCTATATGAATGAAGTAGCAAATAATTTTGGATTAATATGAAATTTGACATACGTGATCTATGTCAAAGGAACTTCCAATCCAACGGTAAGTGTTAAGAAAACATTATCCAATTGAAAGTTATAGAATAATGTAATAGTTATCAAAATTACATCGGTGCAATTTGATCTCTCATCTTTGTGTGTATATATATATATACACACACACTACAACAAAAAAAGTCTTTTAAAGATGATTATTTTACACTTTTCATGATAGTTTTCAACCATCTTTGAATTCGCTGTCATGAAAAGTTAACACTTTTCACAATGGTTTTTAAATCGTCTTATAATCTTGATTTCTACATCGTTGTTTTAGAAAACTGATGTATAATGTGTTATTTTTCAAACCGATGTTGTTTAATTTTTTTAATGTTTATGGAGAGAGAGCTCACAATAGCAAGGAGGGAAGTAAAGCGCAATTAAGCCTTTTGAGTTTTGAGTGGAAGGAAGTAATACGACTTTCGACAAAAATCATTTGCTGAATACTAATATAAAGATGTCACACGAATGATCACTTTTGTACCATAAAGAACCAACAATTGCAGTAATGAGAAAATAATCTTTTCCCTACAAAAATTCAACCATACATTAAAGCATACGTGATACACTATTAATATAAAAAGACAACAAAAAAGCAAAGTTTTACAATTTGAGACTAAGCAAATATTCTTCTGCCATGAGAAACTGCAAAATATTTAATGTTAAATACTAGATAGGTAAATGATGAGACATAGGATCATCCAATACATAAGATCTCAAAGTGGGGATCAACAAAACCAAGCTCCTTTTCATCAGCACAATTGTATTCCAGTGAATAAACTCATGTTGTTAAAATGGAAAAGATGAGTTAGAAAAATGAGATGCATGCGCAAGCTGATCCCCCCAAAAGAAAAGGAACAAAAGTCAAAGAGATAAGATTACCAAAATGGCTAGATCCTATAAATGGCTCTGCCTCATCAATGACACCACCTTGTTGTTGCTCCAGAAATTTCAAGAGAATTAGAAATCATTAGGAAGATAGGTTATATAGAAGGAACCATTAACTTAATTTTGATAAATAAGTTTAACTTTAAGATTCTAAATCTATTTATAATATATAAAAGCTGAACTCCTTACTAAATTTAATTTTTATATTAAGTTTTAAATATATATATATATATATATATATATAATTTTTAAATAATATTTAAATAAAAATTGATCCATAATTTCTTATCTTTTTATTTTTATATTAGCATGTTTATTTAATTTGATATTTATTTATTTATTTGAGATTTTTCTTTACTATCTTAAGTATTATTTTCAATTCAACTTATTTAATAAATAAATAATTTTAATTCAATTAAGTCTATATCATACTTTTTACTTACAATTTTTTTATATATTTTATTTACTATAATAATTTTAATTTACTAACAATTATATTTTAATAATTATTTTTAGATGAATATTCAATCAACTCAACTTCAAGTATAATGATCTTTATCAACCTAGACAATCTTGATTTTGTAAAGTTCAAGATAGGATAAAATGAACTTCCTTCTTTTATTTTTTTATTATACACATTTTGTAACATTTAACAAACAATATCGTTAGTTTATTTTAATTCTTTGATTGGTGTAGTTAAAAAATTATAAATTTTATTTTAATAACTACTTTGCAGAAAAAAAATAGAACAAAATCAAATAAAAGAACTATCTTCTTCAAGTTTTGCCAACATTGATCTTGACAATAGAATGTCAAAAAATAGAAGATATTTGCAATATATAATGTCCATGAAATGGGCATCAAAATCACAGGTATGCTAACCTACCATGACCTTCGTATTCATAATATTCAATAATACTTAATTTTTTCTTAGTTTTAACATATATAAAATAATAGGATAATGTGTTCATAATTCATGCAACAATCAATTAGATTGATGATACTTTGGTTGAAATTATGGTGCATCTTCATCATCTAATGAAGAAGTTTATCAAATCTCACAAAGTCCTTTACGAAAAAGGCCAATAAATAAATTGTCACAAGTCAAAATCGAAAGCTACAATTATCCAATAAGTCAAATGATGCATCTTCATCATCAAAAGGAGAAGCAAGTCCATTAAAGAAAAATGTAAAAAAATAATTTGTCATAAGTAAAAGCTCAAAGCTACAAACATCCAAGAAGTCAAAAGATGCATCTTCATCATCAAATGAAGTTTATTCAATATCAGAAAGTCCATTAAGGAGAAAGGCGAATAAACAAATTGTTCTGAGTTCTGACATTACAGTTTAAAAACAAGCACACCAAAGAAAACAAAATTCAACAACAGGTCACCAACAAAAGGAAATAAATACAAAAGTCTATTTAAATGAATAATTTTCGGTGTTATATTCATATCATTTTTATGTGTTTTTTTTATCATTATGATTGACTATTTTTCTTTCATTAAATATATTTTTTGGTTGTTTTATTATGTTAATTTCACTTTATTCATATATTGGTCTTATAAAATTTATACACAATGCTTACTTTTATCTTCACGTTAATCAAATTTACTTGAATGATCAGCCTCCAATTTTAAAATATTCCCTTATAAATATATTGATAAATAAAAAATATTTTAATTTATACGCAATTTTTTTATCTCTTTTAACAAAAAATAATATAAAATATTATTGATAATTATATTTTTAAATTTGATTTATCAAATAAATAATTTATTTAAATATTTTTTTAATTATTTATAAACCCGCACAACACGTACCTATTTCTCTAGTTTATAATAGATACTGACTCTTTAATAAAATCGTACATTCATGTATAATTGTATATGTATAACAGTAAACAATATAAAAAAGGAAAATTTTATATAAAATCTATCTATTGATTATTAAAAGTATAACAAATTCCATGCTTTTTTCGACCTAAACCACACTATAAACAAATCATAGTCATTAAATATATGATATGTAATTGCATAATTATAATATAATAATGATTAGCAATTATTATAACTAGCCAGTAACTCGTGCGTACGCACGGGTTGTTGGCTTATTTATTTAGCAAGAATCCAATTTTTTTGTAAGATAGGAATAAAAAATGCATTTTTTATTTTATTTTTTTTCTTCTAATATAAATAATGTAGTTCAAACATGTAGTCCTTCAGAACTTGCAGGGTGAGAAAAGAAAGAAATTTCCTAAAAAAATATGAAGGAAAGTTAAAATGAAAAAGAAAAAAAAATGAATAAGAAACACCACATACCCACAGCTTCTAGTTGTTGAATGAAAGTCATTTGATTTCTCATATGAAAAATATCAAGAAATCCATTAAAGAAAATTGAAGGAAATAAAAAGCAAAAAAACAAATTCTGATCTTAGACATAAAAAAACTGCCCATCATAAAGAAAATTGAGCTTACATTGGTTATTTTGAGAACAAAGCTTCTTATTCTACACTTAGTACAAAAGTTCAAAATTTGATTTTTTGTACCTGAAATTGAAATCACTTTGATTTTAGAGTGAGAAAAGAAAAAGTCTCATACCAACTCCTAACTTTCTTAGTTAATTAGTTCCTGCATCTAAGTTAATGAATTTCTTTATAATTCCAACCATTTCTCCCCCAGGGATACACCCCAGACATCCCTTTGCAACTGCCGCTTCATTCATCTGATAAACTGAATCACCTCTATAAGCTTCACAACATTTGTCTCTTCTCTCTTTTGTTTCCAAATCATCAAGCAAATCTTCACCCGACTTAACACTTGGAATAGGAAATGGGTCAAGAGAAGATTTGGAAATAGTGGATTCCCCAATTGCACCAACAAAGTCTTTCAATCGGCAAATTGCGAACGGGACTGATTCAAAGCTATGATCTCCATATTCTACTGGAGTAGAGTGATCTCCTTTGGCACAAAGGAAAAACTGAAATTTTCCTGTTGATTCTGCTACCCATAGAAGCCCTGCCAGCTGTCCCAAGGCTTTATCTACCGCTTCTAATGCTTTGACTTTGAGGATGTTTCCTTTGTCATGAACATCATCGTCTATTGCATGTAATACCATATAAGGTCTCATGAGAATTAAGTAATCAAAAGATTTATAAATAAATATAACCTAGAAGGCTAGAACAGGGTAAGAAGAAGGAGAAATGAAGGAGCAACATTCTAAGAAAAAAAGATGCAAGACTTAACTCTAATATTGTGTTGTGGTGTCATATTCTAAGAGTCTAGGAATGCTTAATTTTTGTATGTCCATTTTACTTTTCCTGGATTCAATATAATTTTTTGACAGTCTTATTCTTCAAGAGGAGCATACAACAACAACATTAAACACGAGGCATTTGTTTGCAATAGGCATCATATCCTTTACATTAGGCCAGAGATTCAATTACAATTTAACACTTCTCAATTTTTGAATTGCAGAAAAAAGATGGTGGAAAATTGTCCATCTATAAAATGAGATTCTGAAAGAGCCAGGAGGCAAATAGTAAAAGCAGATAATGAAACCAAAAGTTGTAAAATTATGACCTTAATATGAAGAAATCCAAAGTCATAGCCATCTGGCCGGCCTGCTTTAAGCTCATCCTCTCCAGGTACAAAAACTCTGGGACAGGACTGTAAAGGAGCTGAGAGTGCTTTAGCTATTGTTGATGCTTTTGATGTTAGTAAAGTTCGATAGTCCCCAGTTTCTCCAGGAGCATCTAGAATATCAATACCAAGTGATAAGCCAAGACCAACAATTATTTTCATTGGAGCTACCATGCATGGCCACAAACCTTGTCTATTTAAAAATGGGGTAACCTGTAACATACAATTTAGCGATAGATGCATACAACAAATAAGTGGACATAAATTAGCTTATATAACCTGGACTGCAGTTCATCATATTATAGTTTATTCTTATTGGCTTAGATGGAGGATATAATTAACGGACCAACTACCATTTAAATTTTTATCCAAGTATTTATGGAGTATATAGAGAATGCTGAAGTTACAGAAAAAACCACTTTTGTGGCCAAACTCAAAATCTCAGTCACCTCCTTTTGAATTAAAGCAAAAAATCAACATATCCCGTCTTAGCTAAGCCATCAATTAGAAATTTCCAAGCCACTTCATCATAATTATACCCGCATCGTAGTAAACTACAAAAAACTAATCATTATGATAAAACACGGGCATTATAATCTAGTAATCTAGAAAGTAACATTTATCTACATCAACCATACTCAAATGATGACTACCTAAGATCACACTGAAAACAAAACAAATTTGTTTTTGAAAATCTGGCATTCCAATATGAGTCATCATCACACTCATGCACATTCCATAGCATTAGATTCGATGCAAAAGACCACAAAAATAGTCATTGAAGAAAACGTGCAAGGATGCTCTGATAGTCAAATCAAATATGTTTATCAAATACTATGCAAGAATTTGATTTGAAGATCAGACTTAGATCAACATCTATTCATAGTTACCACACACCAAGATGTCTTTAATCAAATCCTGCTTCCCCTTTGAACCATTATAGTGACCCGTTTATCACTGCTACTTTGGCTTGTTCTTGTAGCACATTTTTAGTTTCTTCTCCCTCCTCAAACACACTAAACATGTATCACTGACACTGGGGCCAATTACCACCACTACTCCTCCAATAATGCTGGTATAATACACACCATAACAATTCATCAGATGGGTGGAAAATAATTAAGGCCAGATTGATTAAGAAAATTAAATTAATTCAGGAAAAGAACTAAGAAAAGAAAAAGTCAACTGATTTTTTGAGTTTAAAATCTGTTGAAGATATACTTTTGTAACTGCATAATATTTTATTTTTCAGTTTTTAAGATAGGATTTAGTAAATAAGTTGGTTTCTTATATTTTAGGAGTAAGTCAGTTTTAATGGATTAGCCTAGTCAATAAGTAGTTCCTATCTTTAAGGAGCAAGTTAGTTTTAATATTCCGTTTTACTAATATCTTGTTATCTAATTAGTTTATCTTTTACTATTTATTGTATCGCTGCTGAGAACAATTTGAATTAGAATAGAATAATTCTATTTCCTTTGCATACGCATTGTCTCTCTTCTCTCCTCTGTTTTTTATAATTTCCTCCTCAAAACCAACAATTGGTATCAGAGCCTTATTCTTACGAGACCTCTACCATGGAAGGTGAAGCAAGTTTTTCCCACCTAACTCTTCCAATCTTTGATGGAGAGAATTATGATCTTTGGGAAGTGAAAATGCAATCCTACATGGAGTCTTTGGATTTGTGGGATGCTGTGGAAGAGGATTATGAAATATATTCGCTGCCTGAAAATCCCACCATGGCCCAAATTAAAAATCACAAGGAAAGAAAGATGAAGAAGGCAAAGGCGAGATCATGTTTGTTCACTGGTGTTTCACAAATGATATTCATCAGAATCATGACTCTTAAATCACCCAAAGCAATTTGGGATTATCTGAAAGAAGAATACGCTGGAGATGATAGAATACGAAGCATGCAAGTGCTAAATTTAAGGAGGGAATTTAAGCTTCAAAGGATGAAAGAGTCGGAGACAATCAAAGAATACTCAAACAAATTGTTGGGTATTGCCAACAAGATAAAGTTGTTGGGAAGTGATTTTGCTGATTCGAGAATTGTAGAGAAAATTTTGGTAACAGTGCCGGAGAGGTATAAAGCATCTATAGCTTCATTGGAGAACACAAAGGATCTGTCGAAAATCACATTGGCAGAAGTGCTACACGCCCTGCAAGCTCAAGAGCAGCGAAGGTTGATGAGGCAAGATCGTGTTGTCGAAGGTGCTTTGCCCGCCAAACATCATGAAGTTGATGAAAGCAAAAAATATTTTTTCAAGAAGAATCAACCAGCAAGCAGCGAAAACAGTGCAAACAACCAAGGTAAGGATAAAAAGAAAAATTATCCACCTTGTCAGCATTGTGGCAAAAAAGGTCATGCACCTTTCAAATGTTGGAGGAGACCAGATGCAAAATGTAACAAGTGCAACCAGATAGGGCATGAAGCGGTGATCTGCGCCAACAAAAATCACCATGATGAGGGAGCTCAGATTGCTAATCAAGAAGAAGAGGACCAACTGTTTGTGGCCACATGCTTCTTGAGTAGTGAATCAAGTGAAAGTTGGTTGATTGATAGTGGTTGTACAAACCACATGACAAATGATAAGACTCTATTCAAGGATTTGAAGCCAACTAATGTCTCAAAGGTCAGAATTGGGAATGGTGGCTATATTCCAGTAAAAGGAAAAGGAACTGTTGCAATTTCAACGTGTTCAGGTACCAAATTAATATCAGATGTTCTTTATGTACCTAACATTGACCAAAACTTGCTAAGTGTAGGTCAGTTGATTAAAAAGGGATTTAAAGTGTCCTTTGAACATCAACATTGCTTTATCTATGACAATTTTGGCCGAGAAGTTCTAAGGGTTAAAATGAAAGGTAAAAGCTTTTCATTTGATCTAGCAGAGGAGGAGCATACAACCTATTTCACTCAAGTCACACCCACGGAACTCTGGCACAAGAGACTTGATCATTGCCATCTTGAAAGAATGCTAAACATGAAAAAAAGGAAATATGCAAAAGAAAATTTGAAAAAGTTTCAAATGGAAGAATGCAAGTCTGTTAGCACACCAATGAATCAAAAGGAGAAGTTTAGCAAGGAAGAAGGTGTTGATAACATTGATGAAGGATATTGTGGGAGCTTGATTGGATGTCTAATGTATCTCACTTCAACAAGGTCAAACATTCTATTTTCTAAAGAGAACAAAACTGGAATTTTTGTTGACAATCAAGTAGCCATTGCTATTGCAAACAATCCCGTGTGTCATGGGAAGATTAAACATTTCAACATCCAGGTTTATTATTTGATAAAGATGCAACAAAGTGGAGAAGTGAACTTAAGTTACTGCAAGTCTAAAGATCAATTGGCTGACATGTTTACAAAGTCACTACCTATCAACAAACTTGAACTCAAAGAATTGGAGTTTGCAGTTTCAAAAGCAAGGAGGAGTGTTGAAGATATACTTTTGTAACTGCATAATATTTTATTTTTCAGTTTTTAAGATAGGATTTAGTAAATAAGTTGGTTTCTTATATTTTAGGAGTAAGTCAGTTTTAATGGATTAGCCTAGTCAATAAGTGGTTCCTATCTTTAAGGAGCAAATTAGTTTTAATATTCCGTTTTGCTAATATCTTGTTATCTAATTAGTTTATCTTTTGCTATTTATTGTATCGCTGCTGAGAACAATTTGAATTAAAATAGAATAATTCTATTTCCTCCGCATACGCATTGTCTCTCTTCTCTCCTCTGTTTTTTTATAATTTCCTCCTCAAAACCAACAAAATCTCTGCACTGAAGAATTATGGAATTTTACATGGTATACCAATCAAAAATCATGTTAAGAAGGATTTTTATATTAGATATTCTAAAAGAAAAAAAAATTATCATGTATGAAAATTTGTTATTGTTGACAATATATCTTTTTTAGACTCAATTCATATATTATTGAAATTAACGACTATACATTTGAAAAATTTACATTGATGAGAAGCCATGTCAATTGAAATGTTGCTTCAGTTGGTAGTACCTTCCAAGATGGAGTTTCTTTGAGAGAAGAATGCAGGCCAAGGCCGTGACTATGATCATACGCAGGGGATTAAATGCAGTCACAAACATTGGCCCCGTGGTTTTAATAACCATGTCTTGCACGTAAAATTGGATTGCTGATGTTACTATTCCCTGCATCATCACAATCATATCACAAATTATCAAAGAGTGTTGCTAGGTGCACCAGCATTTTTGTTGGTGCACCCAGCACTTGTAGTGAAAAGGTCGTAATACCCTTGACTTATTTTTTAAAAAAAATAACGTGAGACTCTCTCTCTCCCACCCTGCCTGCGTTTCCGCTTCTTCTTCCTACGTTTTCTTCTCTTCTTCCTCACCTGTCATTTTCGTATTGTTGTTGCTCACGTCACCGGCGTTTCCATTTGTTGTTGCCGTTAAGAGGAGGTTGCGGGAAGAGGTTCTTCTTTTTCTTCAATGAGGAGCTTGCCTCCATTGTTGCCGTGAATAGGAGGTTGCCATGAAGAGGAGGTTGCCATGAAGAGGAGGTTGCCATGAAGAGGTTGCGAGGTGCATTGAGGAGGCTTCCGTGAAGAGCAACGCCATCATCCACCGTTGAGGGAGCTTCGTCACCGTCCACCGTCGAGGTAAGCGTCGTAACCATGTCGTTTCCGCCATTGTTGCCGGAGTTAGGATGATCCGATAGGGTAGATTGTTGATTTGTAAGTGGAGAGGTGTGTGTTACGGATCAAGTTGATCCGTAAGCATATTCTGGATCAACTTGATCCGGAAGATGCTTATGGATCAACTTGATCCGTAAGTTGTTGAATATGCTTCTGGATCAAGTTGATTCGTAAGCATCTTTTGGATCAACTTGATCCGGAAGCATGTTAAACACCTTACGGATCAAGTTGATTCGTAAGCATCTTTTGGATCACCTTGATCCGCATGATGCTTACGGATCAACTTGATCAGTAAACTTTCCTCGAGCAGTTTACGGATCAAGGTGATCCGTAAGCTTCTTCCGGATCAAGTTTATCTGGAAAAAGCTTACGGATCACCTTGATTCGTAATCTTCAATCTTAATTTTAAAAATTGCTAAATATTTGATAAATAGTGAGTTTTTTTTTTAAATTAGGAATTTTGGTTATTAGGGTCATCTTTGAATCTATGCTAAATATTTGATAAATAGTGTCATTTTGGAGAATATCAATTGTTTCAATTTGATTTAATGCAAATATGTAATTTCCTTTTATGTAATTGCCACTTAGCATCATAAGTAGGAGACTACCTAATGCACTTGCTGCCAAAATGACATCACCCCTTGAACTTGAATTCTTGGCTATGTTTATGTATGCTTCATAGGTTTCATCCAAGGTGCCATTACTCTGGATGAACCTTATACCCTTAGCTCTAGTTTCATTCCTGTAACCTACAACAGTTGAGTGGTCAAAATTCAGGATTGAATATACTGAATTGGTGACTAAAAAAAAACTAGTTAAGCACTATTCAAATAATTTTTTTTATAAATATTCATAGAAGAAAATAGGAATGTAAAATGAAATGAATTTTTTTCTTTAATCCATAATGGATTTATGGATTTATGTATCAGCTATTGGAAAAGCTACGAGTGTCTATGGAAGTTAAAGTACATACTGATAGAAGAAATTTAATGTGTTCTATTTTTTTTCCTATAAGCACTCATGAAAAAAGTGAATCCAATTAATTTTTTAACCACATATTGTAGGTAGTTATTAAAAAGCTTTATTGTTTTTTTTTTCTTTCACTTACTACTGTGATGAAAGATGATACTCTTGGCTGTGGCATTTAGAAGGACTGTGAGGTTCTTTGGGTTCCTTGCATTTAGAAGGTCAGCTGAGGTATGCCTCTTTGGTAATAGGTTAGTAATTGGTCTTCTTGTGCTAGTGCATTGTCTTGATGAATGGAATTGAAGTGAGTATTTACAAGACACTCCAACAAGAAGAAATGTAGGTGACGATAGTTGGATTGTGTGTAATTGGTTTGAAAGTGGATTTTTGTTATATAAATATTTTTCGTCTTACACATAGTTGAGTGAAGTGAAGAGTGGTCTCTTTTAAGGAATATGATGGGAAAATAGTCGTGCACATAACAACATGAGGATTGTGAGTTTTTTCATGACGAGGTCCTGATTTTAGAGGTTAAATTCAAAGCTTAAATGATATGGTCCATTTGACAAGTCCATGACAATACATGTTACTAACAGGAAATTAATTTAGATACGATGCATGAAAGTGTGAAGTCTAAAACTCTATGAATGATAGGTATAAGTTTAAGCTAATTATTGATAAAAAAAGAGTAAAAATACTAGTCGCTTAATATGGTGCATACCTCTAATACATCCAGCATTATAAATGCACCTTCAAAATTTAACTTCAACTAATATTAACATTGGGTTTGATAGATTTTTAATTGTCTAAAATTTCTAAAAAATATACATTTAAACTAAACTTTTCAAATACATAAATGTAATCATGGCAACTTGCAAATAAATAATTAACTAAATGACAACCCTACAGTAAATGAAATCCTGACAACTTGCATGACTTTGAGTCGATGAAATTTGCGTTAGACCAATGAAATTTGAGTGAATGAAATCAGTGATGGAATTTGCGGTACTGATTTGCAGATTATGGTTAGGACCAGAGGATTAGGTCGTGTCTTAGGTCACGTTACTAGCAGAGGTGTGGGCAGAGGAAATCGTGATGATTTTGATGATGCTCCACAGCGCCGACGACCTACCGCATCCGCACGTAGACAGAGAGTAGCTATGTCACAACTGAGCACGATGAGCCAGTGGTCCCTGCGACCGAGGCTGTTGGAGCTTCGGTTGGGGCTGCCGTATATGCGGATGAGCTGATGGCAGGAGGTGATGTCAATGAAACTAGGGCAGACACTCCTGTAGACAAATGCGCACAGGCTACTGAGGATGAGCCTGAGTGGTTTCCGGGTGGTCCGAGCGACCCATCCGTGTTGACCGAGTATGCGGATCACGTTGCAGGCAGTGTATGGATGGGAGAGGTATTTATAATATTGAATTTTAGTTAGTTGTTAATTATACTTTATGATTGAAATTTGTTTTCCTTTAAAAGATGATGTTAACGAATTGTGTGTTCCTTTAAACTTCAATTCATGAGCATCCTGAGTTGAAGCTATCCTCTCACGGGAGGAAGGTGCATAGTTTAGGCAGGCCTATCCCTACCATTGAGGGGCTAGTTGTTGGGACAGGACTAAGTCCTCTGATCGCGTGTTCGGTAAACACTGGTGATCAGGGACTTTTGTCTTTGTTTGTCGAGCAGTGGCACCGGGAGACGTCTAGTTTCCATCTCCCTGTGGGAGAGGTGAAGATCACGTTGGACGATGTCTCTTCTCTTCTGCATCTGCCCGTGGTTGGCGACTTGCATGCCTTTCAGCCTTTGCACGTGGATGATGTGGTAAAGATGTTGGTGGACTTATTGACGGTCTCTGCAGAGGCTGTCAGGGCTGAAACAGGACAATGTCATGGATCGTACATACGCCTGCAATGGGTACGTGATATCTATGAGCGCCGATGTCAAGCAGGTCATTGGACAACTGCTGCTCACGCGTATCTTCTTCATCTTTTAGGTTGCACTATGTTTGCTAACAAGAATGCAATCAATGTTCATGTTGTGTTTTTGGAGGCCCTTTGTGACCTCAGTCAGACCGGGAGGTACACTTGGGGAGTAGCTGCACTGGTGCATATGTACGACCACTTGAATGATGCTTCTATAAGCAGTAGCCGACAGTTTGGCGGTTACATCACACTGTTGCAGGTAACAAACATGTTTTTCATTCATTAAGGTTCAACAATGTTTAACTTTAAATTTTGTTAGACTTTCACTATTAATGTTTATGATTTTCATGTTACCTCTGTAGTGCTGGATATACGAGCACTTTCCCTCAGTCGCAGAGTCCATTGTTGATTCGGACTATGACGAGGATTCATCGCGGGCCTATAGGTGGATTGCTACGAAGAAGACCGTGAAAAACATACGTACACCAATGTACAGGGAGCGCTTGGACCGACTCCGGATTCCGGATGTCTGTTGGATCCCATATAGGGAGCACCAACCAGTCCGAGACTCCCATATGATTTCATGTTATTCCGGTCTCCTGCGCTGGGGGCCTGTTGTTGTGTATTATCGACCAGAGAGGGTCATGCGGAAGTTTGGATACACCCAGACCATTCTTGCTCCGCCTGTCGATTCATGGGTGTCGTATGATGATATACACGACATGTGGATGCACTATTCGGATCATATGGTTGCAGAAGGTGAGGTGTGCACTGTGTCAGGTCAGTGTGCCAGCGACTACATAGACTGGTTCTTCCACATTTCGCATCCTTTCATGACACCAGGCCAGGCATCAGATCCTCCGCCAGATGGTCATGCTCTGCCGCCCCGAGTCGTCCCTCAAGTCCCAGAGACAGATATCCCTCACGTGTCGGAGCCAGGAGAACCATTGACATCTGTGAGGCCCGTTGTGGACGAGTCTAGACATGCAGTGGTAAGTAATACAAATAATTTACGTCATTTACGTCAATATTTTCATAATAATTTTTCAAATCTATTTTTTTTTATTTAACAGGAAGTTTGCTATGGGATTGCTGAGAGGTTGGAGCGCCATCTAAGCCTAGGGGTGGTCATGCCAAGCTCATCGACATATGAGGTGATCGAAGAATGTCTCAGGATGGCCAAAAGTGTCACACAGGACCAACTAGTATATGTTAGGTCTCGATGCAGGCGGTACACGGATCAGACATAGTTTATTTACATGTTTTATATTGATATTCGATGTATATACAGTTATTGTACTTGAACCCATTTCATTAGTAATGTTGGTTTTATTTATTTCCATTAGTAATGTTAGTTTTATTTATTTCCATTGATTGTGTATTCCCTTTGCCTAATCTAGCTTAATGTTGGTTTTCAAAATGTTTTAAAATTTAATTATCGCTATACTAGGTATAATTATAGGATTGTGATCAACTCGCTCAACGTGTAAATTAATAACGTGTAGTTTATTTACTCCAAGTGAAACAGTCAACTGAAACAATCAAAATTAAGCTCAACGTGTAGTTTATTTACTCCAAGTAGCATATAATCCATATACTTATAGGTTTATTTTTTCATAAGTTTATTTTTTCTAGAATATTTTCACCCCCTTAAACAAGAGAAAAATTATGATGAACATACATTATAAAAAAAAAAAAAATCAATATTTAGAATAAGTTTAGATCTTTTTTTTTCTTGGTGTACAATAGTCTTATAGAAATTAGAATCTACAACCTTATACATACTACTTAAAACCCCATTTTTTGGCCAACACTAGAAGGTTTAATACGTTTATATCTAATCATGATCATGGCTTTCTTTACACCAATACATGTCATTGAAAATAACTTATTTTCTAGTGAATTTATACTTCAAATATAATGCTTTTCATTTTAATTTTTAGAATTTCAATTTTAAATTTTCATTTTTTTCACAGCTTTAACTTTTAAAAATAAAGTATAGGTTTTATAATTGTAAATATTTCCTTTAAAAAATTGTAAATATTTTTATTTCTAAAATAGACTATTTTAGTTCTACTTGAATCTAAGTTTTATTTATTTATTTATTTATAATCTAAGCATTCCTTTAAGTTATTCAAATGACTGAATACAAATGGTTAATATAAAAATTAAGGTTGAATTGTTTGAATAATACACAAATTTGATTTTTAATAAAAATAATTTTTAATCAAATTTTAATTAACTTCTAACTGAATTTCAAATTAATGAGAAATCTTTTTTTTTTCTGACGAATGGGATGATTAAAAAATACAAAAAATTCCTTGGTGCAAAGAAAAGTCCTAATGTGAAGTGAAAATGGTGGATGCTTGCCAAAGTGACTTTATATCTAGCGAAAGAGCCATAATTTGAACAAATTGCCGAATTACATTTGCATCAAACATGATTCGCTTATAACAAATACACGTGGGAAAATATTGTTGGTGGTTGGTTCCAAAAAAGACAACAAGTAATGTTAATATGAGAAACGATAGTCAAGTCAACTTGCCTCGCTTCCATCATGCCATCATTTCCTATCCTTATTCACACACTCACTTCAACACTAACACTATGGCCACACGATGGAGAATGACTAAAGCCACCGCCACTATCTTCGGTGTTTTTCTCATCTTTTGCTCCTCCTTTTCATCGTTGGAAGCAACACCAGTTGGTTATGGCTACACAATCTCAATTGTTTACAATTTTCCCATAACCAACTCTTTAACTACAAACCTTGATCTCATCAAACCCTCCTCTGTTTTCAGACCCGACATTTCACACCTCTCCCTCACTGCCAGGTAATAACAACAACATCATTATAATTAGGCGTAACATTTATATTTTATTTTAAGAGACTAAACAATAAAACCTTCTAATTTGAGACACTAAAAAAATGAACTACTCGATCTTATAGTAGTTTCTTTAAAAAAAATGAACTACTCGATTTTAAATAATTAATTGTTATTTTTTGTTTGTTGTAGTTTTTTTTATATTTAAAATAAATTTGCAAGACCGACAAAAAACTAAAAGTAGTAGAAATCAAATTTAACAGAGAACGACAACTCATCTTCCATTTCCAGAAAAATAAAAAAAACGATTATGCGATACATGAATTCAAACAGTACATTAACTTCAATATAGTCGAACGAAATTAAATTTGCATCAAATACTACAATTAACTCATGCTAATTTTGCGACAAGGACAACTCTTCTTCCATTTCCGGTACAGGTTTATTAAAAACAACTAAAATTTTTATTGGCCCAATCTTTTTCCAGTCATTAGACTCAATCAACACCTTCATCACGTCATCGTTGGTTTTGAGTTTAATTATTTCGAATTTTATAACTTTTTTTTGAATACTCATGGTGACTTGGTTTCCGAAAAAACAATTGTCTTACTATTTGTGTTTCATCAATACCATAAGGGGGAATCCCAGAAGGCGCAACTTGCTTGATCGAATCTTTCAGTTCATCCATGGTACATCCGGTGGGTATGTCAAACTTTTTAGGATTTTTTCCTGTGAACAAGTAACCAACAAACTCATTTTGGCGTGACATGTTCCACCTCCCATTGTAATATAGCAGGGCATCATGAGTAGGGGTCATAGTGGCTTGAAGTAAGTTTAAAATACCATCTGGTGTTATAGCAATGCTACATAATAACTCAATCGGACCAACAAACGAAAATTCATGATTACACATTAACATTGTGTTAACATCAGCATCATCTTTTAGTTGCATACATTGAAACTGAAATTGATTACCTGCATATGTGAAAGGCTGTCGGTAGTAAATTTCATCCAAAATTTGCTTGTCAGTTAGCTTAAGGGTATTGTGTATTCTGGTTTTTAACGTTTGAAAATCACAACTATTAGGTACTCGAATAGGAACTTGAGTGGAAGCTTGAAAGGAAACACCACTGTCATTGTGACCAATGGATCCATTTGGAAAAATAAAACCTAATGTGAAGTTCACAATTGTCTGACTGCTTGTCTCTCCCATGAATGCCATAGTTTTTTGTAAGAGTTGGGTTACGACTGAAACATGTGGTTTTTTTACAGTGTTAGGCTATGTCATATATATAGAGTTTTAATATCAGTGCTGCATTTTTTAAAGATTAAAAATACGCATACACATGTTTTCTGTATGTGTTGTCAACTACACCAATGGCGTTACATGCTTTAGCTTGCATTAGATCTGCATGTGTAGTCATGTTGTGCAAGGTCCTTTCACGCGCTTTATGTTAATGCAGATAATAATTTATCATACACGTTTTTTCACAATATGTTGTAAACTCAGACAACGATATATCATACATGCTTTTTTAGAATTAAGTAATAATTTTGTTGTGGGCGTAACAAATATACAAAGACACATAAATGTGAATATCCAATTCAAAACGATCAGTCATTATAAATTACATGTTCAATCATCATTTATGTCAACATAGTCTCTCTTGAACATCACGAAGCTCTTGTAATGCTGCATTCTACTAATATATGGATTTGACCACGGCTTCGCCTGAGGATGACAATTGCTAGACCATAACAATGCTACAAGCGGTAAGGGACAACGTTCTTTTAAATAAACCTGTTGTACATGAGAAAAAGTGTTAACTCAATCCTACAAAACTCATTGCATAAATATAAAAAAAAACACTTCATATCTACAATGTACCTCAACAAAATGATTGTCATACACATGACCGATACAGATTATACGATGCAATGAAGAATTTGCCAGCGGTTGACTTCTAAGAGGAAAGAATGTCGTGCTTTGTTGTTTAGACAAGGATACAGCGATTACGTTATACCTTGATGCAATGACATGTCTCATGTCCGTTATATCCATCCACTTATCCGTAGTCACCTAAATGAAACAAATATACACGTCAAACTTAATTTCAAAGTTAAGTCTTAAAAATCAAATACATAAATTACATACCTTGGTTAACCCATCAACAAGTAGTAACATCCTTAATTTTTCAAATCTCTCTGTGCCACCAAAGAGCTTGATATAGTCTTCTGAGAATTTGGCAAGTTCTTTAAGCATATGGTTGCGAACCACCGACCAAGAGTCTTCACCCATACCTAATAAACCGGCAACCGATCGATATCCACAGTTACCATCAGCTTTGACATCAATGATAACTGCTAAATATGAGTTATTTTGATGATAAAAATATATTGAAAATATCTTTAAAAATATTTATTTAGCAGTTATTTTTGTATTAAATGATAAGAATTGATATTTTTCTTATTTATGGCTTGTAGATATGAAAAGGAGAGATTAAAAGAGAAAAAGATAGAGAAAATATCCAAAATATCAGGAAGTCTCAGGAAGATATGATTAAAAGCAAAACAAATCCAAAAGATATCAAAAATATCAAAAAAGAAAGATTTCTAGCATCAGCCCAAGTCCACTCCAACAATTATAAAAAGAGAGTCAAGCCAAGGAGGAGACAGACACGACAGAACCCTCTCCTAGGGGTTTCATTTACTCCCTTTTTTTCTTTCACCCCTCTTATCCTATCAGTTCTTATACCCCATCCATTGTAAAGCCCTCAATGGCCATGAATGGCTAAACCCCTAGTTAGGGCCTGGTAGACCTAAGAGCCAAGCGATGTATGATGTACTCACTATTTATTAATGCAAAGGTGTTTTTTATTCTATTATCTTTTTTGCTTTTATCTTGCATTATTCATCTTTATATTCTGTTAGGGGTTAGACCCTCGAGAGAGGGTAACTTCTAAATAAGATTTAAAGAAGATATGCATGCATTGGTTTTAGGGGTTAGACGCTCGGAAGAGGGTAACTTCTAATAGAACAAAAAGAAAGGATTTCATAAAAAAATCATTACTAGGAATAGAATGATAATTTTATGCCCATGCATTCTTGCAAACATCTAGAATTCATACTTCATGCATTTTATTTGTTGAGTCTTTGCAAAGGAATTTGGAAGATAGATAAATAAAATAGGTTTGTCATCGTGAGAAATCAGAGGCAGGTAATTGAACATATGTGGGTAGAATAGAATCACCTAAATTGATAAAGAAAAATCATAAACGCATACATCCTAGGCAAACAAGGCAGACCAGGTCCCAACCTTATCAAATTCTGATTTTATTTTATTTTTATCTCCTATTTTTATCTTTTATTTTTCTTATCTTATATTTTCTTATCTTTATCTTAATCTTTTATTTTTCTCATCTTTTACTTTTATTTTCTTTTATCTTTATCTTCTATCTTTATCATCTTTTAATTTAAATCTTTTATTTTCATCTTTAAATCTTTATCTTATCTACTATATTTTCTTATCTTTATTTTAAATTCTTTATCTATTGCTTTTAAATTGGGTTTGCATTAATCTAAGTAGAAACAAAGTTCATGTGGATTCGACACTCGGACTTCCGAGTACTTTACTACTTGTGACAATTTGGTACACTTGCCAACGAGTTAACAATCAACAATCTTATCAATGAAGTTGTGCATAAATGGCTGAAACTAGTCCAACATGGGTATCATCGTTCTTTGATTTGCTTGCTCAGAGGATGATGCAGTACGCCTCACCGACGCATTGCTATTTTGCATAGATTCAAAGGCATCTACATACTCCCAATAAGATGGATCGCGCTTTGTTGACCTTGGGTTCCTGCTCATAGCTTTCTTCGGTGCCCCCTTTGTGTTAACCTTTGCTGGAGGAGGACACATCGAATTCTGATCAAGGTATGCAATTTTCCAAAGTTTAGTCTTCAGAGTAAACTTGCCACAAACATCAAGTTCTTCGAATTTTTTGGATATTGTTTCTATTTCTACCTTGATGCTCACTTCGGGCTCAGATAACCCTTGGTCTGAAAAACTTAGTCTCCTCCAAAACATATGGATTAAATCCAGTGGGATGCAACCACCAACATATTTGGATAGCTCACAAGCACATGGAAGACCAAGCGTGGTTCTCACCATGCAACCACAACTTGAGGGATTCTTGCCAGCATAGTCAACATGCTCTAATTCAGTAGCAATCTGATTTAAAGCATACCTTGAAACCATTCCAAGAAGCCTCCTGTATAAGGTTTTTTTTAACATATGTCCAACGACATGTGTACTTGTTTCAAATGATACTTTAATCTCCGTGTGCTGCAACGTAATCATGTTGTTCATGGCATCCCACATACTGCATAAGTCTCCAAGGCTATTTTGTAACAATCTTTTTAAAGACGAGTGAGCATATTCAATCCTACATTTCAAATACACAAATAAAAATAAACATATACAATAATACAATTCCATCAATTCATCAACATTAATAGAAATAGTTGAACAGTTTCATACATGTTTGTTGTTGTGTTTCCTAAGTGCATTACCTTATTAGTCCAGGTGGAAACAAATTTTTCCTTGTGTGGTATTATCCATGTTTCCTTGACATAGTCAACAAACATTGGCTAAGGTGCGCAAGCCATTTCGAATTTCTTCAGGCATTCATCAAATTGTTGTTCTGAAGGACAATCAGTCAGACATCCCCAACAATCCATGACATAATCCCAAACATTTTTTTGCCCAATTAGTGATTTACATTTGGCCTTCACATTCTTGTTTATGTGAAAGCTGCACAACAAATTTGTACAGTCAGGGAATACAGCCTTCACTACATTCATCAATGCTTGGTCTCTGTCAGTGACAATAACTCCAGGGAGGGCATCACGCTTTAAAAAAAGGCCTCGGAATCGTTGTAAAGCCTAGACCAAATTATTAACGCGTTCACCCTCCACATATGCAAAACCGGCAGAGAATGTCATCTCAATCGGTGTCACCCCAACAAAATCAAGCAATGGGAGTTTGTACCGGTGTGTTTTATAGGTGTTGTCTATCAAAAACACCAAATTACATGTGTTGACTAATTTCATTGCATCAGGGTGACACCAAAAGATATCACGAACCACGTCTTCATCCTTTATTCTATGCCAATGAATATACTGATCACGTTCAAGAAGCTTCATCAGATGTTGCATTTCAAGATCGCTTCCTCTTATGGAAGAACGAAATGCACTTCTTGCATTGTACATCTGTTTAATGGTCGTACAACTATTGGCATTGTGTTCCTTCAGAGTTAGCAGAATGTTTCTTGGCTTCACCATGGACTTCGTCATATCAGCAATAAGTGTTTTTTCAGCTTTAGTCAATCGCCCCGCATATGGATGTCCAACTAATGACTTGGCCAATTCATGATTATGCACTCCACAAATCAACTTCACCATCCAGCCTTTTCCTCCAATCACTGGCTTGTAACAAAGCTTGAAGGGACACCTACATTTCCTAGTCCCAGTGTCTCTTCTGATAAATTCTTTTTTCCTACACCTATACTCGCCACTCCTTTCACATCCAATTAACACAAACATAGTCCTTCCTTTAGTACTTGTGTTTGTGTCCGACCTTAAAATCACCGCCACAAATCCGTTTTCATGAGTAATGGATCGAGCCCATCAAAAAACATCCTCTTGGCACTCAAATACCTACAAAGCAATCCACATAATTTAAGTTTTCTACCAGTATTCATTTTATTAAATCTGTGACTAACATTAACATTATAACCTGAGAAGTATTGAATGCATTGAAACAATCAACATGTGGTTCATTTGCACCACATGCTTCTGCATTTTCATAATCTATATCCGCTTGTCCAGACATTATTTCATACATCCACTCATCTTCGTCCATCTAATCAACTCAAAGAAAAAAAGGAAACTAAATTCAAAAAACATCAAATACTAAAAATAATTATTCTTACGGATCAACTTGATCCGTAACTTGGTGTGTTACACTTACAGATCAAGTTGATCCGTAAGTCACTTACTGATCAACTTGATCCATAAGACTAACACACCAACTTGATCCGTAAGTGATCCGTACATTCCCGACACAGTCACCACCTTCTGCGTGCCTTGTTTGCTGCCACCGACCACCGCAACGCTCAACACCGGTACCTTCACCTTCACCGCACCTAACCGTTCCCAACGAACCCACGAACCAGAGACAATGCCGCAGGAAAAAGAGAAAACGAGAGAAGCACAACCAACAAAAATGACGTAAACTGCATTTCTAAAAAAAATACGTTTTAAAGGAAGAAAGAAGCTAGGGGCATTTTTGCCATTTAAAAACTTTGCTGGGCGCACCAGCAAAAATGCTGGGTGCACCTAGCAACACTCATTATCAAAACATGTAAAAATGGACTAAAGGTGTTGTTGTCTAGAAATGAAGGACTAAGGGCTAAAAATGTAACTTGGGTTGGGCCTTTAAGCCCAAAGAATACCAATCAAAAATCATGTTAAGAAGGATTTTTATATTAGATATTTTAAAAGAAAAAAATTATCATGTATGAAAATTTGTTATTGTTGACAATCACTGGAGAAAACATGCAAGAATGCTCCGATAGTCAAATCAAATATGTTTATCAAATACTATGCAAGAATTTGATTTGGAGATGAGACTTATATCAACATCTATTCATAGTTACCACACACCAAGATGTCTTTAATCAAATCTTGCTTCCCCTTTGAACCATTATAGTGACCTGTTTATCACTGCTACTTTAGCTTGTTCTTGTAGCACATTTTTAGTTTCTTATAGCTCCTCAAACACACTAAACATGTATCACTGACACTGGGGGATATAATATTTCACCGATAAATATAAAGGGAAATAATTAAAATGCACAAAAAATCAGAAAATATATTATCAATTTAAGGATATTCTAGTTCTAGCAATTTATCAACCAAAAAAATGAATAAAGGAAAAATAAAGCTTAAATGTTTTTCATACCTATAATATATTTATTTTTTAGGTTACTGCCTAAATAATATTTTGTTTTACTATATGATATTTTCAATTTTTTTACTTTTAATATATGTAGTTAGTCTAAATCTGATTGTAAAATAAAAATATCATGTAGTAAAATAAAGCATTTTATAGGTCATAAACTAAAAAAAAGATATATTAAAGATATGAAAAATATATTTAAGAAAAAAAATTATGAGATTGTTTTATTAAAAATAGATGCATAAACATACACAAAATGAAGGAAAGGTGGCTTACATGAAAGAAATTTGGAAGTTAGACAAAGGAGAAAGCTACAATGTATTTCAAGGTAAAGGTTGATACCTTTCTAGGCCAATGAGGTACTTGTCATAGATGGGGATCTGAAGGCGGCCATCAGTTGATGAACTTAGCACCTCAAAAAGATGTTCACTAATGATGACATTGGCAATGATAGGAATTGAAGGAGCTATTCATCATAAATCTTCTAAACCAACACATATGGCCTCATCGACCTTTTAGAAAAATTGAAGCCCATCAATGCTAAGAAAGATCAAAGTATAAAGACACCACAAACAAACCTATAATATAGTATGTATATAAGATGCAAGAATATAGATCATTAGGAGGACATACATTTTATATTTATTTGATATGCACATAAAAAAGGAAACTAACAACATATCAAGTTCAGAAAGTAGGAAAGAAGAAATTCTGAGTATAATTTGTTTTCACCCATAAATATAAAGGGAAATAATTAAAATACACAGAAAATCAGAAATATATTATGTAAATAAAAATGCAGGAAGCAATCAACAAGATAAAAATAGAAACATTATTGGACATGTACGTGTAAATCATTAATAAACTGTTATTTTATTTGAAGTTTAATTTCTATGAACTGTTAGTGGGAAAAAAATATTGTCAATCAATTAAAAATATGATATAACTTTTAAGGTAATGATTAAAAAAATCAATAAATTTACTACACATGTCAGTTTATGACAGGATGATAATATAAAATCAATAAATTTACATTCCAGTGAATGATACATTACTTTGTGTTCTAGGCATGGGATTTGTGGTAAGAAGGGAGGCCTTTAGAATTGATTAGTGAATGCTGAACAGATTCTTGCAATCTCTCTGAAGCTCTGTGCTGCATCCATATCAGTCTTCTGTGTCTGCAGCATCATCCACATGACAGGCCAAACATGTCATCTGTAGTTATGATGTTAGGTAATGAAATTGGCCTGCCTCAGCCCAAACTACCAGCTGTATTTGTTGGAGAAGGTTCACCACATCAGGAATAATCTTACATTCTGTCAACGAATTAGTATCACAGTTTTAGAAGCTGAAATATATATATATATATATATATATATATATATATATATATATATATAATATTTTTATTTGCATACCATTTTTAAGTTATGTGTACAACTCAGCACAGGATAAAGCCAATTTTGTCCTCAATCATCACATATCAGAAGCACCTCGGAGATTGTTTTCCAACCTTAAGCCTGTGATATGATGACACTATCAGGTTTTCACAGCCTCCGACCAATGTTTCCTTTCTTGGTGCTTTGCTGTATTGGGTTCTTTGATCAACACTGATATTTGGTACAAATTGCCTTCACTTGTTTTTGTTTATTTCCCCACCTTTTTTCATTGGTGCTTTGCATGAAATTTCAAATTTGTGACCAAACTGATCATTGTTGATATTCGCTGAAGTTGCTAACTTTGAGTCCTTGAGTTTCTGGATTCCCTTGGAATATGCATACCTGTTCCAATTTTGATATTCATCAACCCCCTCTTAAATTTTTTCAGTTTATTAAATTCTCCAGTTTGTATAGTTGCTACAATCCCTTAGTATTGTACTTTTGTTGTTCTGAATGGAATCAACCATTGTAGCAATTAGAAAGCAAGTTTAGATTGTTGTGTGTTACCTGTATTTTATTTTTGATACATCTGTTACCCTAAGTTACAGATTATGGTCAATGATCATTGTTAAGTTGAGTACACAACTTCGATGATTTCAATATCTTGTTAATTGTTCAAGAAATAAAGTCCATGTACCATTGTAGTTTGAGCTCCAAGTTTCATATTTGAAGTTCATATTTATTTCTATATAAGCAAGTAATTACATACAATAAGGAAATTTGCCAATTTGTGAGGGTTTTCAGCATACTTGGTATTCCTAGCTGTAGGTAAAATGTCAATTCTGTGTGGTGTGCCACACACAATCCAAAACCCAAATCAAAATCAAAATCCCTAAACCAAAAACCACAACAACAATAAATTTAGACCTATCACACACTAAAATTACCTAGAGTCCATACATACCCATGCACAAAGTTTCAAGATTTACAAAGGGGAAAAACCAAAGGATAGTAAAAAAATAAAACCCCAGAACCAAAAAACCAACCTTTATCTCACCCCAAATGAAAAGCAACAAATGGGTCGTTCACATTAACAAAAGAGAACCCAACTTTGCAGTGCTAGCTATCAAATCTATCACCTTAAATCTCAAGAACCACATGCATCTAACATTAGGACTTAAATTAAAACTAGAAAATCCTGGGAAGGGAAAATAAAAATAAGACCAAACCTTAAAATTACAATAGGAACCCCCCACTAGATTAATTACATCAAAATTAAAACCCAAAAAGATCTCTGATTTTGAAAACATAATCAATATGAACATGTCCCAAAATCATAATCCCCAAAACTACCCTTTGCAGCATCCAATCCCCCCAAAACAAATGAATCGATGAAATTCAAAGCAAAAGGACTCAAATTTACCTGCACTTACAGCATAGTTGAGTGAATCCACCAGAGGAGGCCAGAAGGTCTCGACCAAGTTGTTGAGGTTGGAGAGAGCGTGAAGCTTCACCGAGAGATGTGGCTCGTTCAGCATTGCAAGCATCCCACCCACAGAGCTCACCAAAGTCGTCGCCATGATTTCGCGAAGAGGAGTGGAATTCGAATAGCTAAGGTTAGGGTTAGGGTAATAATAATAAGAAGAAGAAGAAGAAAGGAAAAACCTGAATTTGAACAATAGCGGAACCTATGAGGCAACCGCGTAGTTGAGGCATGGCTTTTTGCTTGCTCCGGCACCAGCTCCCTCAACCTACGCGTCAACAAACAAACAAAGACAAAAGAAACATCCATGCAAGAGAACTGGAAAATCAAGCCAACCAAAATGAAACCAAAAAGCACTGAAAAAACATAACACACACATGCACAAAAATTCCCAACACCCGCAAACCACGATAACAGGATGATACAAAACACCAACCCATTGGAAAGCTTTAGCATCGAACACCCTGGCACAACAAAAAACAATAAAACAAACGCCCTGGAAGGTAACACAGGCATCTACGGGAATTTTAAAACTCACAACTCAGAATCCAGAAGCAAACAGAGCAACGTGGCACAACCCAAAAATGAAAAGCATGGCAGTTGGAATTGGACACACAAATGCAAAGAACAATAAAAAAATCTCAACCCACCGGAAAGCTTAAAACACCAAGCAATGTGGCACACCCACAAAATGAAAACTGGCTGAAACAAACCAACGAGGCACAACCAGAGGAGTGGGAATTGCACACCCAAAATGACAAAAAACCATTAAAAGGATCGCTGTCTAATTTTTAAGCATAGGCACACCAGTAATTTTACTATACTGCTCTTTTATTATATAGGATATAGATACTATATATAGTCTTCCGTGCATGCATTTTATCTTACATTCCTCATTCTCCCTATTCTTCCTAAATATTATCTCTCACACGAACGAAGATGCATGGAACAGCTCCATTTGGACGTTATCCTCAAGTGGTGCACATATCAAACATAGATTATTGTTGGATATGTAAAGTTTTATTATAATTGATATTTTAGTTTTCAAATATCCATTTGTATCTTTTTGAAACTAAAGTGTTTTATATTTTCAAGGTGCCTCTCATTTTTTACATGATTTTTTTCTAAAATTCCACAATGGTAAAGCTCCTAGATCCTGCTTTGAATGTGTTTCAAGTGTTAGTAACAAAACGTGATAACAAAGTACATTATTGTCTATGATATAAAATCAATTTTTTAAAGAAAAAATACATTAATTTTGTAAGATGTAATCAATTGGATGATGTTGGATTAAAAAAAGTTATTTTTATGACCTTGAATTATTTAATTTTTATGAGATCACTCTAAATAATGAAACATATAAAATCAATCTTTTTAAAGGAATGATGTTGGATAAAAAAAATATTTTTATAACCTTAATTTATTAAATAAGTATAAAATCACTCTAAATAATAATATAAAAAAATATTTTTAAATGAAAGTTATCTTAATTTTGTAACATGTGGTCAAGTAAATGATGTTGGATAACAAGATTCCTTAATTTGACATTAAATCAATCCCAAAATTTTCTATGAGATTACTCTAAATGATGAAGTATATAAATCAATCTTTTTAAAGGAAAACTTCCATAATTTTGTAACATGCAATTGGTTCGATGATGATGGATAAAAAAAGTTATTTTATGACATTAAGTTATTTGATTCATATGAGATCACTTCAAATAATAAAATATATAAAATCAATCTTTTAAAGGAATTAAACTTATTTTGTAACATGTGATCGGTTAGACATGCTAAGAAATAAACAAAAAATAATAAAATTATTTAAAATTGGGATTATTTAATTAACAATTTTGCTTGAAAATATCCTCTTTAATTTGAATTTACTGATTCATGAAGCTATCCTCTAAATTGGTTGTTTTTTTTTAATCTTATCCGGATAAAAAGCTTCCTTACTGTTATTAAATCCATCCCAATTTTTTCGTTTGAAAATAAAAAAATAATAAAATTATTTGAAACTTCAATTATTTAATTCTTATGAGATTAACTCTAAATAATATATATATATATATATATGGTTGCTTTTTTAATCTTATATGATAAAAAAACTTTCTTAATTTGCCATTAAATTTATCCCAATTTTTTTGTTTGAAAATAAAAAAAAAGATAAAAAAAATTATTTAAAACTTCGATTATTTAATTCCTATGAGATCACTCTACGATTACTCTAAATAATAAAATATATAAAATCAATTTTTTAAACAAAAGTTACCTCAATCAGTTGAATGATGCTGGATAAAAATTTATTATTTTATAACCTTGAATTATTAAATAAGTATGAAATCCCTCCAAATAATAATACATATAAAATCAATATATTTAACGGAATGTTACTTTAATTTTATAACTTGCAATCCGGTACATCATACTGGAAAAAAATATCAATCTAACTGGGTTTATGATCAAATATGAGATCATATCTTAATTTAATGACATGAAATTAAAATTAATAACAAATTTGTTAACTGTGGTGATATATTTTAATTTTGAAATGTTAGGCTTCAATTAGATATATCATATTAAAAAAAATCATATCAACGAAAGTAGTTGGGAATTGAGAATATCATGTAGCTAATTTCTTATGTTTTTTTTTTAATTTCAAATTGGTATTGTTTGGATAGAAATTGAAAAGCTTTGCATTAGCATAAATTGAGACACTATTACAAAGTAATAATAAAAGTTTGAGTGATTATCCAACCATGCTTCAACATGATATGTCACTAATCTTTCAAAGACAAAATAGACATGATATGTCACTAATCTTTCAATGACAAAATAGACTCATATATGATGAATTAAACTATGTTAGAGAAGCTTGGACTCAAGAACATATTCAATTGATGCAATCATGACTAATGCATAAAGAAGACTATATGAGACAATAATACGGATAGTTAATGATAAGAATCCAAAATTGTTTTCTATGTATGGATTTGGAGTAACAAGAAAAACTTATATTTGGAGAACTATGTCCATAATATTAAGATAAGAGATATTATTTTGACAATTATTTCTAAGAGAATAACTGCTTTACTCATTTCCAACTAAGACGAATTTAAGTCTTCATTTTATTTTTAAAAAATTAATATTTTATTTATTTTTGCATAATTACAATCATATGTTACCATTAAGTAAAATGTATTTCAATTCTTTAAAGTTTATCTTAAAGTATCTAGCATCTTTCTTTACTTATAATATAAGCATAATTTTTATCTCTTCTTATCAAGATTTTATTTCATATCTAACCATTCAAAGAGTTATTTATTCTTAATATATATCTTTTTTAAAAATAATCTAATAAGCTCATATCTTTAGACTTCACACGAACCATCCGATTAGTTCATATTAAATTGTGACTAGGGGTGAGAATAGGTCAGGCCAGACCAGGCTTTGAAAGGCCTGAGCCTAGCCTACGATGAATCTTTGAGGCTTGAGCTTGGCCTATAGCCTATCAAAGGCTTTTATTTTGGCTTGGCCTGGCCTTTTTAAAAGTCTGGTCTGGCCAGGTAGCCTTTTTAAAATTCTTTTTCACAATAAATATTTAATATTTTATGGAGTAGGAACGTAATAGGAAAGTTAAAGAAAAAGGAAAATCAATCAAAATAATGAGGAATATAAAAGGGCACATGACTCACACTTAAATTGTAATTAAAGTCCTTGATTATAGGAATAAAAGTTATGGAGCAGTAATGTGTAATCAAAGTCTGATAGTTTCAAAAAAAAATTAATTGTATCCAAAAAATAATATTATATATTGATACCCAAAAAATAATATAAATATATATATATATAGGCCGACCTATCAGGCTTATAAGGCTTTTTAATAAGCCAAAGCCTGATCTATTTAATTTAATAGGCTTTTAAAAAAGCCTGAGCCTACCATTTTAATTAAATAGGCCAATTCAGGTCAGACTTTATGTAGGCCAGGTTGTAGGCCTCTGTAGGCCAGCCTGGCCTATTCCCACCCCTAATTGTGACCATCAGAAACGTCAAATCTAATTAATGTCTAGACTCTGTACAGTCGAACCGAAAAATAACTTTGGTAAATGCATGGAGGTTGTACGCTCGAAACTCAGCGTCTTGGTACTCTCATCGAAGCCCAGATTAAATATGTCAGTAGTTTGCGTGGGAAATAGAAGAATGAATCCAACACACACATAGCACACAACTAGCAATATCATTGGCGGAGTCCAACACTCACCACTCCGACCACACGCCTCACCTTCTTCTTCCGTCGACTCCCCGCCAGCGGCCCCCGATGGCATCGTCATGGTGTCGCCACCGGACACCCAGGACATTTTCCACACGCCGCCGAAGGTGTCCTTGCTCCCCTCCTCCGACGACAGCTTAGACCGTTGCGTCGTTAGTCATGCCATTAACGTGGATGCCGAGAGTCAGGTGTTCGTCAATTTCTGCGATGGATTAGAGTTTGTCGATTTGGGGAAGGATTTGGATTTAGGGTTTTCTGAAGTTTAACTCACGCAGGAAATGAACGTGGAAGAGGATATGGGGAGTTTCAAAGGGAAGTTGGTCTCTGAGGAGAATGAACTTTCAATAGACAAAAGCAAAAACTGTTTTAAGAAAGTGGCTTGCACCGTTGAGGAGGGGAAGAAGTCAAGTGATGGGGCTGTGGAAGCTTCACGAATGAGGAAGAGCGGCAAGGACCCAGGGAAGCTGCGTGTGTTGTCACCCTTTATTTGTGGTCGTTGGCAGAATGCAATAGCGACTCGAATGGAACATAGTGGCAACAGTAGGGAGAAAATGAATGCTTTTTATGTGTTGAGATTTCTCTCACTAAACAGTGATGATGTTTAAGAAAATCTTGATCATCTCAGTTTGTTAGATGTGACAAAGGTATAGAAAGGTTTAAAGAATAATTCAGATGAAAGAATAGCGTAGTATATATATATACATACAAGAGTTTTATAATTTTTCATCTATTAAAGGAATGACAGTTGCACAAATTACTTTAGAGTTGTGTCTAAGTTACAGCTAACAATATTTAATTGTCTAATATTAATTAATAGAATATTTGACATATCGTAACTCTCCCACTCAAGTTGGTGTAAAGGAAATTATTTCAGTTTCAAGCTTCTCTTTGATAACATGTCTATCAATCTTCACATGCTTTGTTCTATCATGTTCGACAGGATTGTGAGCAATTGCTATGGCCAACGTATTGTCATAGTACAAACTCATAGTTTCATTTGGTTTAAAGCCCAAATCTAATAGCACATTTTTAACCCACAAAAGTTCACATATACTGAGTGTCATGCCTCTGAATCCTACTTCAGGACTAGATCTTGTTACTACAATTTGTTTTTTTTATTACTCCTCCAAGTTATAAGATTTTCTCCTACAAGAGTAAAGTATCGAGAGGTAGATCTTCTATCATCTTTTGAACCTGCCCAATCTGCATTAGTGTACCCTTCTACCTTTAAGTTTTCATGATTTGAGAACAAAATTCTTTTTCCAGGAGTGGACTTCAAATATCTTAAAATCCTCTCAACAACATCCATATGAAGCTTTCATGGGTCATGCATAAATTCACTAACAACATTCACTGCATAGGTAATATTTGGACATTGGGACAAATAAATTAGTTTTCCTACCAGCCTTTGGTATCTCCTTCTGTCTATGCGCTGAATTTGAGCATTGAAAGATTTTATGATTTTGTTCAATTGGTGTATTAACTGGTTTACTTCCAAGCAATCCAGTTTCTAATAGTAAGTCAAGAGTATATTTTCTTTGGCACAGAAAAATACCATGTTTTGATCTAGCTACTTCAATACCCAAAAAATATTTGAGGTTTCCAAGTTGTTTCATCTCAAGTTCAGATGCAAGGTATTGTTGCAAACTAGAAATCTCATCTTGGTCATTTCATGTGACAATCATGTCTTCTACATATACAATCAAAGCTGTAATTTTTCCTTTTCCTCTCTTCAAAAATAAGGTGTGACAAGAGTTACTTGCTCTATAGCCAAAAGCATTCATAGACTTGGTAAACCTTTCAAACCATGCTCTTGGGGATTGTTTTAATCCATATATAGCCTTCTTCAATTTGCAAACCTTCATTCTATTTGAATATATCATGCCTGGTGGGGAATCCATATAAATTTCTCCTAAAATTTCTCCATATAGGAAAACATTTTTCACATCAAATTGTACAAGAGACCAATCTTGATTTGATGCTAACGACAAAAGTATTCTCACAGTGTTGAGCTTGGCTATCGGTGTGAACATCTCTTGGTAATCTACACCATAAGACTGAGTGTAACCTTTAGCCACAAGTCGTGTTTTATACCTCTCAATAGTTCCATCAGCTTTGTGTTTGATTGTAAATACCCATTTGCTGCCCACAATTTTCTTCCTTCTTGGTAAGGACAGAAGATCCCAAGTGTTGTTTTTTTCTAAAGCTGCCATCTCATCAACCATTGCTTTGGTCCATCTAGGATTTGCCAAAGCTTTATGTATATTACTAGGAATAGAAATTGAAGATAATTGATATACAAATGATGCATATGATTGGGATAACTTGTGAGATAACACATATTTACTAATGGGATATTTAACTTTGGCTTGGAGTTCTAGTTCATATTTAGCTGGAGGTTGACCACGGTTAGAGCAAGGTGGAAGATCATATTGGATAGTAGTAGACTCGGTGTTTGGTGTGCTGGTGGTCTCACACAGACAAGGATCAATTTCATGATCGGTTTCATCTAAATTAGTAATATCAAGGGTAGGATCAAGAGAAACAATTTCATGATCAGTTTCATCTACATTAGTATTATCGGAGATAGGATCAGAAGGTACCTCTGAAGAGTCAAGATGAACCGGTGGATAAGATTAAGCCAATTGGTTATGATCAGAAGACACTATATTAACCAAAAAAGAAGTGTCCATCTTTAGGATTGGCTCACTTCCTGCAAAATGATCCTCACACGATAATTTATCTTCACACTATAATTTTATATCTAAGATATCAAATACTAACATCATGATTATGCACTTCACTTTCATTTCCCCCCTGAAGTGTAGAATCAACATAAAAAATTTATGCTCATTAAATGTCACATCCATAGAGATATAAAATTTCTTTTATGGTGGATGGTAAGCATGATAACCTTTTTAAGTTGATCCATGCCCAACAAAAACACATTTGATAGCTTGTTCTTTAAGCTTTGTACGTTGATGTGGGTGTAAGCGAACATATATAACACATCCAAAAACATGAGGTGGTAAATAAACCATGGAAGGAAGGATACAATGATCAGACAACACATCTAGAGGCCTTCTAAAATTAAGCACACTAAAAGGGGTTCGATTAATCAAATAAACTGTAAAGCTCACAACCTCACTCTATAAATGAGATGGGACATTACCATCTATCAAAAGTGATATTGTCAACTCTAATATATGTTTATTTTTCCTTTCAACCACTTCATTTTGTTGTGGTGAATAAGGACATGTAGTTTGGTGCAAGATGCCATTAGAGTTCATGAACTCTATTAATTCAGTCTTAAAATATTCCCCTCCATTGTCTGGTCTAATGACCTTAATATATGTGTTAAATTATGTAACTATCATCTGATGAAAGGAACGAAACACATCACGCACATCACTTTTATGTTTAAGCAAATGCACCCAGGTTACCCAAGTACAATCATCAACAAAACTGATAAACCATTTTTTTCCATTATACGTAGATTGTGGGGCAGGGCCCCAAAAATTTGTGTGAATTAATGAAAAAGGAAAATTAGTTTTTTTTTGCTTAAAGGAAACACAGCACGATGACTTTTTGCCATTACACAAGTTTCACAAAGAAAATAAAAATATTGCATTTATTAAATAGCGATGAAAATAATTTTTTTAGATAACCAAAAAAGGGATGTCCCAATCGTCTATGCCATAGCTAGATTTCTTTGTTCTTTTTATCTTGTATGTGTTCATTCCCAAGACAAGCCAATGCTCCTTTATGGGTTTGATGTGAGACAATTTCTAGATAATACAGTCCTTCACTCTTTCTACCACTGCCAATCTTCTCCTTGGAATGGATGGTCTGAAAAAGACAATGGGTTGGATAAAATGAGGCAACAAAAGAATGTGATTTAGTTAATTTGTTGATAGAAAGAAGATTATAGTTCAATGTAGGAACAAATAAAACATCAGGAATCGATAAGGAGGGTGAAAAGGATACAATACCTACACCTTCAATAGGAGATGAGACTCTATTGGCATTAATAATAACAGTTTTAGAACAATCAGGGGAAAAATTTGTAAATTTATGAGGATCAGAAGTCATATGATCAATAGCACCTGAATCAATTATCCAATAACTATCCCTAGTAACAATCGAAAGATTAAGAGCAGAGTTAGATATACTTGACTAGGTCACAAATCCAGAAGCAATAGAAATATGGCTCTTGGAAGTAGCTTCTACGTTGGTGTTGGAAGTAGTTTTACTTTTTGGATGCCAATCTGGATAGCGATGGAGTTTAAAACATGTCTCCATGACATGATTATTCCCATTGCAGTGGGTACACTTGCGGATTCCTTTCTTAGAATACTTCTTAATAGCAAAGCCAATCCCTATAGTAGACTCACTATCAAGCATAGCCTCTTGGCGGTTTGCCTCGACACAAATAGTTGCATAAACTGATTAAACATTTGGAAGAGGAGTGGTAGCAAGGAAACGACCATGAACTGCATCCAAATGTGAATCTAGGCCAACCAAAAAGACATAAACTCGTTGAGAATTAATCATGTTGTTATACTTCTCAACATCTTTAGGGAATTCCATGGTACAATTCGTGATAGTATCATAATCCATCCATAATCTTTGCAATTTACCAAAGTATGTAATAACAGATCCTCCATTTTTTTAGTAGAGATTACCTGATGAGAATCCTGAAACTGGCCAAATACATGCTAAAGGCCCAAGTGGAGAAGGACAAAGCCCCCGAGTGGAGAAGGATGAAGGCCAAAGTGGAGAAGGATGAAGGCCTAGAGGCAGAGACATTATCAAGACTATTAATTGTTGCTGAAGGCCCAGATTAATTTGAAGGCCCATAATAAATATGTTCTATTTTTATTAATAATTTTATTTATTGTAATTTTGGCCCAAACTGTTTAAAAGGCCCATGTCTATTTTTACTTTTTGTTCAGATACACTATAAGTATTGGTTTTTGTTTTCAATAAAGGACTTTTGGCATTCGATAAAATTTGGTGAGAGCTTCTCTCTGGGTTCCTTGTTGAACCAATCTTAGGCTTATCAAGGTAATCCTTGTGGCGTCTACCCTGACTTATTTTCCTTCACTGGAAGTGACGTCATCCAAATCTCCGTAGCCTGTATCAAACGTTTCGCCCCATAAGATTCACATCATCTGGTATCAGAGCTTCGGCTCTTGATACAGGTTTTATCCTATCCAAATCTTTTTTCTTTATATTCTGTCCAGGTTTGTGTTTTTGTCCTTGTTCTGTTATTTGCGTTCTTGTTTGCATCTTGTTTCGTTCTTGTTCTTGTTCTTGTCATGTTCTTGTTCTTGTTGCTTGTGTCTTTCACACTTTGTGTCAAAAAAAAAGAAAAAAAAGTTGGAGAAATTTTGAAAAAAAAAGTGGGTGTTTGTTCTTTGAATACGAAATTGAGGCATTTAGAGGTATTTTTTTGGAAAGAAAATCGTGGATCAAATCCCCTATTCCAGATTCTCCTCTGAATTCTGAGCGTTTTGATATATAGTGGGCCTCAAACGGACAACCGTAGCAAAAGTTATGAGCATTTGAAGTTTACTAGTCATATCTGTTATCTTATCTGTTATCATATCTGTTATCCAAATTAAATCTAATTTGTTATCCAAATCCAATCTAATCTGTTATCCAAATCAAATCTAATATATTATCCAAATCAAATCTAATCTTTTATCCAAATCAAATCCAATCTGCTATCCAAATAAAGTCCAAGTTGTTATCCCAAATCAAATCTGTTGCTCAGTCTGTGATAATTATATTGTCTTTCCTTTTATTTTATATTACCTTGTGTGTCTAATTTGGTCCATCCAGGAACTTAAGAGGGAACACGAGTGGTAAAAGGCAAGAGTGAAAACTTCACACAAAAAGCATCAAACACGAGTGAACTACCATCAAAGAGAGAAACACGTGAGTAGAGTGTGGTGAGGTCCTAAATCTTTTTTTTTTAAATTACTGCAAAATTCTTTGCTCCTTAATCATGGCAGGAGCGGGTGACAATGGTGATGTATATCATCAACTGGACGGATCTCAGCGCTTATTACTGGATGCACTGACTACACAAATGCAACATTTATTGAACTGTAACAATGAAGAGCTCTACAGGCGAATAACCAAATCTTCCTTGTTTATTCTTAAACCTCTATCCCCTAGAGAAGTGTGTGATGGCTAAATCAGAATGAGAGAAAAGAGAGAACAAGAGAAAGAAAATAGT
The DNA here is from genome assembly GCF_004193775.1 of Glycine soja. NCBI lineage: Eukaryota > Viridiplantae > Streptophyta > Magnoliopsida > Fabales > Fabaceae > Glycine > Glycine soja. The sequence continues at coordinate 34,158,942 of NC_041003.1, forward strand.
GAGGCACCACAGAGGAATAGGAAAAAGAAGAGTGATACACCCGAGGGAAAGAGTGATACACATAAGAGAGAGAGTGATTCACATGAGAGAAAATTTAATTATTTTGCAGAGGCGAGTGAAGTGAGGAAAGTGTTACCTGCTCATGAACCACTCTGTCTACGGTATTGCAAAGACAATAAAATTTCTACTGATAATTCTAATGAGTGTACTATTTCTATTCCTCCTAGTGTTCAACCCTTATTGTAGGAATTTAAAAATGTCTTTCCTAAGGAGATTCCTGATGGACTGCCACCTTCAAGAGGCATAGAACATCAAGTTGATCTCCTTCCCGGAGCTTCATTGCCTAACAAGCCAACTTACAACAGCAAGCCCCAAGAGACTCAGGATAAGGATGCACAGGCCAAAGTTGGGTATGTGAAAAAATTGTATGACCAAGTGAAGGTGCAAATTGCAAAGAAGAATGAAAGCTATACCAAGCAAGCCAACAAGAAAAGGAAGGAAGTGGTACTTGAACCCGGTGATGATCCTGGACATTTGAGGGCAAATGTTTTCCAAGAATGAGGGAATGCTGAGAATCCTGAAACTGGCCAAATACATGTTAAAGGCCCAAGTGGAGAAGGACAAAGCCCCCGAGTGGAGAAGGATGAAGGCCCAGAGGCAGAGACATTATCAAGACTATTAATTGTTGCTGAAGGCCCAGATTAATTTGAAGGCCCATAATAAATATGTTATATTTTTATTAATAATTTTTATTTATTGTAATTTTGGCTCAAACTGTTTAGAAGGCCCATGTCTATTTTTATCTTTTTGTTCAGATACACTATAAGTATTGGTTTTTGTTTTCAATAAAAGAACTTTTGGCATTCGATAAAATTTGGTGAGAGCTTCTCTCTGGGTTCCTTGTTGAACCAATCTCAGATTTATCAAGGTAATCCTTATGGCGTCTACCCTGACTTATCTTCCTTCACTAGAAGTGGCGTCATCCAAATCTCTATAGCCTGTATCAAGCGATCCGCTCCTAGTCAGGTTCAAAGAATAAATTACCTCATAGATGTAATAATGCCTAAGTTACAACTAACATAATATTTGATTGCCTAATATTAGCTAATAGAATATTTGACATATCTTAACCAAAGGCTCATGGGGTAACTTTTCCTAGGCCAAGGTGGTGGCCAGACGATGATAAGTTCGAACATTAAGATTAGTATGAAGAAATTCCTTAAAGATTGATGGACTTTTGTTCTGTTTGTTCCATCATGAAGGAAGTAAAGGGATGATCATTCGAAGGTAGATTTGTTTTTTGTTTTAGGACACTTTTTGTTGTTGGCAGCTAGTTTTTTTAAAAAACTAGCTGATTTGTATCTTTTACCCTTGGAATTAAAATTGTCCTAAATTTCTACTTTGTTTGCTTTGTTTGGCGAATGATAGTGTGGCAGGAAACATAGGATTCTAATTTCTATGTGGTTTGGGATGTTGTCTTGTTCATTGTAATTGTGGTCCAAATCTTGAATTAAGATCACCAACCTATTATGAACATTCTTTTTTGTTGTGTCTACTTTCATTTAAAGTACAATTTATATGCACTGCATGTTAAAAATGCCCCTGGTACCTCATCCACTTATGTGTAGAAATGTGACTTTACTTTTATATTTTTTGCCAATGTGATGTACTGTAACAGTTTCCTATTTCTTTGATTTTCGTTTGCGTGATTTCTAAACTTTGATGTGGAATTATGAAATAAGGTTAAAGAGGTTGTATGTTAGGCTGTTATGCATTTGTAGAAGTAATTAAAAGTAATATTTTTAAAAGAAGGTTGAGTTATGGGATTATTATTTGCTGAGTGAGTTCCAATGAGGCTCTAGTCAAATCAATCTAATAGAAGGATATGCTTGATAGATTGAATAGTTGGAAAAAGGACAATTCATGACTCATGCTTGATCATTGGCAAAAATGTTCTAGTCTTGGCTGCTAATGATACCTTTAATGTAATATGAGGTAACTGGAAAGTACTTTCTAACCGCTGAAGGTCTGGAAAGAATAACTTATTCCATCTGTTGCAAGAGATCCAAGAACTATAAAGGTTGTGACAAACTTAGTGATTTCAGAATCTGATGACAGACTATACAGTGATTCACTTTACCAAACTGCAAAGGTAAATTTTTCTGCAAATACTCTTGAGTCTTGCCTCAATGTTAGGCTACCTGCTTACTAAGGTTTTATTTCAAAGAATTGGTCTGGTCTATTGGAAAGGGAGCAATACATTGTGTACATGTGCATGATATGAAGGTCCAAATTCATAATTTAGTTGTAACTATTAGCTTAGCTTGTTTCAAGGTACCCTTAAACTATGAATACATGTTCTTCTTTGAATAGTGTTGGGAGAGTTGGATCACTTCTATTTATACAGGCTATAGACCTTTAGTGTAAAATAACACTAGTTTCCTTATTCTCTATCACACACACTCGTACACTCAAACATTATGCTTGATACATTGCTCTAAGTTGCATGCTGTACTGTTACTTTATTTTCTTCCCATCTTGTTATGTATTTGACAACAAAAGCACTAGGTGGGATCTTTACATTAAAGGCTATTGAAGTGTTTACAAAAGTTGTGTGTTGTTATCATACACACAGTGGTTTATTTATAATATTAGGTACAAGATAATTAAGGAAACAAAGGATAATGAAATCCCTAGGTATCTATACAAATATACTCAAATTCCCTATTTACATTCAATCATATCAAATCATATATTTAATATTCCTCCTCAAGCTAGAGCATATATGTCATATGTACCAAGTTTGTTACAAATATAATCAATGTGAGATCGCTTAGGATATTTAGTGAACACATCCATGCTAATTGGTCACTGGAGTTGACAAAGTCAGTGGTGATTTCTCTTTGAGAGTACTTTCTCTCTCACAAAATGACAATCTATCTCTATGTTTAGTCCGTCCATGGAAGAATGGATTGGATGCAAATGTGAAGAGCAACTTGATTATCACAAATAAGCTTAGTGCCTTAGTTGTCTTCGAATTGGAGTTGTTGGAGAAGTTGTTGTAGCCATGTAATTTCACTTGTAGTTGTTGCCATGGCATGGTATTCAGCTTTAGCACTAGACCTATCAACTCTATTATGCTTCTTGCTTCTGCATGAAATCAAGTTAGCTCCAACAAGAACACAATAGCCAGAGGTAGATCTTTTGCCTGATGGTAATCCTGCCCAATTATTATCATAGTAACAAACAATTTTGGAATTACCTTTGTCCTCATATAATAGTTCGTGACCCAGTGAAAGCATGTCAATGACTATCACAAGGGGTGTGACACCCTCTATCCCAACATGCATATAAATGGGAAAAACATATAAATCATGGAATCTAATTAAATCAATTTTATTCAATAAAATCGTAAGTAAATTCATGTGAGTAAAAGGTTCACATTTGCTTCACTGTTACCAAATAAAACTTATCAGAAACATTTTCAGCTCAAAACAAAGTCGTTCAAGTTTACAAAAGAACTCAAGTTAAGCAGCATAATAAAATAAAGTAAAATAATATGTTCGGAACATCATACAATTAAAACATAAACTTATGCTCCAATGTCACATCCTATAAGAGCATTTGTCCCAGTGTCCTTTAGCATGGGGTTCCTTAAAGCAATCCACCTAGCCATATGCTTTCACGAATACGAGGTTCGAGATCATCACAGGATCGAAACATAAATAACACATGAGGAGTGAGTCATCATATTCCTTAACGAATAGAGATAAATAGAAGCATACATGTATGATATAAATATAACAATAATATGATTATAACAACAATATAGGTATAACAAGGTCCAACTTTGGCACAGTTCGCATCATTTCAACACTCAACACATAACATCACCTGTCATAAAATTTAATCACAAATCACATTCCACGCATTCACGATTAATCACATATTCAAGAAAACACATCTCAAATACAATATTGCATCTCACACTTACACAATTCATTACACATCATCATATAACAAGTCACAATGATCATTACACAAGCGTTATACAACAGATACACTGAGACTTAATCTTATATGCAATGTGGTACCATGTCAGTGAAAAAACAACACTAGGACACCTAGGAGTACATAAGAAGACACACCGCACAATGGGTATGTTAGTTCATTCTCACTAAGTGAAATCAAAAGGTGACCAGTTAGGGTCACTCTATTTTGTGAGAATGTTTCAACCATATGGGATCAACATATGTTTAAAGGAGCATTCCAACTGAGTGTATTTATGCCCAAAGCCTAAACTCCGAAAAATCCATTAGGGTCTCACCTTCCTGATTTAGGTCCAACCCCTAAAACAACTTTTGTACGCGGACACTGCTCATAAATTATACAATGCCCACGACTTTACACGTGTTTTCAAATACGTTTAACACATTGTACTATAATTTAACATCTCAGGTTCCTAACTTGAAACCCTAAACTTTCCTTTTAACACCTCACGTATAAACACTTTTTCAAAGGTAAACACCATTCGGGCTATTGTATAATTCCCAATTCACAACACAAGTAATATCATATCAAATATTAACCACACACTTATTCATAATCATATTCCATGTCTACAATTTAACATCTCACAACGTCACAATCTACCATCACATGTTCACGTATATCTAACAAATTAACATATGCTCAACTTGTCACTTATACTCAATCTCAATCACAATTTCATAATCCCAAAATGTCATGTCATTATGCCTCATGAATCATATATACATCACACATTAGTAATATTTACTTGACACAATATATATATATATATATATATATATATATATATATATATATATCATAAAATAGCAATCTTCCAACATTTAAGGCATATAATCATTCACTTATACATTCAGTTAATAGCAAACACACATGCATGTATAGTAAAAAAGTATATCCTTACATTTTCTCCTAAGTTACTACAAACTTTGTAAAGTAAAATTACAAGTTCAAGGGATGTACTAATCTTATTATTTTCATACTTATCTTGTTTGAAAGCTAAGACAATTATCTATAACTCTTATGTTTCTCATAAAAATTGTTTTGACCATTAACTATGTCTAAACCTAAGGTAAACATTGGATCATTGCTTAATCATGACAGCTCGACCTTTGCTCCATAATTTGATTCTCTAGGGGGCTATACAACTCCGAATTGGGTATGACGTTTGTTATCTAACATCTAGTGCTACAACTTTTATGTAGATCATAAAACCTAATTCAATCATTTTATTGGTCATTCTTAGACTACAACTTAACTCACATTGTCAGGAAATAGTACGAGCTTAAAACAACTGATTTCACTAAGCACAAGTGAACTCTCATCAAGCACGTCCATGCTTTGTGAAAAACCTCCATTTCATGAAGCAAAAGAAGCACAATTAAGACCTCAAAACACACCCAAATTCTAAACGAATAGCATAGAACATGTGATCACATCATGGGGAACAAAACCCCTCAATCAATTTCAAGAAAACATGCAAGAATCAAGAATTTCCAAATTTCTAGGTTTCTAACATTCAAAGCCAAAAACTCAATTAAACCATCCAATTTGCATCAGAGCATCAATTAACCTGTCAAACATGAGTAATTCATAGTTATCATTGTACAGACAAAATTAAAACACCCCAAAATTAGCCTCAATTTGATCCTCTAAGGATTCCTACACACGTTCATTCTAACCCCAATTGCAATAAACTCATCGCTTACCTCTAAGCGAGCTCATGTGTGTAGTCTAGTAGCAATAGCGGCATCTCTAAAGGTTCTTTAAGATTTCTCAATATTTTCCTTTGGTTGTTCTGCTAGGGTTTCCAAGCATTAGAAAGAAGGAGAAAAGATTGGAACCTCAATTTAACTATCTTCGTGCGAGGGGAATTTCTCTCTATACAAACTTTCTGTGGCAAATCCCAATGGTGGGAATATGTGAAATTGAGTTCCGAATGGTTAATGAGTACATGAACATAGTTTTATTGTGACAGGTTTGGGTGTATGTGGGAAAAAGAGAGAGTTTTGGAAGAGGAAGAAGGGAGAACGAGTTAGGGAGGAAGAAAAAGCATTGAAACATATCATAAATATAAAAACTAACCTAATATGTCTCTATTTATAGCTATGGTACTATGAGCCTATCATTTACTCTATTGTTCTTTATTTTATTATTTTATAAAAATGAACTATTTTTTACTCTTTCACTCAATAAAAAACCAATTAAAATATCCCTTTATTTTCTAAAACATCATTTTACTCTATTTATTTTCTAATACTATGAAACCCTTATTTCAATTAACAAAAACCCTTTTTCTCTTATTTATTTAACTTCTAAAAACTATTAATTTTTTAAATAGAACTCTTTTTATTTGTTTTCAGAAAAATGGGGTGTTATAAGGGGCATTGAGGAAATGACGTACCACACTTATGACAAATGTGATGTCTAGCCTAGTGACAATGAGGTAATTGAGTCTGCCAACGAGTCTGCGATATCTTTTTGGGTCGCTCAGTGGTTTGGCCCGATCCAAAAGATGCCTTGTGAGAAATTCTATAGAATATTTCCTCTGAGAAATGACAATACCCGAAATGGATTGAGCAACCTCTATGCACAAGAAATACTTGAGTGGATAAAGATCCTTCATCTGAAATTGGCTTTGAAGGTGAGATTTGAGTTGGTGGATACCATCAGAGTCATCACCTGTAACGACAATATCAATGACATAGACCACGAAATAAATGCACAAGCCAGATGAAGAATGAAGGAAGAAAACATAGTAGTCAACTTCACAATGGGTCATACCAAACTGAATTAAGGCCGAGTTGAAATGACCTAGCTAGGTATAGGGAGATTGCTTCAGGCCATAGAGGAAGTGTCGAAGGCGACAGACAAAATGAGATCCACTTGAAGCAGTAAATCTTGGGGGCTGATCCATGTAAACCTTTTTTTCGTAGCTCACCATTTTGGAAGGCATTTTTTGTGGAAGCAAAGCTTCCAATCTTATTTTGATGATGCCAAAGACTTAAGTCAAGAATCAAGACTCAAGCAAGTGTCAAGAATCAAAGAGTCATTCAATAAAGAATCAAGATTCAAGTAAAGATTCAAGAGAAGACTCAAGATATGCAAGAACTTCAAGAAAAGCATCAAGATAAGTATAAAAAGAATTTTTCAAAGAAAAGATTGAATAGCACAATTTGTCCAAAATAATTTTTCAAAGAAAAATCTTTTTACCAGAGTTTTTACTCTCTGGTAATCGATTACCATAAGGCAGTAATCGATTACCAAAAGCCCAAACAGTTTTATAACTATTTTACAAAGTAGTAATCACTTACCATGTTCATGTAATCGATTACCAATGTTTTTGAACGTTGGATTTCAAATTTCAAGAGTCACAACTTGTGATAAAACATTTTCAAACTTGTGTAATCGATTATACAATATTTGTAATCGATTACCAGTATTTCTAAACGTTGGTTTTTAAAATCTAAACATGAAGAGTCACATTTGTCGATGTGTAATCGATTACACTATAATGATAATCGATTACCAGTGACTGGTTTTGAAAAATAAATTGCCAAGAGTCACAAATTTTAAAGTGACTAGTTTTCAAGAAACTCACAACTTTTAAGTGACTAGTTTTCAAAGAGAGTCACAACTTTTAAGTGACTAGTTTTCAAGAGAATCACACCTTTTAAAAGTGACTAGTTTTGAAGAAATTGCCAAAAGTCACAACTTTTAACATGGTTTCTTCAAGAGCCATCAAATGGCTATAAATATGTGACCATGGCACGAATTTCATAAGTTACTGATTACTGAATCATTCTCAACATCTTTCTAAAAGTTTTTGTTCAATACTTGCTTTTTCAAGAAAAGTTCATTGGGCAAAAACTTGTGCTATTCCATTTTCTTCTCCTCCTCCATTCTTACAAAAAGCTTTTCAAGAGACCTACTCTTGGTGACTGTTTTTCAAGAGAAGGTCTTCTTGGTTAAACACTGGACTCAAAAGACTAACCATTTTTGGGTTCATTGCAAGAAGTGGATTTGTGTCTTGGTTGATCACTGGATCCAAAAGACTAACCGCTTTTAGGTTCATTGCAAGAAGTGGGTACAACTTCTTGGTTGTTATCACTGGACTCAAAAGACTAACCATTTTTGGGTTCATTGCAAGAAGTGAGCATAACTTCTTGGTTGTAATCACTGAACACAAAGGAGGGGATTCCTTTGTGGTTCATTTCTTGTAAAGGATTTTACAAGGATTCCTTTGTGGTTCATTGCTTGTAAAGGATTTTACAAGGATAGAGGAAATCTTAAGCGAGTTGCTTGGGGATTGGATGTAGGCACGGGTTGTGGTCGAACCAGGATCAATCCGATTTTGCATTCTCTCTTCCCTTATCTCTTTTACTTTCTGTTGTCTTTACATTTCCGCAAGTTATTTTCCTTCATTTATTATTTCAGTAACTTGTTAACAAAGAAATAATTGAATCTAGGGAATAATTAAGAAAGGGAAATTTTCAATTAGAAATAGTCAACAAAATCTTAATTCAACCCCCCCTTCTTAATATTTCTGAGGCCACTTGTCCAACATTTTTAATATCCAACTGGTGAAATGGCCAATGACAAATAACAACCATAACAAGAAATAGACGAACATAAGTAATTTTGGCCACAGGGGAAAAGGTATCCTCATAGTCAAGGCCAAAGATCTACGTATAACCCTTAACCACCAAACAGGTTTTGAACCGATCAATACTACCATCTGATGCAACCTTCACTATATACACCTAGCAACAACCAACAATACTTTTTGGGAAGCAATGGTACCAACTCCCATGTGCCACTAGTTTGTAAAGCAACCGTTTCATCCAACATCGCCTGCCGCCAGCGTGGATGAACCATATAGCTTCACATGTAGACTTAGGAATAGACATAGAATCCAAAGAGAAGATAAAAAAGAAATAAGAAAGGGATAATTAGTGACAGTGAAGAGTACAAGCATATAAAGGGTTAGAATTGCGAGTGGACCGAATACCTTTGCGCAGGGTAATGGGAAGTTCAAGTGCAAGAGGTGTTGTTGGAGGGTCAGTTGGAGTAGGAGATGATGTTGGGGGATTAGTATGTGGAAACATCGATGGATGTTGCGGCCTTTGCTGATAAACAATTAATGGTGGTGGAGCAATGACAATGGTCAAAGTGAGAACAACAAGTTGATCAGCTAGCGGTGCAGGACTGGCAATAGTCTTAGAGAAGAATGGAGTAGACTCAAAGAAAGTGACATAACAAAAACAAGATACCGTTGAATTTTCAGACAAAAGCAACGATATCCTTTCTATAGGTGATAGTAATCGAGAAAAACACACTTAAGAGACTTAGCAATGAGTTTATCTTTACCACCAAAGACACCAAGAGGAACAAAGTAAAGGTTTTGTTGCAAGTACAAAATAGAGTCCAAGGTTTGATTGTTGAGGATGAACGAAGGCATGTGACTGATCATGTAACATGCAGTGAGAAGTGCATCACCCCCAACAGCGAAGAGGGACATTATAGTGAAGGAGAAGGGTACAAGCTATTTCAACTAGGTGATGATTTTTCTATTCTGCAACACCATTTTGTTGTGGTGTGTGACCATAGGAAGTTTGGCGGACAACATAGTGGTTATCACACTGTAGAGATGATGAACATCATTGGAGTAGAGTTTATTGGCTTTGCTCCAAACCTCATAACATGTATCAAATGCTTGCTTCATAGGTTGAAGATTGGGATCAATAGAGAACCAAACGGCACTACACAAAGAGGTGTTCGTTTGTTGTTGATGAACTCAATCTTTATCAAGAATGCCTGTAGCCTTAGTGGTCAAGTGATTGACACGTCCTTGACCATGAAACCAAAGCTGGACAGTGGCTGCCCGGGTAATATACTTGGCAAATCTGGTTGATTTCTCACATGGAATAAGTGGGATAGTGGCAATCCTCATGGTGGAGACGGTGTTTGATGCGTGACCCACATAAGCTGCATAAAGACTTTGCTTACTCTTTATGATTGTAAATTAGAGCACCTTTTTGTTTTGGAATTTTTTAGTTGTTTGCTCGTTACCATTATATTAAACATGTACTTCATATCCCTTTATTTTCTTTTCACGCAATTAGGAATCAAGTGTGCCTATAAAATAGTTATCTTTTTCTTTTGGGTTATGGATACCTATGCAGCAAAAATCCAACCTGAGGTAAAGAAATGTAAATATGTATGCCCAAGATCCAATCCATCATCTTATCAATTTTAGTAAATAATTTTTCTTTATTTTGTTATCATATATATTATTTTATTAAATTGTTAATTTGACAAGTCCTTGATTAAAATTAGAGACTTGTTAACCTGAGAGATTATGATAATGAAAAATAAGTCCTTTATAATTTTAATCTAAATTGTTATTGATTGTAGGATTATTGTGAATATGAAATTAATAATCTAGATAGATCAATATATATGTTATGGTCTTTATTGGATAAAGATTAATAGATCTTATTTAATAAATTGCATATAAAGATGATGTATAGGTCAATCTCATCATTGAACTGGCTTAATTGAAAATTCTTAATAGTTAATATTACCTTGATATGTCAATAGGAAGTTCTCAAAAAAGAAATATAATAGTTTTCTTTGACTTGAGATTATCATAGTAATTAACAAATTATTTGTTATATTTTAATTTTAGACACCTAATGCCTTAGGGCATTAGTTCAATGAATATTGGATATGATTAAATACTTGTAGAATTAATGATTAACTCTAGGTAATGAGTTTGAGCTCTGTGATAGAATTAAGACCTTGGTCAGGACAATTGAATGAAAGAAGAAAAAAGTTTCTTAACTCATTCATCGATTAAATATAATGTGTTAACTTGTTAGAGTTTGACAGTAATACTATACTCTAGCGTTAACCTTGATATGTAAATGATGGAAGGAAATATTACATTATTCTTCTATTGATTCTTGAAGGTAAAATATGTTACTTCATGCTATTTGGACGTTAAGGAGTGTTGCAAGAATTCTACCTTGATTAGTAAATTAATTATGAATAATTACTACCAGTTTAGTATTGAACATACGAGATCACACACAAATGAATGTTTCAATCTTTGCAAAAGAAAATAATTTATTTGATAATTAAATTAGAGAATTTAATTTAATCAAATAAATATTTTAGTGGAATATTATTATATTTTTTGCTAGCAACATGAATATAAACAAAAAGTATTATTTTATGAATATGGAAGTTGTCCATAAAATAAGAATAAGATTCTATTGTCACATATCATGATAAGATCATGTGATTACTTAACGTAATTAATCATGTGATTATTGGGAAGCTTCTTAAGATAAACAAATATGAGATAGTTTTTAATTTCAAATATAAAGATAAAGATATATGAAATTATTTTAAATCAAATATCTCTTTTAAAAAAGACTCAAATTCATATCTCTTTAACATTATCAATTATAAATAAAAACATTTACATGAGAGCAGTGTACCATAAACAAACTAGAAAAGTTCAAGCCTAATTTTAGACCTAAAAAGTAGAGTTTCCTTCATCAAAGAGTTGATATCATGGTCTCGGTGTGAATACACTTAGAGTTTTCATACTATTGAAGAAAATTCTTGTTGCTTCAAGAACGCGATCCGAGTACATAAATATATTTTTCTCTATTTATTATTGTTGTATATTTTTAATGCAAAATAGACCCTAATTTTCCGCTGCAAGTATTGAGAACTCTTCTATGTAACTATTAATTGGTATCAAAGCCATGAGTCTTTTGTATTTAAAATTATACTATGAAATTTTTGTTTTTTTCTTCTTCATAAAGTGAAAATATGTGTTTTGTTGAATCTGAATCATACTTAGATGCATAGTCATTATATTGGATTATTAGATATGTGATATCTCTTGTTTTTAGAACATGTTTAGAAAGAAAGTATGATTCAAATGTGAATCACCATGTGTGAGCTTTTTTTTTTGTTAGAAAGCCTTTTATCGACTCCATTGTGAATAATAAAAAATGTGTTTCATTAAATTGTACTACAATAGTTGTAGAATTTTTTTTTTTAGATTGAAATCATAAATGTATATATTGTGATATAAGATTGTTGAAATATCTATGACTTGATTTGTTAAATCTAAAACCTATATTCAATTGTTGGATTATGTTTAATGAGTTTTGTATATTCAACATGTGAATCAAGAATCTAATATATACTTTAGATTATTATTATTATTATTATTATTATATTATTATTATTATTATTATTATTATTATTATTATTATTATTATTATTATTATTATTATTATATCTTTTATAATATATGGTGATTGTAATGAAAGTAAAAAATAATATATCGCTATCACCATGTGATATTAGATTTGGTGCACATGTGATGTATTGAGATATATATTTTGTTTATTGTGTATTGGATATATAATAGTAGATTAATTTTCACTTTCACATATTGAAATGTTATACAAATATAGATTAAATATGTGAATTATAAATTGTTAATGTAATTTTTATTAGATGTAACATGTTTTGAGTAGTTTTGAAGATGAAAACTATTGTCTTCAACATTGCTATATAAATTGATGACTTTGGTATAATTGAGTATATCAAATGTTGAAATCATGAAAACATGTCCGATTAAATGTTAATGAGTTCACTCATTTTAAGTGAAATTATATTTTGTAAAATTTATATAATGATTAGGCTCGACACTTTTCATTGTGGAATTGCTAACATGATATACATTTATATATTGTGGTATATTTAGATATATTGTGATATATTTAGATGCTTAGAAATTCTGAAATTAATATCTCACATATGTTTTTGTTGTTATGTGAATATGTATTATATATCTAGAGAGATATTTAAATTGATCTATAATTCATTGTTGGTATTGATTTGTGAAGTATCGCATATATTGATATGTTTCAATTTTTTATGGGTGATTTCTTTTCATGATTGTTATAATATTGTATTGATAATATATGCCAAAGTTTTATGATATTATTATATATATAATATATATCGGATATATTATATGATTGCAATATATAGAGATATATTGTAGTATATAATTTATAGGATTGTACCAAGATTTTGATTATTGTGATAAAAGTTGATAATATGTGATATTATATCGACAATATGATATATTCTTTTGATTACATTTTTCTACATGGAGATGTTTGATTTATTGATTAGAAACAAAAAGGATTTTATTTTTAAATATGACAATAGTTTACGGTTAGAAATAAAAAAAAGGATTTTGTTTTAAATTTAAATATGCTAATAGCTTGTAGATAATTTTTTTAAAAAAATTTAAATATGCTAATAGCTAGAAACAAAAATGAATTTTGTTTTTAAATTTAAATATGCTAACAGCTAGCCACACTGGTGTAAAATTTTAAATAGCCATTAGATAGAAACAAGACAAGAGAGAAGATACACCCAGAGTTTTTTTTTTAACTATTTGTTCTCTTATTATTATCTCAAAGCATAAAAAAATTGTTTTTTTCTATTTGTTCCGCTTGTCAAAGAAGTTGACCACAAAAATTAATTATATTCCAAACAACTAATATAGAAATAAGATTTTAAATTAAAATGATTTAATTCAAGTTGTATCTTTTCAATGACTATAAAAATCTTATTTTAGGAGTAAAATTTTGTTTCTTCACATGTTTATAGTCTTTATGGAAATACATATGGTGATATATGTTTTATTATATGGTGATATATTATTCAATTTATTTTATATATTAAATTATTTAATTATAAGGAACAACCTGAATATCAAGGAACTTAGGGTTTTAAAATATAAATTGGAGCATATGATGCAAATTATTTTGATTTATTTTATTAAAAGGAAAAAGAACGACTTGACTAACAAGAGACTTGTAATTTGAAGATAAATTAGGGCATGTGACAAAAAAAAAATTTATTACAAGGAACCACTTGACAATCAAGAGACTTATAGCTTAAAATATGTGATGCAGGTTATTTATTTAATTAATAATAAGGAATGACCTAATAATCAAGGGACTTATAATTAATTAATATAACACGAGATGTGAATTTTGAAATTATTTTTTATGCTAAACATCCAGACTACTTTGGGGAGTATTAAATTTAATGTGTAGACACCAATAGGATTGACCTGACAACCAGGTACTTATTTGGTAACATTATTTTTTTATTTCAAAGTATATGTGATACATCATGTCTTAGAAAAATATATGTGATATATTCTACCTTAGAATATGCTTGAGAAATGACTAGACAACCAAGTGACTCGTTCATAGTTTTAAGGAATTTCCCACTTAAAGAAATATTGAAACAAAATTAGTTGACAAATGTAGATTTATTGGGTATCCCAAAGAAATTATGGGATATTGTTTACACCAACCTTTTGACCATAAAATGTTTGTGACAAGATGAACTATATTTTTAGAAAGGAAATTTCTTGCTAGAGGAAATCATGGTAAAAAAATTGAGCTTGATGAAACTCAATTAACCAATGAAACAACTCAAGACTATAAGATGGAAACTGAGATACCCTTCTTTAATGTTCTCAAGTTACCACAAAGATCATCACCTCGAACAAGTATGGTTCAAGAGCCAATTATAGTTCAAGATCAAGTTAATAGACCAATCTTAGAGTCAATTTAGCAACCTATGAACCCAATGCATGAACCTTCTAGAAAATCTACTCAAGTGCACCATGCACCTGATAGATTAAACTTGATGGTCCTAGATGACACGTCAAATGAGGTTTATCATGATGATGATGATCCAAGAAGCTATGAATAGGCTATGTGAAGCTTGGATTGTAAGAAATGGCAAGAAGCTATGGAATCCGAAATGGAATCAATGAAGATCAACAAAGTATGGACTTTAGTTGATGCTTCAAAGGATATAAAACCAATTGGTTGTAAAAGGTTTCACAAGAAAAGGATTGGAGCAGATGGGAAGCTCAAGACCTATTAAGCTCGCATTGTTGCCAAGGGATATCGTCAAAAGGAAGGTATAGATTTGTTGTATTTCACATTCTAGCCCTATCAAATATGGAGTTATAGATACTGATTTTGTATAAACTTTATTTGAGAAATAAGTTATTGCTTCTAACGCATATATGCACATAAACTTACTAGAAGATCATAGGTAGCTTGATTCTCACGATCAATTAGCATATTAAGCATCTTGTGCATGAGAACAATTTTTAGATAATGATACTAATCATTTTAATTAGATCCAATCAATCTTGTTTCATTATTTCTTTAAGTGAGAAATACCTTAGGTAACTTGATTCTCACAGTCAATTAGCATATATCACATATTTGTCTAAGAAATGATGTATCACATACACTTTGAAAAAAATAACCATACCAAATAAGTACCTGGTTATAAAGTAAATCCTATTGACATCTACAAATTAAATTTAATACTCCCTTGAGTAGTCAAGATATTTAGTATAAAAAATAATTTTCAAAATTCGTATCTCATGCTATATTAATTAATCATAAGTCCCCTAGTTGTCACGCCGTTCCTTATTATTAATTAAATAAATAACTTGCATCACATGTTTTTATTTTAAGCTACAAGTCTCCTGGTTGTCAGGTTGTTCCTTGTAATAAAAATAATTTTGTCTCATGCTCCAATGTATTTCCAAATTACAAGTCTCTTGTTAGTCAAGTCGTTCCCTCTAATAATATAAATCAAAACAGTTTGCATGAAAATGCTCTAATTTGTTTTTTTAAAACCACAAGTTCGTTGATATTTAGGGGATTCCTTGTAATTAAGCAATCTAGTATATAAAACAAATTGGATAATATATCATCATATCATTGAACACATATCACCCTATGTATTGCCATAAAGAATATAAACAACACGTGGAGAAACAAAATCTTACTCCTAAAATAAGATTTTTATAGTCATTAACAAGATACAACTTGAATTAAATCATTTTAATTCAAAATCTTATTTTTATATTAGTTGTTTGGAATATAATTAACTTTTGATTTCAACTTCTTTGACAAGTGGAATAGAGAGAAAAAAAACTTAAAATGATGTGCTCCCATTATGAGATAATAACAAGAGAAGATCTAATTGTGTATTTTCAATGTGAAGTCTAAGGCTCTTATAACATACCTAGGAAACTTTTTTTCGTAACTCATCATTGGAAAACACACTTGCATCCTCTCTTGTTTCTATCTAATAGTTATTTAAAATTTCAAATCAATATGTCTTTTGTTTTTATCTGCTAACTATTAACATATCTAAATTTAAAACAAAATTCCTTTTTTTGCTTCTATTTGCTAGCTATTAGCATATTTAAATTTAAAGCAAAATAATTTTTTGTTTCTATCGGCCAACTATTAGCATATTTAAATCTAAAATAAAATCCTTTTTATTTCTATTGGCCAACTATTAGCATATTTAAATTTTAAACAAAATCCTTTTTTAGTTCCAACTATTACCATATTTAAAAACAAAAATCCTTTTTGTTTCTAATCAATAAATCAAATATCTTCATCCAAAAATATATAATAAAAAAGATATGTCATATAGTGGACATGATATCATATATTATTAATTTTTATCACAATAATCAAAATCTTGGTACAGTCCTATAAACAATATATTATAATATATCTTTATATATTGCAATCATATAATATATCCAATGTATATTATATGTATATAATAATATAATTTTTTTTTACATATATTATCAATATAATATAATAATCTAGTTAATGAATCAAATATTCTATGTAGAAGTATATAATCATAAACTATATCATATGATCAACATAATATCATATATTATTAACTTTTATCACAATAATCAAAATCTTAGTACAATCCTATGAATTATATACTATAATATATCTTTATATACTACAATCATATAATATATATGATATATTATATTATATATGTATATCATAATATAATAAAACTTTTTCATATACTATCAATATAATAATAACAATCATGAAAAGAAATCATCAATAAAAAATTGACACATATTAATATATGTGATATTTCAGAAATGAATACCAACAATGAATTATAGATCAATTTAAATATCACTCCAAATATTTAATATATATTAACATAAAAAACATATGTGAGATATTAATTTCAAAATTTCTAAACATCTAAATAAATATATCACAATATGTAAATGTATATTTTGTGAACAATTTTACAATTAAAAGTGTCGGCCCTAATCATTTTATAAATTATACAAAATATAATTTCACTTAAAATGAATGGACCATTAACATTTAATGGGATACATTTTCAAGATTTCAATATTTGATATACTCAATTATACCAATATCGTCAAATTATATAGCTATGTTGAAGACAATAGTTTTCATTTTAAGAGCTATTGAAAACATGTTACATCTAATAAAGATTACCTTAACCTCTTATCATTAACATATTTAATCTATATTTATATGACCTTTTAATACGTGAATGTGAAAATTAATCTACTATTATATATCGAATATATATAATATACATGTCAATACATCACATGTACACCAAATTTAATATCACACGGTGATCATGATATATTATTTTTACTTTCATTGCAATCACAATATATTATACAAGATATAATATAATACTAATAATCTAGAGTATATATTATAATATTGATTTACATGTCAGATATACAACTCATTAAGTGTAATCAAACAATTGAATATATGTTTCGGATTTAACAAGTCAAGTCAAATATATTTTAGCAAGTTTATATCAATATATGCATATATGATTTGGATCTCCAAAATTTTCTACAACCATTGTATTACAATTTAATAAAACACATTTATGATTATTCACAATGAAGTCAATAAAAGGTTTGGTAGCAAAAGCAAGAGCACACACATGGTGGTTCACATTTGGATCGGACTCTCTACCCAAACATATTCCAAAAATAAGAGATATCACATATATAATAATCTAATATAATGACTATGCATCTCGGCATGTTTCAGTTTCAACGAAACACATATTTTCACAACAATTGCAGTATGTTTGATGGCATCGAGAAAAAGCATATTAACTTTTAGAAGAAAAACAAATTCCACAAGATAATTTTAAATACAAAAGAGCCATGACTCTAATACCAATTCTTGGTTACGTAGAAGTGTTCCTAATACTTCATCAAAAAAATTAGGATCTTTTTTGCATTAAAAAATATACAACAATAATTAGAATCTATTTTGCATCCAAAAATATACAATAATGATAAATAGAGAAAAATAGATTTGTGTACTGGATGCATGTTCTTGAAGCAATAAAATTTTTCTTCTTCAAAATGTGTAATGTTAAAGAGATATGAATTTTGGCCTTTTTAAAAAAGAAGATAATTTATTTAAAATAATTTCATATATTTTTGTCTTTGTATTTGAAAATAAAAATTATCTCATATCCTTTTATCTTAAGGAAGACTGATATAAGGGAAAGATAATTCCCACCAAATAATCACATGAGATAAAATCTTATTTTGTGTCATGGAAAACTCTCAATAATACTCTTTGTTTATATTAATTATATTCTTGGTTCTAGTAAAGAATATAATAATATTCCACTAAAATATTTATTTGATTAAATTAAATTCTCTAATTTAATTATCAAATTATTTTCTTTTGCAAAGATTGGAACAGTCATTTGTGTGTAGGCAGACGTCTAGTAACACTCCTTAACATTTGGATAACATGAAGTAACATCTTTTACCTTCAAGAACCAATAGAAAAATTATGTAATATTTCTTTCCACCCTTTACAACTCAAGATTAACTCTAAGATGTAGTATTACTGTCAAACGCTAATAAGTTAACACATTATATTTAATCAATGAATTACTTAAGAAACTTTTTTCTTCTTTCATTCAATTGTCATATCCAAGGTCTTAATTCTATCATAGACTCAAACTCATTACCTAGAGTTGATGAATTCCTTCTTGATTAATCATTAATTATACAAGTATTTAATCATATCAAAACTCATTAGGTGTCCGAAATTAAAATATAACAAATACCTTGTTAATTACTATGATAATCTCAAGTCAAAGGAAACTATTAGATTTCTTTTTGAGAATTTCCTAGTGATATATCAAGGTAATTTTAACTATTAAAAATTTTCAATTGAGTTAGTTTAATGATGACATCCGCATATACATTATCTATATATGTAATTTAATAACTAAGATATATTAATTTTTATCCAATAAAACCATTACATATATATTGATGTATTTGGATTATTGATGTCCTATGCACAATAGTCTTACGATCAAGAACAATTTAGATTAAAATTATAAATGACTTATTTCTCATTATCATAATCTCTATGATGATAACAAGTCTCTAGTTTTAATCAAGGACTTGTCATATTAATAATTTAATAAAACAATAAATATAATAATAAAATAAAAAAGAATTTTTTTTATTAAAATTGATAAGATAATGAATTGAATCTTGAACATACACATTTATCCCTTATCTCCAACAATAATAATCTCAGTTAGTAAAACAAGATCTAAAAGAGTTTGCAAATAGTGTTGTTCTTAGCTGGTATGGTAATAAGAAAAATTCAACCATGGTATATGCAAAATTAAATTAAAAATAATAGATTCGTACTTATAAACAACCACAAATTATTCACACAATGAAAGAACACTCCAGTAAGTAAACATCAGTACTTTACTGCATTCAATTCTTGAACAAACAAATATAACATACATCCACAGTCATTCCCAGAATTACTAGACTCAACTCTTTGGTTCGCATAACCTACATGGATCTCAAATTCTACAAAGGATATATAAGTTCATATCAATGCAATGGCATCCCAATGCCTTTCCCATCATAGAAATAGGTATTCAAAATTTCTTCTCCATCCAAGATGGATGTAGATATCTCAATTCTCTTATCTATTCCACATGGAGGTATCTATTATAAATCTCATCTCCATCCCCAATAGAGGTACCTATCATATTATCAAAATAAAATGTATATGACCATCCCTCCCTAGAAGGTGATAACCAAATCACACATAGTTATGAAATATCATTCAAGATAACGACCAAATAAATTTTTTATTTCCATGCATATGATAATAATTCATAAGATCATACAACAAATCATAACAACGCAAAAGTCAATTAATAATCAACTATGAAATAAAACACAGACACATATATCAAAATATATTTTAATTGATATATATGATAGATACATGTAAAACCCAAACACGTTAATCCATAAATATTTTTCAAATAAATTTCAAAACTTAATATGCAGCAAGTGAAGATTTGTACATTGCAAGACCCTTTTTTTTAATTAAATTAAACTCCATGTATAGTAAAAGCTACATGTTTGTATTATATCAAACACTTAAATAATTTTACATAGGAATACTATGGAATATAAATTTTTGTAATCAAAAGAATTAATTCACAAAAGGATCAAGGTATCAATTTATTGATTTATAATTGATAAACTTAAGAATACACATTTCCAAAAATCTATACCATGGAAGTTTAGAAAAAAGATTATTTTAGTCACCTCTTAAAATATAATAATTCGCGTTCTTTACTTATTATTCCTCTTCTCTATTTAGTGGGTCAATAAGATTTCTTTTTTTCTTTCTCAAATCTATATGCTCTACCAATTTTCTATTTTCTAAGAGAGACGAACTATAAAATTCTAGGAAAAGGCAAATAGGCAATTGTCTATCCTTATATAAGTATATGATTTAAGATTTGGGTCATATAAGATATATTGTCAATAGATTTGGCTAACCAAATCTTTCTTTATCTTTTTTCTATTTCATTATCTAGATTCATCTAATTATTAACACTATCTAATATTTTATTTTGTTTCAAGATATATTAAGATAAAACATGATAAGATTTAAATCAGTTTCAAGGATCACTAATTCAAATATAATAAATATTTTATCCAAACTAGATATATAATATTATATTATTACTATAGTAATTATCTTCAAAATAATAATATTTTAATCATTTTAAATAGTATATGGAGCTACCACACTTTCTTTTTGTAAGTTATTAAATAATCTCAACAACTCTTATATCAACCACCTATTTTTTTATTGATAAAATAATTATTTAACTTAATTAATTTTAAATAAAGTAATTAAAGCAATCATATTTTTTTAATTCAATTATTTCAATGAAATTTAATATCATAATACAAGCATTTCAAACACACACACACACACATAATCGTAATCATTTTAATTTAAATAAATTCATATTCTAATAATTTTTATACTAAAACTATTAACAATAATTATGTTAAATTTTTAGGATGTTACATCACCAATAATAACAATCAACATCATATAGCATGAAACAATTATACATATACAAGGGTAAAGGCATAAGGATTAACTAAGCACCTATAGCCCTTACACTCTCATAAAGGTCCTAAAAAAGGGGTCCATATACACTTTTAGGTCATACTCACACTTAACCTTGAACATGTTCTCGCTTAAGCTCAACTAATAAAATTGTGCCTACGAGTTACTGTCACTTAAGTGAGGCCCTCTCGCCGCTTAAGCGCAAGGTCACGCTTAAGCATGGGTTAATCATCGCTTTAGCGCAACTTACTAGGCTTTCTTATGTGCTCTTTGAATTTCCCACTTAAGCGAGACTCTTCCCTCACTTAAGTGCAGACTCATGCTTAAGTGATGGATGACTCTTGGTTAAGTGAGGCTGCTCATAGACTTGCCTCTCAAAAACTCTCACTTAAGCATAGTTGTAAAAGCTGATTTGGCCTGGCCATTCGAACCGGTCCAACCAGAACCCGGTGGCATAATTGAGCCGGTTTCTCTAATGGATCATTCATGTATGCGACCCGGGATGACCCAGCCAAACTCGGTCGATTTTGAGGAAACTTGGCGACTGGACCGATTTTTAAAACCTAGACTGGGTTGTGCACGTTAAAGGAAACTATGGTTCGAACCTTCAACTTCTCGCCATCGATGAGCGTGTTGAGGAAGATGCATCACTCCATCTCCTCCATAGCACGATTCTGCCTCAACAACGCTTGGTGCAGAACAATTGGTCGCCTCTTGATCACGTTGGGTTTGAGGTCCACCTACTCTCATTGCAGCGGCGACAACGGTTACATGTGGCGCCGATGGACAACGTCAAAGCAATAGGGAAAAGGTCATTGTAGTGACAGATCCAACATGTGAAAGACTCGGTTTGGCCAGGCCATTCGTACCAATCCAACCGGGACCTGGTGGCATAATTGAGTTGTTTCGTTATTGGATCGTTCATGTATGTGGCCCGGGATGACTCGACCGATTTTGAGGAAACCTGGCGACCTAGTTGGGTCTTAAAACCCGGACTGGGTTATGCACATTAAATGGAAACTATGGTCAGAACCTTCAACTTCTCACCATTAACGAGCACGTTGAGGTAGATGCATCACTTCATCTCCTCCATCGCACGGTTTTGCATCGACAACGCCTGGAGCAGAACAACCAGCTGCCTCTTGATCTCATTGGGTTTGAGGTCCACCTGCTCTCGTTGCAGCGGCGAAAACGTCTACGTGTGGCATCGATGGACAATGTCGAAGCAATAGGGAAAAGGTCATTATAGTGACAGATTCGGCATGTGAAAGGCCAAGAGTGTATTAAAGAGGACTTGTCTTCATTATCGACGTGGAAGAGTTTGCCTTTGGATCTTTGGCTCATTTTGTTTATTGAAAACTGGAATTGTATTTTAAATATGATAATGAAAGTGTAGGTGATATTACAACTGGAAACGAAAGAGGGAAGGGCATAGGTCCACTATAAAATACCAAGGATATGAAAATAGAGTTTTTTTTCGGTTCCATTTTCAATTATATGATGGAACATAGTTACCATTAATAGGAAGTAACTATTTTAAAATTCAATTTAAATTGTGTAAGTGCACTACCATAATGTCTATGTTAATTAGGAGTATATTATATGACGCTCTATTCTCCACCACTTACCAAAAATATCCATTTAAATACACTTTAAAGGGATAAGTTAAAGAAAGACAACTAATCCTTCTAAATATACTTATTATACACTTTTAATTTAGGTAGTTGTTATTTGCACTCTCTTTTATTACTAATACACTTCACTTGTGTTATCAACTTTAATACTTCAATTGCTATTTTGTATTTTGGAGTATGGAACTACGGATGAACTTTTCTTAATCAAATAATGTTAGTTATATACTTATATATATAATAGATACGTATATAATTTTGAATTTTTTAACATAAACCGGGTCAAACTGGGCCAATTACTGACGCACTACTTCGATCGGGTCAATGACCAGGCTGAGTTTCATAACTTTGCGCTTAAGTGTAGAAATAACCTCACTTAAGCGAGACAACAACTCTATAGAACTAGGAACCTTTGCAATTATGCTTCCATGGCCTTCCAACCTCTTAGAAACAAGCGGGATCAAGCCTAGAACATGTCTACACCATAACCCAACTCTTAAACATGCTTAAGCACTGCCCAAACAAGAAAACAATGGAGCTAAGGGGAAACACTCACACTGTGGGGGTCTTTGATCTAGGCTCCGGTCACTGGGTCTTGCTCCACGTCTATTCTCTTTTCTTCTTCCTTCTACTCCTCATCTTCTTTTCTTTTATTATTTCTTTCTCTTTCTTTCTAACTCTCCATTTCCTTTCTCTATAAAACTGTGGTTGTATGTGAGTAGTTTGGCGGACCTTGGCTCCCCATTTAGGTCCTATTATCTTATTGTCATCAATCCTATTATAAGTAACTATTATTAATAATTCCTAAGGGTATCCTTTAATCTATTTATTATAAATTTATTCCTTAAAAGATATATTTTTATTGTGTTTCTATAAAGTCGGGATGTTATGTAACACCCTTCAATCTAGTGTGAGCATCATGATTTTGCTAAGCAAAAGGTTTCATTAGTAGGTCATCCACATTCTCCAAGGTTGGATCTCTACAATCTTCACATCTCCACTATTGATAATCTCTTGAATGAGATGGAAGTGTCTAAGTGTTTATTTGGATTGTTGGTGAGATTTGGGTTCCTTAGCTTGCATGATTGCTCCATTGTTGTCACAATAGATATTAATCAGGTCCATAATGCTAGGATGCGAAGTTTAGTAATGAACTTCTTGATCTAAAAAACTTCCTTAGCTTCACTTGAGACAACTATATATTTAGCGTCTATAGTAGAATCAACAACTATCTCCTACTTTGAACTCTTCCAGATCACAATGCCACCATTCAAGCAAAACACAAACACCAATTGTGATCGAAAGTCATCTTTGTCAGTTTGGAAGCTAGCATCGATGGAACTCTTTACAATAAGCCCTTCCTTACCACCATATACCAAGAATAAATCCCCAATCTTTTGCTAGAACTTTAAAATGTTCTTAACAACGGTCCAGTGAATTTCACCGGGATTAGACTGGTATCTACTCATGATGCTCAAAGCATACAAGACGTTTGATCAATTACACATCATGGTGTACATGATAGATCCTATTGTCGAAGCATATGGAATCGTACTCATGCATCCCCTCTTACATGATGTAGTAGGGCACTATCCCTTGGACAAGTATACATCATATGACATAGGCAAGAAACCCTTCTTGGAATCATACATACTGAAACACCTGAGAACTTGCTCATTGTATGTACTTCGACTAAGGCCAAGCAGTCTCTGTGATCTATCTCATAGATCTTGATTCCTAGTAAGTAGAATGGTTCACCTAAGTCTTTCATCAAGAAACAACTCCTTAACCATGTCTAAACATGTTGTAGTGTCAAGATGTCATTTCCAATGAGTAGTACGTCATCCATATACAAAACCAGAAAAAATGATTGCACTCTCACTAACTTTCTTGTAAACATAAGACTCATCTTCATTCACGATGAATCCCAACTATTTTTTAGTCTCATCAAAATGAAGATTCCAACTTCTAGAAACTTGCTTTAATCTATAAATGGATCTTTGCAACTTGTATACCTTCAATGCTTCCTTTGGATCAACAAAACCCTTAAGTTGTGCCATGTACACATCCTCGAGAAGATTCTCATTAAGGAATGTGGTCTTGACATCCATCTTCCAGATCTTGTAGTCATCGTATGCAACATTAGCAAGTAGAATAGGAACAAATTTAAGCATCACAACTGATAAGAAGGTCTCATCATAGTCTATACCACAAACTTTCTTGAAACCTTTCGCTACTAGTCACACCATAAAGGAATTCACCTTACCATCCATGTCTATCTTCTTCTTGAAGACCCTTTTACACCCTATGGGTTTGACCTCTTCAGGTAGATCAATCAAGGTTCAAACCTGATTAGTGTACATGGAATGCATCTCAAATCCTATGGCCTCAAGCCACTTCTTAGATTGTTTGGGTTTTTGCCCCTCTAGCTTATGTCAGGGTCAGTGTTAGGCATTTGTAGACAATTTTTTTTAAAACTTTTCTAAAGTTTATTTTAACTTATATATAAGTTAATTTTAACTTATATAAAAATTTAATTGAATTTCTTATAAGTTCTTATAAGTCAATTAATTTAAAATATCCATACGACTGAGACTAGCCTAACTAATGACATAAAGTGGAGAGTATTATATTTTGTTAGGCAAACAAGTAATAAGAAAGCACTACACCTGTAATTTCATTCTTTTTCTTTTCTTCCTCTTTTGTTGCATCATTTTGAGGAAGTGAACTGATTTTAAGCCTTAGTGTCTTCTTTAAGTCTTCTATATATGGGTACCTAATGTTTAATTTGCATTATATGATATATTTGCTTGTAAATGATATTAATACTGATTTTATATGCTTAAGAGGAGTGCTAGCAACACACACTTTACATTCTTTCTATAACACATTTTTTATGGGTTGAAATTTATTGAAAATTATAATGTCACAAGAGAAAATCATTAAATAGGATTTCATACTCACAAATTTTTCTAATTTTCAATAAATTTAAACTAATATGAAAAAGTGTGTGTTGTCACATACAGATTAAAGTTAGTCAAAATACGTTTTGACTATCCTTATCTTGACAAGATCCCAAAACAATGATGATGATTTATATCAAGAAAGAGAATATGCTCCTTGGCTATGGGATTCCAAGTTACTCTGGAAAGTGCTTGATGTAGGTGAATGGAGAAGAAAGGGAGAAAATAGGATTTTGCATGAAAGGTAATGGTTGAAAGGCGATAAAGGAAAATGGTAAAGGAAAACAATAGATGAAAGCAGTAAAGGAAAGCTTTAAATGAAAGTAATAAATGACAGAAAGTGTAAAGAAAAGTGATAAAATAAGTGTAGAATAAAATAAACTTGTGTTTTGGATTGATGGTGTGTTCTTGAAGTACAAGGCATATTTATAGGCTAAGAAATCTAATATATTTTAAGTTAATGGGTAGTTTATAAAGTTGTGGTGAAAACTCCTATCACATCATGACTTACAACTGTTACACAACTTGCTTCCTACTTTTAAAGAAATGTGATCTTTTTCCTTTTAATGCTTTTGATGCACTTTCCATTGGCATGATCTTTTATCATAATTTTAATTAACTTATCCATATTTTCTCCATTAAAATATTTCTCCTTTTTTTTTAATTTCCATTACCAACAATGTGTTCAAAAGAATGTGTGAGAGACTAATAAAGAAAGAATGTGTGAGAAAGTATGTACCTTAACATTTCTAATTACTCTTTGAAATTTGGTCTATTATTAGGTTGCCATAGAAACAAGGACAACTATTATACTCTGCCGTTAGAATTCAAGTTCCTTTATTGCAGATTTTTTAGGGAAAAAAAATCCAGCAACTAGCCTTGTGCTGCTATTCTATATTTCATGTGCCACTTGAAAAATCATTTTACTTTAGGCCCCGTTCGGGGTGGTTACCAGTTTTCAGTTTTCTATTTTGAAATGCATTTTTGAAACAAAAACGTGTTGTGCAAAACTTGGCCGGAGTTGGTTTTTACACCATTTTGAAACAGCTTTGACCCTTTTTGAGCAAAAACAAGGTTTATAGTGAATGGTTTATGTTTTACCCTACAGACCTTTTCTTTCAGGACTGAATCTCCCATTGTGCCACTCCCCTAACAACTCCTTTCTTCCTCTTTTTCACGATCTCGATCTACCCTCTTCTTCCGTCCCATCGTTGTACTGTCGCTCTTCCTCTCCCTCTGGTGCGGCGATCTGCCCTTACTCCGCTGTGTCGCCACTCTTCCTTCGTTTTGCCACCACACTCCATCTCCCTCTAGTATGGTGTTCTCATTTGTTCAAATCCTGATCTCCATCTGTTGCATCGCTTGTCGCTCTTTCTCCCTCTCGTAAGTTTTTCTTTCTCCCTCTCTGCCTCTTCATTTTGTTGAAGTTTGGTTTTGATGTGGCTTCGATCACTACCTTTGTTGAATCTCAAAGTGTTGCCTCCAATCTTGGGTTTTCCCTACAATCTTGGGTTTTCCCTATTGGACTTTCATTAGTTGTTATTTAGAGTTTTGAGTGAGTCTTTTTTCTTATTTCCTGATTATTTGTTTGCTAAAATATATGAATTGTTTGAGGTTGTTGGCGTATGGTGATACCAAACAATCAACTACCGTGCTTCTTTATTCTAATGGTTGTTGTTCAGTAAATGGGTGTTTCAATTAAGATCCCTACAATACTTATTCACATCCATGTGGACTCTGTTCAATCGTTAATGATGCACTTTTTTATTTTATAATTCACCGATGCACTTGTTACATTTTACTTCTATGTATATAGAATAAAATTTCAAATATAGGTAGAATATACTATTATTGATTTGTACCGCGTAGGGTGTTGGAAGTGTGCAATCATTTTGAAGATAGAGTAAGGAAATGTTGCTTTTATTTCAGTGGAGCAAGGGTTCAAAGTTAAACATACAAGTTGTTTTGTGTCATGTGTTTGAAACTTAAGGCCATGTTCGGGTTAACTCTCCCATTGGCTTGCTATTAGGCTCGAGCTTCAATTAGCCTTAATTGCATCTTAAAAAATAGGTTTGAAGAAAAGGAAGATTATTGATCCATCTCATGATTCAACCTATGTTTTATGTAAAGAAGAACATCTTGAATCTGTAGATTTGTTCGCTAGTCGATTTTCTTATTTGGTGTGGCATAAGTGTTACAATTGGTTGAGACACCAACAAGCCCTACCATCTAGTGGCAAACCTCATTTTTGGCAACATTTGGGCACTTTGGCAGGGGGCAGCATAGGAATGTTGTCATCTTCTAATTATTTTATTTCATGGAGGGACATGTATGTTTTGATTAATTTTTTATTTTAGTTAAATATATGATCTAATTATTGTCTATATGGTTTTTAGATCTGTGTTTTGTCCATTTTTAAAAATACTTTTGTCACCATGAAAGTTGCAGGCTTGGATATAAATTTCACAAAAGCCAATAGTTTATATACCTTTCTAGTGCAATATTTGTTTTGCATAGTCTTAAACTAAAATTAACTTTAAGAGAAAAAAGTATATCAATATTAAATGGAGCAATAGAACATATTAAAACTTCAAAAATATTTAACATTCATTTATTGAAAAAATATTAAAATTGATAATCAATTTCCAAGAATAAAAAGAGCAAAAATACATATTTAAAAAACAAAAAAATATATGCATTTCAATTTTCCATTATTTCTAGATAGTTTCAAACGCCACCCACTCTCAAATGGATAGATGAAACAATAAATGGTCAAGTTGAGTAAAGTGGAAATTTCATTCTTCACTCTCATTTGGTTTGAAGAATAGGAATGTTGTCATTTTCTTATTTGATGTTGGTTGGAACCTTCTTTTGGTTTGTATCCTGGTTTAGTTTTATTGTATGTTGCTGGTTGAGTTCGAACCTTCACACCTTGTGATCTGTGTTTGACTCTTTCATCTGTATTCCTCCCCTAATTATTGATTATATATTATATCCTTTGCCTTCCAAAAAAATAAAACAATAAGTCTATAATTTAGGTATGCTTTGGTTTGATTGTATTAAATGGTCCACATTTTGTAAGTAACTTTTTTTAGAGTGCAAATACAAATTCAAACAAGTTATGTGGACAAGTTTATAAAGGAGAAATTTATAGCTGATTCACGATAGTAGGAAAGAAAAATATTTAAAATTTTGGTATGGCTTATACGTGACCAACCCTCCTGTTTTGCAAATCTTTAAATTCTCTAGTAACAGCAACATAGTAATGAAGATGTAATTCATTGTTGACATAAAGTTTGTTACAATTAACACTTACAGTTCTCTTATAAAGGAAAATGTTAAATATGTTCATGTAATTGACAACATGGGGATCAAGCAAGAGTGCATAGGTGCTAAGAAATTGTTTAGCAATATATTATCTAATAAATTCTGACGAGTCCTGTAGTTATTTTTCTTTCGAACTATAATATATTGTGTTCTGTTCATGTTAGAGTGGTTGTTTTAAGTCAAGTTTATTTCAGCATGGTAATTGAGAATGAAGTGATAGGAGATGATGTGGTTGAGATCTCAATAACCAAAAAAGATATATAGCCACAAAATATTGAATCTCATTTCATGCCTTATTTTATCTTTTTCTAATTCACAACAACTTTTTAAAAGTAAAAACAAGCGAAAATTGGGTTTAATTTTTTAATACTTTCAAAATTATAAACAGAAAACACTCTAAATGAGACCTTTTTTTTTAGGAGTGTAGGTAGAATCATTAAATGAACGTCAAAAAGCTTTCAACTCTAAAGTGTTGTTAATTAGTGTCCTTGAAACATTGATTAAAAAACTAAAAAAAAGAAAATATTTATTATGTAAAACATAAATGAACTAAAAAAAATCATGAATAATATAATTTTTTTATTTTTTTGATAAAAATATTTATTTTAAATTCCTTAATCAATACCTTAATGAATGCCCTCTAACATCCTCGTCATTGTTAACAACCAGTAAAAAGTTTTCAAACTTTTCTTAATTTTAGTGTCTTTGACCAGATATGCTAGTCTTTCAATTCACCATGATTCATGAACGTGATAGTTTGGGTTCGTTCAGTGCTATTAATTAACGGTCTAAATTTAATACAACGACCATATAATTAAGCAGTCTTTAGTCAAATACGCACTTATGGCATTTAGATTTATCATGTTCACCTTTTATTTTGAGAAAACAGGCGCACCTCTTTCCATTCTTAATTTTTGGGCTGCCGTCATTGACTCGTACTTTTATTTTCCTTCATTGTTATTCTTTTCCTCCCAATTTATTGTATACAAAATTATGCTCCCGTCCTACATGCCTGCATGATGGCTATATATATAGAGAGAGAGCCATCATTCTTGTTTCAGAGTTTCTTTCAAAAGAATAATTTAATTCATTAAATTACAGCTTAGATGTCTGGTTTAATAACTAAATATTGACTATATATAGCACATTAGTTAACCTGAACTTATCTGCTAATAACTTGCTGTAATTTAAAATAGAAGCAGACGTGCCTGTCTTATCATAAATGCTAATAACTAACATCTCCTTTCAATAGTAGCTACAAGCTAGGTATTACTATTTAAATTGGATATAATTTTGTTGAAATATCCAAAGGCAACAATAGAAGCCGTTTTTTTTATAAAAAAATAAATTCTTTTTTATGATGAGTAATTAAAATTTTCATTTGTTTGTATAATAATTTTATACAACCATCAAACACTTAGATTAAGTAACACGAAATTATTCCAAATTATCTAATAATGTCAAGTTCCAACCTTAGATATATAGTTGCGGTAAAAAAACTCAAATACCTATGTTATATAAAAACAATACTTTTGTTCAAGTTTTTATTGGATAAAATATGCTTTTTTGGTGCCTATTTTTTAGTCAAAATGAAGATGGAGTGGGGCAAAGGAAAAATAGAGATTGAGATCCTAACTATGTTAACCCTTCATCCCCTACTTTACCAAAAAGACCCCCTCCAAATATATCAATGAATGAGACATACAAAATAATTTGGGAGGGCCAAATCATGCCGAGACTAAATAAACTAAGAAAATCTGGAGAAAGGAAGTCTTGTCTATACCTAACGAGCTCCTGAACAACATAAGATAGAGGAGAATCCCACCAATTAAGTATATTAAAAAAACTAAACACCAAAAAAAAGCAAGCTTGTCGGTACAAGCATTGCCTTCTCTATAAATATGATAGATTCTAAAATTAATATGATTAGTGTGATTTATACAATTCGTTCAGCTAGTGTTAATAGACCAGTGAACTGATTTTGGGTGGCTGAAAGCGAGGAGGAGCAGGGTTAGAGTCAGTTTCCAACCAGAAGTGCCTCCAATTGTAAGAAATTGTTGTTTCAATAGCCAGAACAACAGCCATACTCAGCAAAAAAAAAAAAAACCATTAGAGACCCCAACATTTATAAAAATACCGCTGCTGCCAGCCATACCTGGGAATCCTCTTGTTGCCCCGTCTGTTTTACACTTAATACAAAGAGCAGTCGGTTG
Source organism: Glycine soja (assembly GCF_004193775.1). Taxonomy (NCBI): domain Eukaryota; kingdom Viridiplantae; phylum Streptophyta; class Magnoliopsida; order Fabales; family Fabaceae; genus Glycine; species Glycine soja. The sequence goes on from NC_041003.1 coordinate 34,190,570, forward strand.
TTTCCACAAACCCTGTTTAATGGACTCTCTTTTTTCTAGGGTGCGAACTGATACCAAAGCTATAAATGATACCAAAATCTGACATTGAGTTTGTCATAGTATCAGAAGAAAAGTGACCAGAAAGATGAACACTAGCAAAAATAGCAGAGGTGACAGACCTGAAATTAATCTTGGAGTTGTCATATTTAATCTTGTTCCTTGTTGTCCAAATGTTGAAGAAAGCAAAGGTGATGGCAGCAAGCACCACATCCAAAGCTTGAGCAGATTGAATCTTGTCACAGAATGAGATCAGGCTTATGAGAGAAGTTAAATCGAAATGGTGCTCACAATTAAGTCCAACCAATATTGTTCTGCTTTTGAGACCCAATATTATTTTTTATACATTAGAAATTAATAGAATGTAAGTTGAAAAAATCAAGCAATTGAGTAATGATTGCAAAACCTTATAGCTACTTTCTAATCAATTTGAATTATATTTTTACACATGTTATATTCCTTTTATTAGTTTTTTAAATTCTAATTATATCACTTGTCAGACTTTTTTTCTCTTTTTTTATCTCCTCTCCCAAGGACATACTCGATTCAAAGTGTGTGTGCACGTGGAAATAATACTAGTACTGCTAATAAAGTCTCTATAAAATCTTTTGATGACATATATGAAACTCTACATAGTCTAGCAAAAACACAAAATTTGTTGTTTAACAAAATACAAAATTTGGAAAATAAAGTTAATGACATTTTTAATATTCTTAAAGCAAAAGAACAACAAATTCGTTTTTCTACAAATGAACAAGATAAAATTACAACACGGCTTTCTAAACTTAATCTAGGAAAGACAACAAATCATACCTCAACTAAATTTGTTTTAGCAAAACCTAGAAAATGAGGACTATACCTTTTACAAGAACATCACAAACAGTTTCAGGACATAATCCTGTTACTAAATCCATAAACCAACATCCTGGAATCTTAGATAGATTTTTTAGAAGAACAAACTCCAGGACCAGACAATTGGAACAAATAGTAGATATAGAATCTAATATTAACATTGGATCAAATTCTAGGATAGATTCTCTTAATCCTAGACAATTATACAACCTAAACTGGTTTGTGTAAACTAGTTCTATCTGAAGCAAACCAGTTTAAGTTGTATAATTGTCTAGGATTGAGAGAATCTATCCTAGAATTTGATCCAATGTCAATATTAGATATTGTATCTACTATTTGTTCCCGTTGTCTGGTCCTAGAGTTTGTTCTTCTAAAAAATCTATCTAAGATTTCAGGATGTTGGTATATGGATTCAGTAACAGGATTATGTCCTGAAAGTGTTTGTGATGTTCCTGTAAAAGGTATAGTCCTCATTTTCTAGGTTTTGCTAAAACAAATTTAGCTGAGGTCTGGCTTGTTGTCTTTCCTAGATCAAGTTTAGAAAGCTGTATTGTAATTTTATCTAGTTTGTTTGTAGAAAAATGAATTTGTTGTTCTTTTGCTTTAAGAATATTAAAAATGTCGTTAACTTTATTTTCCAAATTTTGTATTTTGTTAAACAACAAATTTTGTGTTTTTGCCAGATTATCTAGAGTTTCAGATATGTCCTCAAAAGATTTTATAGACTTTATTAGCAGTACTAGTATTATTAATTATGTCGCGATGTTTATCCAGAGCTAATATAAGCTCTAATACCAGTGTGGTACGGAGTTGCTTATATGATAAAACAAAGGAAGTAAAATCAAACAGTGGTATATATAATATAGAACAGCAAAGGTGGCAGAGCCTCCTAGTTAGGTTTATATTATATTAAAACAGGTAAATAAATATACAGTTAAGAGTAATCAATAATAGTTAAGAGTAAGCGGTATGCGGAAGAAAAGGATCAAATTAGATGGATAGAGGGCACTCCTCAAGTGGACACTGTAAGCTATCTCATTTATGAAAAATATAGAATATGATGAACCCGAACTTTTTTTTTTATTTTTAGAAAAATATACAAGATCCTTATTGGTCTTCTGGATATTATTAAGCCGAGTACTGAAGATCCTTACTAACGCAAACTTCTTTGGGTCTTACATTGATCTTATTTTCCTCCAAGCACCAGCCTAACCATAAAGAACTTTCATTGTTTTTCAAAAACAGTTATCAAGGGCACACCTTTGCAGGCTTACCAATCCCATGTTTTAAAAAAATAAGCAGAAAAAAATAAAGAAAAACTATTTACAATAAAACAACTGGGTTCTAAATCATATTCGCATTTTCTAAATAAAGATAACTAAGGCCCCTTGAGGGTGCCTTCGAAAAGATTAGCTAGACATGGTAGAACTCATACTTACAATTTATTAGAGGAATCAAAAAGGGGAAGAAGGGGAGGATCCAAAAAGAAACTTGGTATTACACAGACTACTATTACAATCTTTCTCCTTTCAGTTTCTCTCACTAGTGGGTCTAGTATTTTTTTCAGCGTGTCCACAACTGAACCCAAAGACCCTTTATATAGAGAAAACCGATAGAAAAAGACAAAAGCCCCTTCAATCAAGAATAGTAAAGTTACTGTTCATTTACTTTATCACAGGGCTGTCTTTTACAAATAAAGTTTTATAGATAAACCCAATGTCATAGTCTATACAACAGTAAAGATTCCCGCCTTAAATTTTGGCTGTGTTTTGGCAGGATGCTTTTGTCTTCAATTCTTGGTTGATTTTGTGATAGTAACATCTTCTTCGTCTTGGATATTTTTGGAACAGAAGATGTTTTTGATGAGTCTTCCATTGAGAGGTCGGTGGATGGGAAAGGAGGGGTTTGTTGTCCATGACATCCACTAGCTTCGTAAATTTTTTGTCTTTCTTATCTTTTTGGAAGGATTGAACCAATTTATTGTTGTGATCAACCGAAAAAGGAATAAAGAACTTCCCATTGTATGATGGTAGAAAAAGCTTTGTGTCATGGGTTTCCTTTATTAGATCAAACTCACGTTTATCTGATTCTGAGAAGAACCATTGGTAGCCTTGAATTTGTGCCCTCATGAGGCTATATTGATACTGTGTATTACCATGTACATCCCAACTTTCGTATTCATCATTGAACAGGCAGGGATAGTTTCTATGATCCTCTAGTAAGAGTTTCATAACATGACATGGGTAGTTCTGAGCAGTAAAGTTGCTCGATCAGGTTGTTATTTTGATGGCAATGTAGTCCATTATTTCTTCCTGAATAAGGTTTATAGCCTCATTGATTGAGGGGTTGAATCCCTCGAATCTATCAGATGGAGGAATCAGGATTAACTCCAAACATCCATAATCTAATAGGCTTTTCGCGGAAATCGCCAGGTCTTCATATCTAAAGGACTTAAATTGGTCCAAGTCTAGTCTAGCTTTTCTAAAGAGGAATTTTATCTTGCAGGGACAGTTGGTTTTGTCTTGGCAATAAGGAGTTTTGTTGGTGCATACAAATTTTTGGTTGAAGTAAGCATGCACACCTATGTAGAGACCCGAAATTTGTGTTTGGTTATTGTGCACCTTAAACAATAAGCTTTGTATCTTCTTGAAATTTTCTAGGTTCATGCCATTTATTGGTTCGGGGATACTTGGACTTACTATGTTTTTATAGGTTTTGTGGCTGACCTTGGTTTGGTCAGTATTTATGAACATGGTAGTGTTTTGTGGTTCAAGGACCTTTTTATTTTATTCATGTTTGTGGTGTTTAGCTCAAGAGCTTTTTCGGTTTTTTCTTTCGAATAGAATCTTTTGTAGATTGGGCTTTGAATACCCTCATTTGCAAGGCAAATGTCTTTAAAATTGGTATAAATACCTTTGTGAGGTCCTGATAACAAGACAAAAGTTGTGTAACCTTTCCCAGAAGGAGAGACTTTTGTAAGGAGGGGGACTCCTTGGTTATCTGCTATGTAGAAATTGTATAGGACACAAATTATACCCTTCTTGACTGAACAAACGAATTGCTCATTATTGTTTGTATTTTTTGGAATATTCCAAATGTTATCAATAAGACAGTTAAATTTGTCATTAACAGCTTCCCTACCAGGATAGGGAAACTCGTTTGTAAGTATGGGTAATTCTTGATTCCCAAACTTCATTTTTTGTGTTATATTTTGGTAAGAAACCTTACATGGCTTCATTTTGTTGTATTCTTGCAAAATGAGAAAGAATATCAGCAGCAACATTCTTAACTCCTTTTATGTGTTCAAAATTTATTTTTATTCTGTTATGATAAACATATTTTTGGAATAAAAGCCATCTTTTATGAGGCTTTTTATTAGTATTTATTTGTTGATTATCATAAGCCACTATTGCTTCACAATTAGTTCTTATGATGATTTCGCTTTTGTTAATCAAGAAGAGTTTAAATCCTTCTAAAGCATTTATCACAGCGTTTACTTCATAATCTGTGGAGGTTGAATATACCTGTGGTTTGATGTGGTATTTTCCTGAAGCATACCTACAGATTTCTTCATCATTAATATTTTCATATTTATTTTTCTTTTTCTTTAGGACGGCTCCCCATCCTCATTCGCAACCATCACATTCTATGACTAAATAGTCGGAATCTAGAGATAGTGATAGATATGGCAAATTATTAACCATTTCTTTTATTTTCTGAACTAATTTTATATCCTCTATATTAAATTTTCTTTGTCATGTTAAAGAGGTTTTGTTGTAAAGAGGAGCTGTGTATTTTCCCAGGTCTTTAATAAAATTTCTTGCATAATTAAGTAGGCCTAGAAAAGCTCTTAGAGTTTTTATGTCTTCCATTTTATCTGGAAACCCAAGGATTTTCTGGGAGATATGGGGCTGAAGCCTCATTTTCTCGTTTCCTATTTCGGTTCCTAGGAAAAAGATATGGGTCTTACAAATCTCCATTTTTGACTTTGAAATTATTAGGCCAAATTTTTCAAACAAATGAAGAACTTGCTTGAGATGTAAATAATGTTCTTCTTTGTTTTTTGAAAAGATGAGTACATCATCTATGTATGTACAAGTAAATTCTTTATAGTTTCCAAAAATATTATCCATTTTTCTTTGGAAAATTTGTGGTGCATTTTTCAATCTGAAAAGATATTACTTTCCATTCGAATAGTCCTTATGAACAAGAAAAGACAATCCACTTTATAGAATCAGGATGCATCTTAACTTGGTGAAATCCTGATTTTAAATCAAATTTAGAAAACCATTTAGCTTTCTGTTGCCTATTTATCAACACATCTTTAGAGGGAATAATATATCCATCTATGTGAGTATTATCATTGAGCCTTTTATAATTATAAACCATTCTAGTCTTTCCTCTTTTTTGCTCTGAGTGTTTATTGACAATGAAGGCAGGGCTTCTATGGGGACTAGTGCTTGGTGTTATAACTTTTAGATTCAAGAAGGTTTTTGTGTGGTCTTTACATTCTTCTTGTTCAAAGTTCCTATACTGAATATCTTTAGTTTTGAATATCAAATCTGGGTTTATAACTTTTAATTTACACATAACAGGATCTTTTTCCCAATATTTTGTGGGGTCTTCTCCTATTATACTTATTTTATTTAGTCCGTCTATAATTTGTTGTATATTATCGAAAGTTATAATTTTGTTAATTTTAACGGAATTGTAATCAGATTCTGCTACAGATAATTCGTAGTGTAACTCGGTTTCTGTTTTTATGCTTTCTAAAATATTTTCTTGGTAATAATCATAGGATTTTTCTAGAGTGTCTATCCTAGCATAGTTTTACGATTCTTTTATTTTACAGCTATCAGGTGTGTCACAAGGGCATTTATTATTAACATTAATAGGGGTACAACCATGCTTTGTTCACAACTCTGATGTGAGTTCATCTATTATTGGTGACATCTGTGAATTTGTAGAGATCAATAAATAATCCTTAGTAATAGTGATTGATCTATTATCATGTACAATAAAATTGAGTCCTAAAATCATTTTTTCTTTGGCTGGTTGTAAATCTACAACATCTGCTTTATTTATAAAGATTTTGTTGTCAAAGATATCACAGTTTATAGATAATTGGATAGTAAAATTTTTTGTTTCTGTGTCATTGGTTATTATGTCTCCAAACATAGTTCTAGGTTTAGTTATTATGTTACTTCGAAAACAATTATGTTGGGGCTGAACACTTTTGCATATGAAAGTAAAAGAACAACCAGTATCTACCAAAGCTTGTAAAATTATTTTAGTTTGATCAAAATTATTAATTTTAGGAAAATTTATTTTTACCAAAAAGTGTAGGCTTTTGTTATTCTTTTTATTACAAATTATAGAGATGCAATCTTTATTTTGTAAAGTCATAAGTCCGCTCGTATGTTCTTCAGTTAATTTTGGAATTATGTTTTTTTCAAAATTTTTGTAAAAAAAATCTATAATTTTTTTTCTATTTGGTTCAATCTGATGTTCAAAGTGGAAATCCTACTGTTCATTAAAAAAAACATCTGAAAAGTGTGTCGTAAGGAAGAAAGGAAAATTTCATTTACCGTGCAACCCAAAATCACATTAATTTAAAATCGATCTATTTATCTATTTGGTCCTTATACTTATAAAGGTGGATTTAATTGCAGCGCACTGACAACCGAAAATAATAAGATGAAAAACATATTTATACAACTGTTTTTTATAACTAAGAAAGAAGAGTGAAAGGAATGAGATAAGATAAATAATTTAATAAAGAGAGATAAAAAAATATCATAAAACTGTTTTGTAAGAATTGTGCAATTTATAAATGATAAAAAAATTTAATTAATGAAATGCCAAGCAGATTCTACTCTTAAAGCATATCACTTCTAAAGAAGGTCCAATCTATATTGACAATTGCTCCTTCAATTTGATTAAAATTCTATATCAATTTGATTCTTGGATAATATAAAAAGAAGGAAATGAAAATGTAAGTGTAATTAAATCCCAAATCGAATCATTATGGTGTTGTTAATAAAAAACTGTATATTAATCTGAGTGTAGGAATATTTTGAAGAAAAAAAATAGCATTATATTTATTCATTTACCCACTAATTCTCTGCATCACAAAACACAACTAATTCACTTCATTCACAATCGCATGTTCAGTGTAGTTCAAACGCGTACGAACTTAGTTTAGTTGGTATGTAATGTAATTTATTAGTTTTGCTAAAGACTGAGCAACGACAACAAGAGTTCCAATCCTTGAAGGTTGGACCATCTCGCTGCTTTCAGAACTCCAATGTCTTCATTTGCAAAGTGGATAGACAAAATTCTAAAGTCACAAACATGGCAAACCTTTGATGTAACTTGTCACTTCCAAAACCAGTTTTTGACTAATCTATCCTTGCCTTTTGAATTCAGCAATTACGTTAAATTTCCTATGCGTCTTATTTTCTACTTAATTATTTGCTCGCGTCAGTTTCAATATGGTAACACCCAAATTAATAATTGTGTCCATACCAATATTGTAACACCCAAATTATTAACAGATTTATTTCTGAACAATTGTTCCCTCACGAACAATCTTGTTCATGGTAATTAATAAGTCGTTCACCCCAGTTGAGTTAGGTTTGAATAAGGTTTTTGGTTCAAATTTTATACTTATGGATAAAAAAATATGGTTAAAAAAATTTCATTAAAATTGATTTATTAGATTTATCTTGTACTTGTGAACCCTGAAGGATTTAAGGGGGCAAACACGGTCTTTGTTCCCCTCCCTTGAGACTCTTTATTAATATGTATGAGAAAAAAGAAAAAAAGAATATTTATAGGGTAAAATAAATAAAAAATAGGATATTTAAGATAATATTTACTTAATTTTCTTCTAGCAGTGGATCTACTTCTAGTCTTACACATAAAATAAAATTAATAATAAATATTTTTATAAAACTCATTATTTATTAAAAATTAGATATTTAAATTATTGTAAAAAAATTAGACTCTTTTTAATACATTTGTGGATCCTTCCTATTTGTGGATATAAAAATGTGGTTAAAAAATAAAATTTCACTTAAATTGATCAATTACGTCTTCAGATGATAATTAATTGCAGACAAGTGAATAGATATTTCATACCAATAATATTAAAAAAATATATTTTAATAGATTTTTTAATTTAATTGTTTTAAAAGTAAACAAGCATAAAATTAATAGTTTCAAGACAATAATAAAAACAATAATTTCTTTTGATATACACATTTTTTATTCGTACATTATCCTTATATATATATATATGATTTTTAATTTTTTTTTTCATGAATCTTCGATATATAATTGTTGCCACTACTTTTTTCATCTGCTTTTACCTTTTTACTTTTATTTTAAAAAATATAAATAGAGACTCGAAAGTATTCATAGTTTTTTATGCACACATAATGTTAACCATTAAAATTCTCATTAATTATTGAAATTACATATTTTATTTTCGAAATTCAGTTGCTCACTAGGAGTTGCCGAGTTTGATTTTTTTTTTTTAAATATAAATCCTTAAATGTGTATAAGTTATTTAATTATAATGTGTCGTTGGAAGTTAACTATCATGAAATAAAGAACATAAAATAGATTGTTTAAAGACTTAAAAAATATATATTTTTTAATAAATATTTTTTTATTTAATATTTAATAAATTTTTGTTTTGTGTTGATTCCTTAATAAAATAATAATTTTATTTTTTATCCATGACACTTATTTGTACTCCTGATAAATGATTTAATTTTATGTTTGTTTATTGATAATTTTTTTATTTGTTATTAGTAAAATAAAATTTGTTATTTTATCAGGGAAACTAAAATAAAATATTAATGATAAAAAATAAAAATATTATTTTATTAGGAATTTAATGTAAAACAAAAAATTATTAAAAAATAATCACAAATTAAATATTTATCGAAAACAAAAATATATTTAAGCATCTTTTTAATAATTACACTCTAAATTTAGAATAAACGTTTAGTTTTAGTTTTATCCATTACACCTTTTAAGGTGCAATGAAACAACCAAATCGAGCCAATCTTAGCGGTAACGGAAAGAGGAAAAAAAAATTATTACAGAAAAGCAAAGAGTAAGGGAAGAAACATGGGCGGTGGCACTATGAATAGAGACAAAACTATCAAATAAGGGCATTTTATTTTTGTTATTTAGCATGTCAGATATGGTTTTGAATTATTATTTAAAATGAGGTAAACATCTATTCTAACTTGTGAGTTAAAAATGGTAACTGATATTACGATTTTTTTTGTTTTAACTCAAATAGTAAAATATTTTATGGCTTTAGTTATTTTTTATTTTTATTTTTTAATTTATGACTTTAAAGTTTTTTTTGTTTTTTTATATTTTTTTAGAAGTCATAAATTCATTTAAGATTTCTATTTTTGTATATATTTTTTTATATGATTTTATTTAATATTTCTTTTATTTTTTGAATATTTTTTTATTTAATATATTTTCTAATTTTTTAAAATGGTTTTATTTAAAATTTTCTTAATTTTTGCTATTGTATTTTATTTAATATGTTAACATACAAAAAATTAAGAAAATTTTAAATAAAACCATTTTAAAAAAAATTTAGAAAATATATTATATAAAAAAGTATTAAAAAATATAGAAAATATTAAATAAAACCATATAAATATATATAATGTTAAATAAAACTAAAAAAATAAAAAACATTTATTTATTAACTAATTCAATTAAACAATTATTTACAATTTTTTAAAACATAAAAGAAAAAATAGAAGTAGTTTATTTAAAAAAACCATAAAAAACTTTGAAGTTAGAAACAAAAGACTATGATTTAAAAGTCCTAAATTTTAAAAATAAATTTACTATTTCAATTAAAAAAATAAAAGTCATATAATTACCACTTTCAACTTATAATAATTCAAAACAAACCCTCGATAATTTAAAAAAAACCATTTGATTGTTCCGCTGTAAACGTACTATTGCCTTAATGTTTTTGTCTTAACAATAACAACAACTAACCTTAAAAAAAAAAAATACTTGTAATAGACCTTAAACATGTTTTAAGACAAAATAAAATAACAACAATAACAATAGAACTTCTCTTTCTCTTTTCTCTCTGTGCCGATATCTGTTATTGTTTTATTTATTTATTTATTTATTTTTCTTTTTTCCTTTCTCATTGTGTTCATCTCTCCGCCCTTTTTCCACCATCATCGTTGTGATAATTCATCCACACACGACACCCCCCTTCTTTTCTTTCTCTCTGAATTTGCAAATCTCAAAAGCCTCAAAAGTTAGAAGAGAGAGAAAGACCACCACGCACAGAAACAGCAATAATTCACTATCTTTTCCAACTTTATCCTTCTCTCTCTCTCTCTCTCTCTCTCTCTCTCTCTCTCTGAAACTCATCATCATCGCCGTTGAGATCTCAGGTATACGTCAATTCAATTTCGCCTTGGTCAATTCAATTCCGCGTTGTGCTCTCGTAATCGCTGATCTTACTCCTTCCTCGTCGTAGCTATTGTGCTATTCGATTCGATGTTTGTTCGCTTTGTTTTTTCCAATTCTATCGAGTTCCGTGACGTGTGTATGTCTCCGTCGTGTTTTCTTTTTTTCGGTTTGGGATCAGTTTTGATTTTTCGATTTTTTCGTCGTTTTTGTGCTTTCCTTTTTTGGCGATCTCGCGTTTTTTGTTGTGAGTTGTGTTTTTTTTTTCCGAAGCTTTGATTAATTGGCGTGTTTTTCTTTTGCTTTTAATTTGAGAGGGGAAATGAATTGGTTGAATGAACATTAGATGAACGGTGCCGGTAGATCTTTAGTGTTCAAGTCGAACGTAATTAGAGTTTCTAAGTTTAAAATCCTTTTTTTTTATAATTAGTGTTTGATTCTTAGCTCTGATCAAGTCAGTGCTCGAAATTCCACGGGCTTTTAAGTGCATAACTCTGAATGTAATCTTAGATAGGTTATCTGATTTTGGAAAAAATAAAATAAAATGGAATGCTTTCCCGAGTTAGTTGGCTATTAGAGACTTTGATTTGAGTTTGAGACCAAGTTTGATGGTGGAGCAAGCTGTAGAAGAGCAATTATATGCTGAAGTCTTCGCAGCAATAGCACTTTAAGCTTGTAATGTTGCTCTCGGCTTATAGTATCTGCTTAATTTGAGAACTGGGAAGCTTGGGACATGCATGGCAGAGATGGGGTTGTTCTGGTAACAAGGAGCTTGTTATTTGCTTCGTTGGCTAAAAAAGTAATCTCTAGTGAAAATAGTGCGACCATGGAGGGCTGGCCCTGGCAGTATTATTTTGCATATTAAATCGAAAATGCTAATTGATTGACAAGAAAAAGTATCACAAAGAGGGGGAAAAGAAGAGAAAGCAATACCTTTTTTTTTTTATTGGTATTTGATGATATCATTGGTCAAATAGTGATTTGTGATGTTGGGTTGAAGCTGTGTAAGGAGAATAAGCAAAGATAGTTGACTAGAGGAGAAAGGCTTTGGAGAGTGTTAAGGATATGGGGAAATGCTAAGGCTGATGAAAGTTTTTGCTTTTAACTGTCTTAACATGGATGCTTCATTCAGACATACCAATGACATATTTTTATTAGATAAAAATTACTTTAAAAGATTTTAATTTCTTACCATCTTGAACATTGCTTTAGAATTGACAAGACAACTCATGTTACTGAATAGAATGACTGGCCAAACCTTGTTATGGAAGGTACTTTGGAATTGTGTTAGCATGCAAAATTTAAAATGATATATTATTTAGGTCAGTGTAATTGCAAACTGTGATCTTCACTGAAATATATGTGCTTCCAGAAGTAATGTACCCCATTGCTAGAAACTTGTTTGCATTCCAGAAGTGAATCAAGTGATGCTTTTGACCTTATATATGTTGTTAGAAACTTGTTTGCATTCCAGAAGTGAATCAGGTGATGCTTTTGACCTTGTATATGTTGTTACATTTGTTATCTTCTGATATACAACTGAATCACCATGAAGAAAACAAATAATCCTCACTGTCCAGTATGCTCAGTTTTTTGTCAATTTAAAAGACTTGGTTGGTTGACTGGAAATCCAATGGAATGGATCTAAGTTGTTTATCCCAATACTGTTGCTTAACTAAATTGGTAATATTGCTTGTAAACCAGTTTTAGTAAAGCAACTTATTTACTTTCTGCCATTACTTTCTAGTTTACTACATTTTAACAGACATGTTTTAACACAGTACCTATCCGTATCTTATGTGAAGGTGGTACTATTTTTTTTATCCTATCTTATCAATAATTTTTTGTTTTCTGAATTAAGAAACCAGTTTGCCTCTGCTTGAGTTCTTTTGGGTCTCAATGTCTTCCTTTTTATTTCTTGTTTTCTATATATTTTTAAGTCTAGCATGTCTTTGCTTACTTTTGTTTGAATATATGGAAATAAATGTCTGTAGTTCAGTTGGTTGGACTACTTAGTTTTGACATCCCAAAACTTTGGTTTGAACCCGAACGTATCTTCTTGAGCCATTCTTTACCCATGACATACTTTCAAGATCCGTTGTTGATCTTCATTTAATGTCAACATATGTTCCCTTCTCTGCATGTTGGAGCAGGGAGGATTTGTATGTGTCAATCTCTAGTCCTAATCAATGTCTGTCAAGGCCTGACTACTTTCAGATTTGATACTACAACTATATTATAATGCTGTGATATTATAATGAAAGATAGGTGCTGAAATCAAACTTCCATAATGCCTATGAATATTGGTTATAACATGAAAGGCCATATTTAATCGATGTTTGGATTTTTTTTATTCCAACTACATCTTTATTTCATTATGCTTTTCTAAAATCATGCAAAGCTCTATTTTATGTTAAGAGTTTCAAAAGCTGAACATTTTTGTAACATGAAAAACTGGGCAGTTTTCTTGATTTGCGGATCCTTTCTTTCTTTCTTCATCTTTTTAAGAAGTGCATATTATTTCTAATACGAGGTCCTCCATCATAGTAAACCTAAGTTGTTCTGTGGTCCTTGATTTAGTCATTTTCCAAATTTATAAACCAGCAGTTTGTTTGTAATTTGTGCTTATAATGATGTATAGAAGATATAGAAAGTCAATTTATATTAGAAGTATCTGTTGGAAAGCGAGCTTTCTATGATTGATATATACAGCTGTTCCGCCTTGGTCATGGTTTAGATGAAAGATATAGAAAATATTTGATGTTTTGGGAAAGGCAGGCTTTTGATGCTGCTGTTCTCTACACTTCATTTGATACTTACAAGTTTTAGTCATGCACTCGTATGCACAATATTTTATCTAGGAGAATATGCAACTACTTTATCTACATAATGATGAATGTTTTTGTCATGCTTATTTTTTCTCAACTTTGTTTTCTTCAAACAGTGAATTACCTTCATAAAGATAATTATATGCAGGATACTCTAGAAGGAACTTTTAGCCATGTCTAGCTCAGCAAAAGTTTTGGATCCTGCATTCCAGGGAGTTGGTCAAAGAGTGTATCCTTTAAGTAATGGGTGTGAATATACTTATCTTTATGAATAAAGGTGGAAAGTATGATAAAAGTTTACTGCTTATAGAATTATCAAACATATGCAACTAATCTATCATGAACCAAATATTCCTAAAGCTTGAGCTGTTGGGTGAAGCTTCATAAAATGAATTTATATCAAACACATCAACATGCTTGAACCTTCACTTTGTTGAAAATTAAATTTTATTTATAAGAATGGGGAACAAGGATCAAACTCTAGACCACACAGTTATAGAGGCTCCAATTACATGTCATGAACTTGTTACTCAAAAGAGCTGTTGAGTTAAGACATATGGATGATTTTATGTCTAGCATTCATGTTATGTGTTATATTTTGAATATTGAATATACTATATGCTTTGAGAGGTTTTAAACTTAACTTGCTGTAGAGGAACTGAAATATGGAGGATTGAGAATTTTCAGCCAGTTCCATTGCCCAAATCTGAGTATGGGAAATTCTACATGGGAGATTCGTACATCATCTTGCAGGTCCGAGCTATATCCAATATTACCTTTGATGCATTCATATATATGAATGTATCTGGTGTTGCTGTTCAGAATTTCATTAAGTGTGAAATATAGGTTGTTGTCCTTTTCTTTCATTTAAAAAAATTGGGTGTTCATTTTATGTGTATCTCCAGACAACTCAAGGCAAAGGAAGCACTTATTTTTATGATTTACACTTTTGGATTGGAAAGCATACAAGTCAGGTAAGCTTGGACTTTGCTTTCCTTCTTCTCCATCCTACATTTTGCCTAATTGATCTTGCATTGCTATTTTTCTCCCTCTTAGAATGAACAGGCGAGTAGAATGTGGAACCTTGTATAGTTGTGCCTTTTTGAAAAATTTACTATGTCATGGTTGTTTTATGTCTCTATTCACTTTCATCATTTTTCCCCTTTCCTGACTCCTTTTTAACTAGTATTTAGATGTGTTGAGTTATTTGGAAAGGGCAGGGGTTACCATGGTTCATAGTCGTTTGGAAATCCTTAAACCAATCTCTTTGACAAAATAATAGTCTTGGTTGACACTGATTTTACTTGTAGGATGAGGCTGGAACTGCGGCCATTAAAACTGTTGAACTTGATGCTGCTATTGGAGGGCGTGCAGTGCAGCACAGGGAAATCCAAGGGCATGAGTCTGACAAGTTTTTGTCATACTTTAAACCATGTATTATACCATTGGAGGGTGGAGTTGCATCTGGGTTTAAAAAACCTGAAGAAGAGAAGTTTGAAACATGTTTGTATGTATGCAGAGGGAAAAGAGTTGTTAGATTGAGACAGGTATAGTGTTCTCTATTATTCATGAACGTCATAAATTCAGTGCGCATGAAGTTTGACATTTTGGTTTGATAGGTCCCTTTTGCAAGGTCTTCATTGAACCATGAAGATGTATTCATACTAGACACTCAGAATAAGATTTATCAATTCAATGGTGCAAATTCCAATATTCAAGAAAGAGCCAAGGCTTTGGAAGTTATACAGTTTCTGAAAGAAAAATATCATGAAGGGAAATGTGATGTTGCAATTGTTGGTAAGGCAATTTTTCTATTATGTATTCCAGTATTTCTGTTCTTCATCTGCAATTTTTTGTTTTTAACTTCATAAAATCTATCCCACATTCCAGATGATGGAAAATTAGACACTGAGTCAGACTCAGGTGAGTTTTGGGTCCTCTTTGGTGGTTTTGCTCCCATTGGGAAGAAGGTAATTAGTGAGGATGATATTATTCCAGAGACAATTCCTGCTCAGCTTTATAGGTATGTTGGTTTCGTGCTCCTCAAGTCCCTTCCCCCACTCCACATTTTACCTGAAGTACCTGTTTTGAAAAGTTGATATAATTAGAGTCTTTGGTCATTTTTTAACAAAACCCAAATAATACCATCAAGACAAATGAATCATCAGCTACTATATAGTTTTTTAAAGATCAGTATATCATCTTATTTGAAAGATCTAAGACAATTAGAAAAAAGTTATATATAATCAATTGCCATATTATCTGGGTTCGAATCCCCCCACTAACATAACATACTAATTGCTAAAATTTGCCAATCAATTTTTTTTGCTATCTAGGTATGTTGGGAATATAGTCTGATTAAGAAGGGGAGAATAAATCAGATATAACTTTTAGAGATGCTATCAAAAGGACCTTGCTCTCTCTCTCTCTCTCTCTCTCTCTCTTTATATATATATATATATATTGAGAATTTGGCTTATAGAGCCCATTGTCATTCATATTACTAAATTTTTAAATATCATTTTGGATAGCTGATTCTTATGATTAGAAATATACATGCATATACTTTATGCTCAATGTTTGAGTATTTTATGTGACATGAGGATATTTTGATTGGAATCACGGGCTTTAGAATTTTTCTAATACTGTCTGAAGCATGAAGATGTCTTTTTGTTTCTGCGTGCTGAATTATGCTCCCGACAGTATTATTTTGCTTAAATAATATTATTGTCACATAGTTAAATATTTATTTTCTTATTTTTTCATTAATAATTTTACCTATATAAATTTAAATGAAGTTTATGTTTCTTTGTGTTCTATATATATGCACTAGGAATTTAAGTTTATTGACGTGGAGGATATGATCACTTCATCATGTGTTGATTAGCATAACAATAGTTTGCATATGGTCACTGACAATACTTTATTCCGATAACTAAAATGAATAACTTCATATGACTTGTCCTTCCAGTATTGTTGATGGTGAGGTCAAGCCTGTGGAAGGTGAACTTTCTAAATCACTGTTGGAAAACAACAAATGCTATTTACTGGACTGTGGTGCCGAGATGTTTGTCTGGGTTGGTCGCGTGACACAAGTTGAAGAACGAAAAGCAGCCTGCCAAGCCGTTGAGGTAATGCTATTCTAGAATCTAGAATCTAATTCTTACTTCTCCATTTGTTAGTTAAAGTGGATTCATTAATTCTACAAATATCTCCAGGAGTTTGTTGCTAGTCAAAATAGGCCAAAGTCTACAAGGATAACCCGGATTATTCAAGGTTATGAGACGCATTCATTTAAGTCCAACTTTGATTCTTGGCCATCAGGATCTGCTAGTACCAATGCTGAGGAAGGAAGAGGAAAAGTTGCAGGTGGATATCATTTGTTCTCTCTTATACTTTGACTTACCATTTTGTGTAGCTAGCCATACTGACAAATGGGCTATTTGATGTACTGTCAGCATTGCTTAAGCAACAAGGCATGGGTGTCAAAGGAATGACAAAAAGTACCCCTGTAAATGAGGAAATTCCACCTTTGCTTGAAGGAGATGGGAAGATAGAGGTAGAGTTATAATTTTCTTTATAAACTTTCCTACTCCCTTAGCATTATTTAATTTACACCTGCAAACACTTAATATTATTTGAAATTTTTAGGTATGGCGAATCAATGGAAATGCCAAGACTGCATTGCCGAAGGAGGAGATTGGTAAATTTTATAGTGGAGATTGCTACATTGTATTGTACACCTACCATTCTGGTGAGCGGAAAGAAGACTACTTCGTGTGCTGTTGGTTTGGCAAAGACAGTGTTGAGGTAATTTATGTTCTTCTGATTTGAGATCTAGATATATTATGCACATTGTAGTTTCTATTTGACATTCACTTTTTGGTGTCAACACTATTAGGACTGATCTAGAATTTTCGTGTATAGGTGTTAAAATTCCTTATAATATTATTATCCCCCAAATTCCTTATAATTTTCTCGTCTTAATAAATTCCTTCTTTTCTTAAAAAATCATAAAAACAACCCACAATTTTGGTAAGCAAAATAACTAGCATATATAATTAGGAATTAAGGATTCCAAGTAGGGTAAAACATTTTCCTTTTATCTCTTTCACATGTCTGTGTGCAATGTGCATCAACCAGGGAAAAAAATTAAAACATAGGAGAAAGCAAATAAGCTCATTAGTCAATGTCATCTTCCAGTCTATTTTGCATATCTGTCGAGCAGATATTTCTAGAAAAAATAAACTCTGAGCATCATAGAGAGTCCTTAAAGGCAAGTAAATTTTCCGTACTTCTGTAGTTATGTTCCTTTGCAGTCCACTTTATTTGGTAATATTTTTTAGTTAAAAAATTAAATTAGGAAGAAAAAGAACCATACAAAGGTGGGCGTTGCTATTTTAAGGGCAGGAGTATGTACTATGGGAGAATTAAAATTTTTCATATTGGGAAAAATCCAAGTCCCACATTGACTAGAGATAGTGCCAAGATAAGTGGGGGGCAATCCTTAACCCAAATTATTAGAGCGTATTATAGATTTGTTATTGGGTCACCTACCATATTATCCGTGCACCAAGTCCAAAGTGTTGGACATGAGGGGGTGTATTGGGAAAAACCCAAGTCCTACTACATTATCTAGAGATGGTGCCAAGATAATGTATTTAAGTAGGGGGCAACTTCCTCCCCATAAGCTAGTTTTTGAGGTTGAGTTAGACCCAAACCCAAATTATAAGATTCGATTAAAAAAATAAAGCAATTATTTTCTCAAAATAAGCTGAATTGAACATGCATTAGCTCCTCTATAAGAATATAATAAATTAGAATATTCATCTATACAGAAGTAGTGTTATTTTTGCTAAATATTAAAAGTCTAACTGGTAAGTAATATTCAATTTTCCTTCTTGAGTAGAGGAAAAGTGTTGGAATACTTGTAATTGACCACTTTACTGATTAACATTGCTCAAAAAGTGGCAAGTAATCACTTATAAATCAACTCCTTAAGTGGTTAGTCATTCCTAAACTGAACATACTTTTACTAAGGATTCTTTTTCAGAAATTTCACCCAATCACATAATTGTTTATCTGTACTTTCAATTAAAATTATATTTTCTGCTCAAATACTTTATTAAATCAAATAAGTTTGTTTTGAATGCTTTTGACCTTGGGTTAAATTTCCTATTCAGGAGGACCAAACAACAGCTACTAGGTTAGCCAATACAATGTCTACCTCATTAAAGGGTAGACCTGTACAGGTATTGTAATACTAATGTCAAGTTGAGGATGTTGCTTGGAAAATGTGTATGATTTACAGTAGCTTCTTGCAGGGTCGCATATTTGAAGGCAAAGAGCCGCCACAGTTTGTTGCTATTTTCCAACCAATGGTGGTTCTCAAGGTATCATGAGGATAACTATATGGTGTTTTCGATAATATATAATGTAGCTTAGAGAAGCTAACTCTTTTTTAACTAATATACACCTGTTTTAGGGAGGGTTGAGCTCTGGATACAAGAAATTAATGGCAGACAAAGGTGCATCAGATGAGACATACACAGCAGAGAGTATTGCACTTATTCGAATTTCTGGAACTTCTATTCATAACAATAAATCAGTACAAGTTGATGCAGTATGTACCCATGAAAATATTCCTTTTTTTTTCCCTCTACAAGTATGTTGGTAGGGCTTATATTTTATTTCTAGCCCTTCATACTTAAGTTATTCTTATTCAGGTGCCATCATCATTGAATTCTACTGAGTGTTTTGTCCTGCAATCTGGCTCTACAATTTTCACTTGGCATGGAAATCAGTGTTCCTTTGAGCAGCAACAGCTAGCAGCAAAGGTTGCTGATTTTTTACGGGTAAGATCTATGGCTCCCTTACAAATTTGAAGAGTAACCAATTCTCAGTTTTCTACTTAGAGAATTTCAATTTACATGTGAAAACTTTGAACCTGTGGGTATTTTTTTTAATCAAGTTGTGAACTTATATTTATGGAACTTATTGCCTCAAGATCAAATCTTTCAAACTGACATGATATGGCGATACAATCTTGTGGTTAAACTAAAGTGCATCCCTTGAAGCTACATGTGACTCGACTTAATTTATATCTTTTCCCTTATGATTTATTTGTTTAATAGAATTAGAGAGGAAAGAAATCGAAAAAATAAAAAAGATGGAGAAGTATCATAGTTCAGTTGTTTGGATGTGAATGGAAAGGTGCAAGGAGAGAAATTCTGAGGTTGGGTACGCCAAACGCTTTTCTCCATGACAGGTAATATTTCCAAAGAGATAAAGCAGGAGAACATATTCTTATCCTACCTCTATCTCTTTTGTTTTCTTTTTGGAGTAACGAGTGCATCCGAGGCTTCTTCATGCTTGCTGTGGAGGCTGTTGGTGATGCTGATCCAATTACCATTGTTGAACACCTTGGAACTGGAAGGCTTGCCATCCCCATGCTCATTGTTTTAATAGAGTGGTGGGGAGACACACAATGTTCCCCTAGAGATGAATTATGAGTTGAAAAGCTTCATTTGGAAGTTTAGCTCACCTGTTTAGATGGATGAATGAAATTGTGCTTAACAGTGACAAGGTTGGCCTAAAATCAGAGCAGTGCAGCACAGAGGATTAACTTGGTGATGTGGTGATATTTTTGCAATGCCCTGATTTTTTTACAGCGCCATATTCTTCAACTGTGCCTGCAACAAGTATCTTTGTTTTGGTACAGTTGCCCCAAATCTCATATGTTATAGCAGAGAAGAATAGACATGGTGGTGGGGTGGGGTGGGGTGGCAGAGAATCTTGGCTGGGTTCATGTGTGTTCTCTTTTTTTAAAAGAAATCTTTTAAAGGATAAAAATGCCGTCGAATACATGTTTTTCTCGAATCATACCTTTTTCTATATTTCTTTTTTTTTTTCTTCTCTTATTTCTTACCTCCATCCAAACAAAGTGATTTTAACTCGAAGTTAAAAATTGTAGTAGTTTTGCTCTATGCATTATTTGCTTATGAGATACATGTCCATGTTCAGCCAGGAGCTACTTTAAAGCATGCTAAAGAAGGAACAGAAAGCTCAGCTTTCTGGTCTGCACTAGGAGGAAAACAAAGTTACACCAGCAAGAAAGTTGTTAACGAGTTTGTCAGAGATCCACATTTGTTCACTATATCATTTAATAAAGGTAGCAGTTCTTATCATGTTACTTCTTATTATAGAATATTGTTATGCAATTGCTTACTTTTTTACTGATATACTGACCATTTCTGATATTTGTGTTCTTTTCGATTCTGGATCCTCCAGGAAAGTTCAATGTGAGTTTTGTGACTGCAACTTCATTATATAAAATTCCCCCTTAATTTTAGGAAATAGTAACCACAGAAGGTTCTGAATGTCTTCTAACTCTATTTTTATATTTTACTCTGCAGGTAGAGGAGGTTTACAACTTCTCTCAAGATGACCTGTTGCCGGAGGATATCCTTATACTTGACACACATGTAGAAGTGTTTATTTGGATTGGTCATTCTGTGGACCCAAAGGAAAAGCAAAATGCTTTTGATATCGGCCAGGTAAACATGCTAAACAACTTATGGCTTTTATCTCTGATATTTCCTTCTACTTGATATTCTTGATGCTTACTCAAAAATCTCCCTCAGAAATACATAGATTTGGCTGCATCTCTGGAGGAACTATCTCCACATGTACCACTATATAAAGTAACAGAAGGGAATGAACCTTGCTTTTTCACAACATACTTTTCATGGGATCATGCAAAAGCTATGGTATGTACCTAAACATGAAAATCTCCCTTTTTCTGTTTTGTTCTCTTTTATTTTCTAAGTAAATTAATTATTTTTACTCTTTATCTTTAGCTGTAAAGTTGTAAATTTTGCATGTCCATGTTGGATGAGAACAGAACATAATTATTGGTTGAGTGGCAAGTTTAGTGGAATCCATTATATTATTGTCATTATGTATAGGTTCACAAAATTCTGAATGTAACATAGTACTGCTACCATGCATGAAGCAGTGCTAGTCAGTGCTGTCAGTTTATTTACATTGTAAAAGTAGATTAAAAGTTTGTGGGATTTCAGAAAATAGTGAGGTGGTTGAGAGACTTTTAAAGAAATTCACCATAACAAGACAAAATGCTCAAGTCATTCAAAATATATTGTTTGGGAAACAGCTATTTTGTTACTTTTTCATGGTTTACTTTAAATGTGCAATGCAGGTTCTGGGGAACTCATTTCAGAAAAAAGTGTCACTACTCTTTGGATTTGGCCATGCTGTGGAGGTATGGCTCAGCTTCTAATTTTTCATTGGGAAAACCAATGTTGAACCATGCAAAGTAATCCAATTTACAGATTAATGAGATTATTGTATCATATTTTATGTTCAAACCACGTGAACCTGAACTTCCGAATAAACAATGTGTTTACTTGCATATATCCAACTACTGATATGACAATGCTGAAAAGTTTTAGAATAATCGTAACTATGAATTACTTATAGAAATGCCTCTTTTCTCTTTAATTAACATTGAAGTTTAATGATTTAATTATAGACCTCTGGTTCTATTTGTTACTCATGATTTGCTTTAACTCATTTGCTCTATCTTAAGAACCACACTTGTTGAGCTATATTTATTTTTTCTTTTTCAATCAAGTTGTATAGATGCAATACTTTCAGTGTTAAATATCATGTCAGACTTTGTTGTTGCATGCTGTGTGTTCCTCTACTGCTTAACAAGGCTTTGCTGATTCTGGTGACAGGAAAAGTCGAATGGGTCAAGTCTAGGGGGACCAAGACAAAGAGCAGAAGCCTTGGCTGCCTTATCTAATGCATTTAGTTCATCTTCTGAGAAAGCATCCAGTTTGGTATGCTTACTTGCTTATAGAAAATTCAGTACCTATTTATTTTATACTTTTATAGTCAATGATGTTTAAACCAAAAAGTGTATCTTGACTATAGGACATAGGAATTATTACAAGGAATTTTAACCCAAATTGGCTCCGTTAGTTTAAAGTGAGGCGTGCACTTTGGAGAATAAAGTGTAAGTGGTGTTTTGATGAGGAAACCATGGGAGCAGAGGGCAACCAATGAAGCTCTATACTTGCTATGGTGATTGATGGAGCAATATTAGAGGAATCTGAAAGACTCAAATGTGCTCTTCATTAATTTGGAAAAGACATGTAGTAAAATGCAATGATAGATATTATTGAAGGCCCTAAAGAAAAAGGAGTTTGCATAATAGGTTCAACTTCTATTGAAGGGCTTGAAGCAAGAAAAGAATGCAAAATTGGAATCCAGAAAGAGACCCAAGAAATCTTACTCAGTAGAACAAACAAGAATACAGGTGTATCCCTTTGGCAACTTCAAGAGCAACCCCTCCTCTTCTAGCGAACTCCTCACTGAATGTCTAACTAACTAATTGACTCTATTATTTCTATTTGTATGTTTACATTCTTTAGTGAGTTCCCTCTATTCCTTATTAAACCCCCTCACATGACATTTAGCCCTTTTTACTATTGGGTGCAAATCATCATATTGCCTATATTTACACAATTAAGGATATGCATGAGGGGCTCACAACTAGGGTGATAACACAAGGTGGGGTCACAGTAGATTTTCCTCTAACTGTAGGGCTGAACTGAGGGTCAACTTTGACCCTTCTACCTTAGTCTCAGATGCACTTATTGAGCATATCCAAGAGGTGCGCATGATGATTGCCTTTTCACATGTGGTTGGAGACAAGCATTGGGAGCACACGGCTTTTACAAGAAATAATATGGAGTATGGAATGTAAAGTCATCTGGAAGCACATCAATCCTGACTTAGAAGTGAAAATTGGAGGCCATACCATATCATATAGCCCTCATGGTTTTAGAATCTTGTGTTCATCATACAAAACAACAGATATATAGACATGGGCTTCTAGCTAGATGTTTGAATTGGAGGGTTTTGGATGTTATTGCAGCACTATAAAACCTATAATGTTGAGCAGTTAAAAGCTATCAAGCGAATAAATTCTATGTGATAGAGATGATAATGGTGTGTTTGATAAGTGGGCGTACTAGACAAGATACGATCAGGCATGAATGCACTAGAGAGAAAGATGGCTGAGGCTCAGTTCAGGTAGTTTAGGCATGTATGGGGAAGACCTATAGAAGCCTTGATGAGGAATGAATGGATCATAGAGAATAAAGTAACACCCGAGTGGGGTTGCTGCATTGAGGAAAATTACTTTAAGTGGAGATGATCTATGTTGTAGTCTGTACATTTTTCATTTATATGGTTCTTTTTTCGTTTAACCTTCATTATTGCTTCTTTGTGGTTGTGTTGTCATTATTCTGTTCCATTATTCAATTATCATCAATACTCAATTAACCCTTTGCCTTCTTGCAGGCACAAGATAGATTGAATGGGTTAGGCCAAGGAGGACCAAGACAAAGGGCAGAAGCTTTAGCCGCTTTAAACTCTGCATTTAGTTCATCATCTGGGACGAAGACTTTTACTCCTAGGCCATCTGGAAGAGGTCAAGGATCACAAAGAGCTGCAGCAGTGGCTGCTCTTTCACAAGTTCTTACGGCCGAAAAGAAAAAATCACCTGATGGTTCTCCTGTTGCTAGCAGGAGTCCTATCACTCAAGGTAGCGCTACTGGTAAGAAAAACAGTTCTTGTCTAAATATGATGTTGCATTCCCTGAATATTTTACTACACCCTATTACTTTTGTTTATACTTTTGAAATTTGAATAATTAATATAATCCTTTTTGTTTAGTTCTAATTATTTGATATTTTTTAATCATAATAATAGATACTGCTAGTAAACTACTAAGAGTGGAGCTCTAAGCGCTACATTGATGTACTACTAAGGGGTTTATTGAGATTCAAGAGAAGAAACAGCACATATCAATTTAATTACTTTTTAGGTTTTTTCTTTCCCTCAATAGGAATCATGGAATTAAAATGCCAGTTTTGCATTAAAAAACAAAACTGACCAGTGTTTGCACAATGGTTTGTGCGTGCGTCTGATCATATTATAAGTTTTAAGTTCTTGCTGCAGAAACTAAAAGTGACTCCTCTGAAGTTGAAGAAGTTGCAGAAGCCAAGGAAACAGAGGAACTCCCCCCTGAGACAGGTAGCAATGGGGATTTGGAACCAAAACAAGAAAATGTGGAGGAAGGAAATGATGGTCAAAGGACGTTCAGTTATGAACAATTAAAGACTAAATCTGGTCGTAATGTGCCTGGAATTGATCTTAAACGGAGAGAGGTTAGTCTTGCTTTGTACTGATCTATTATTTAATTTAATATTATAGTATTAATTCTAGTTTGAAATATCTCTTGAAATTTTTAATTAATACTATCCCCTCCCATGAATTCTCCCACCCCTTTGATTTTATTCAATCATCTTTATTGCATTCCCCTAAAACAAACTAACAATTATTTTTTCTTTCAATTTTATGGTTTAGATTGATATAACATTTTTCTTTCTTCGCCACTTGTTGGTCAGGCCTATCTGTCAGAAGAGGAGTTCAACACTGTATTTGGAATGACAAAAGAAGCATTTTACAAGTTGCCAAGATGGAAGCAAGACATGCTGAAAAAGAAATACGAATTGTTCTAGACTTGACGTCTGCTTCTTTGGCTGCTATACATTTCCTCAGTAATCTGTTGGGATAGTGTGGTTTTATTGGGTATATACCATAGTTTGGGTTCTTATCATTGCGTTTTGCTTTCGGCCTATATAATGGACGTAGCTGTGGTTAGTGTCCAAGTTTGAATGTGACGCTGCATGCATGGAGAGTGTTTTTTTAGTTTCTCCTTTTAGATTTTGCTGCTGCCTCTTGCAATGTTTGCATATTGTAGCAATGAAGACACTAGACAGTGGGCAGGTCCAATTCTTTCATTTTGTCAAGTTTGTATTTTATATCTGTGGCTTTTTTTTTTTTTTTTTTTTTTTTTTTTTTTTTTTAAATTTGTTATTGGTTAGAAAGGCGGGTGTATATGTATTGCTTTTACACTTCTCAACAATATAATGAGAAACAAAAAAAAAAGTTTATTTTTTATCATTAATTTGTATTATGTAAATGTTGTCTGATTATTGCTATTAATAGATGGAACTTTGAATTTTGGGTGAGATATTGTATATACGATGGTTAAAATCAAATTTATTTACAAGTGTATTAAAATAAAAATAAATTTTAATAGTATAAATTTTTTTAAAAAATTTAAGAAATATTCATAATTAAATCTTAATTAAAATGATTAAAAATACATACTATTAATATTATGAGAACTAATTACTTTAAGAAAAGGTATTCTTAATTCAATATACGAAGAAGCAATTACTTAAATTAACCCATGTCATTTGTTTTAACATAATGGGGTAAAAGGCAAATTGATCTAATGGGGTTAGTTTTACAAACTAATTTTCAGAATATGTTTGTTTTAAAACTATTTTCAAGGGAGGTCTCTTTTTTACTAGACCCAGCCATGCATGTATGTATATCGTCAGCATGCATGGCGAAATATGCCTGCACTAGACAGGTGACTGTTTGGTCAGTGTCATTGGCGAGATAGCGGCACAGTTTTTGCCACTTTGACTGGCGATTTCAGTGCAGAGGGTGCAGGACAGTAGTAGGGCAGTAGGGTTCAGGCTATGTTGGTTTCGCAACTAGTGTTGGCGAAACAAGGAGCATATATTGCCAATGGTATTGGCGAAATAAGTGTGTTGTGCCCTTTAAATAGCAACTTCGTGTTGATGCTTTGTGCCTTTAAAAATTGCTGAGTGTTTTTAAAGTTTCTCACAATCAGTAATTTCTCTTCTCTGGCATCATTTTTATTTATTTGAAGTAATTATTTTGAGTCTGGAATAAAGTTTGAGTTTCAACTGGCATCATTTTTATTTATTAATTTCACTGGCATTGTTTTTATTTGTTTGAAGTAATTATTTTGAGTCTGGAATAAAATTTGAGTTTCGATTATTTTTTGTAATTAGATTTGTTTATTTTGAAGTTATTAATGTTAAGATTAATTATTTATAATAGCAACTTCTTTAATGATTTGTTCTGCCTTTTAAATGTCTACTTTCAATGGTTTCCATTCTGCCTTTAAAATTTTTACTTTCAAAACGTTCAAGTTTTTTAAGTTTCTGCATCATATAATTAATTTTTTGTTAGAATAAATTTTTAATCTGAAGTTTGAGTGTAGTATTTTTTAATTAGATTTATTTATTTTGAAGTTATTATTTTTAAGATTAATTATTTATAATAGCAACTTCGTTGATGGTTTGATGTGCCTTTAAAATTTCTACTTTGAAAGCGTACAAATTGTTAAAGTTTCTGGCATGATATTTATTTGAAGTAATTAATTTTTTGTTAGAATAAAGTTTTAATTTGAAGTTTCAGTAAAGAGGATTTTTTTTATTAGATTTTTTTAATTTGAATTTATTATTGGTATGATTAATTATTTATAATATTGTTTTTATAGATATATGATGAATTCGGTTATAAAAATCTTGTATTTCAATGGAAGGGTATATGAAAAGATTGGTGGTATAATCTTTGAAGGTAGTAAAAAAGCGATTCAAATTAAATGTGGAATTAGTTTCAATGCTTTGAAAAAAAAATTGGAAATAAGGTAAAGTTAGAAAATAATGAAATTATTTCTGCTATCAGTTGTAGATTTTTAGTTTCAGGAAAGTATGTTGCGTTGCAAATTTGTGATGACGAAGATGTTGAAACTATGATTGAAAGTTTTCAACAACAAGATCAAATGTCAGTTCTGAATTATACATAGAAAAGGATGTGGTTGTTGGTTCTATGTTTCATTCTGCAAATTCTCTTGCATCATGTGGAAATAATTTATCTAATAATGAGGCGAAACCGCCAAGAAATGTAAACAATTTACATGGTGATGAAGATGAAGATGATGATGATGATGATGATTATCTTGTGTCTAACTCATACATTGAAGAGTCTTTAGACGAAGATAATAGTGTTGACGGTATATCTGATTCAGACGATGAAGTCACTGACATGATTCAACAAGTAAGAATTGTTCACCCAACAGAAGGTATAATTTATTAAATAAAAAAATAGGTGAATACATTTATCATTTTATGACAATTGTATTTAATGGTAAATAAGTACGATTGTGATATTGACCATTTTTTTTAACTATTAGGTGTAGAAGAAATTCAAAATCCATTTTGGAATGATACTTTGCATTATAACAATATCAACTGGAGTCATCCTGACGAGGAGAACATTTGCGGTTTGGAGATGCCATCGAGTTTTAATATTGGGCAAGAATTATATGTTGGCATGGATTTTAATAGTAAAGATGCGGTCAATAATGCACTGAAACAATATATTATGAAGGTGCATCAAAGTTTTAAAGTTGTTGAAACCAAATCGAACAAGTATATCGTTTGTTGCCTGAATAAAAGCGCAGAGTGTCCTTGCCCTTTTTATACGAGGGAAATTTTATCTAAAAAAACTTATTCATGGAAAGTCACACAATGGGGTGGACCACACACATGTCTGAATATGACTATGACACAAGATCACGAGAAGCTTGATTCAGATTTAATTGCCACTTGTGTAGTAGATACATTTTTTATGTTCATATTATGCTACTTTTGCATTATTTGTTATTTAATTTTTTTTATTTTATTAACAGGCATGATCAGAGAAGATTCGTCAATAAAAGTTTCTTTGATTCAAGAAAGGATAAACAGTGAATTTGTCTATAAGGTGTCGTACAAAAAAGCTTGGATGACGAAACAAAAAGTCATTGCAATTGAATATGGAGATTTGGAAGAATCATATGCGAAACTTTCGTCGTGGCTAACACACATGCAAAATCGTTCTCCTGGATCCTATTTTCAAATACTACATGACAATTTTATTATTGGGAATACGGTTAGTCGCAAAGACCGTCAGTTTCATAGAGTGTTTTGGACTTTTGGTCAATGTAAAGAGACTTTCAAGTATTGTAAGCCAATCATACAAGTTGACGGCACACATTTATACGGAAAATACCATGAGACCCTCTTAATGGCCACATCACAAGATAGAAATGGTGGTGTTCTTCCTCTAACATTCGTCGTGGTCGAAGGTGAAACGTTAACAGCGTGATCATGGTTTTTGGCACACTTGCATGAACACGTCACAGATAAAAATGGTATTTGTCTCATATCCGATCGTCACGCGAGTATAAAGTCTACTGTGGCTAACGAAGCACTTGGTTGGCAACCTCCCCACGGTTATCATGTTTACTGCGTCCGACACATAGCAAGCAATTTCAATCACAAATTCAACAATGCCAAGCAAAAAGAAATGTTGAAGAAATTGGGTAAGATTTAATTTATCATGGTCACATTAATTTAAGTTTCATATATACTTAAAATTGTCGTTGCTAACTAATTTCATGCAGGCTACACTCCTTGCAAGCATATTTTTGATCAAAATTTAGAAAGATTTCGTCAACTGAGTCCGGCTGTAGCAACATGGTTGATCGCATTTCAAAGGAAAAATGGACCATGGCTTATGATAAAGAAGGACGTCGATATGGCCACATGACAACCAACCTCTCAGAATGTATAAATAAGGTATTGAAGGATTGTCGCAACATACCGATGACAACATTGGTGAAATCAACATATAGTAGGTGTCGAAAGTACTTTGTTGATCGTGGTCGCCAAGCCCAAAGACAATTAAATGAAGGACAAATATATTGTTCTAAGCTTGTTAAACTTAGAAAAAATCAAGAACAAGCTTATTTTCACATCGTTCGCGTCTATGATATCCACTCGACAAGGTTTGAAGTAGGGGAGACCTTCAATTCTATAACGCAACATGGCGGAAAAAAGTGGGCAATTAACTTGAATGACCATTATTGTCAATGTGGAAAGTATTCTACGCTTCACTATCCATGTTCACACATTATTGCAGCTTGTGGTTACGTGAACATGAACTACTACCAATATATAGATGTTGTTTACACATATGAGCACATCTTAAAAGCTTACTCCGCACAATGGTGGCCTCTTGGGAATGAAGCAGCAATTCCTCCTTCTGATGATGCATGGACACTTATCCCTGATCCAACTACAATTTGTGCGAAAGGTAGGCCAAAATCAACAAGGATAAGGAATGAGATGGATTGGCTCGAGCCATCTGAGCACCGACAAAAATGTAGTAGATGTGGAGCAGAAGGGCACAACAGGCGTCGATGTCCAATGCAATCTAAATGTGGAAGTTGTTCATTTAATTGATTTATGTTAGACAACTGACCTTAGATATCTGAGACAAGTAACTTGTATTGCTTGAACTTCTGTTGAATGTATTTATTGTGTTCTTCAATGAAATCGTTAGTCACATTAGTTATTTTGGTTTGTGATTTTAAGTTTGTTTTTAACATTATTTATTATTATATTTTGGTGTGCGACATAAATTGTATCCATTAGTAAGCCTTTATAAAATAAACGCTAGGTTAAGTTTCAAATTGAAATGACAAACATACAACAACATATTTAAACAAAGACATGAAAATCATTTGTTATAGTGTCCGTGATGACGTGAGGATGTGCCACATGGTCGTTCCCATCTTCGTGCTGCTCTATCAGGATTTCTTCTGCCCCGATGTCTCCCCGCTTCAACTTGGTCAGCCTTAGCAGAAAATTGGTGATGTAAATCAACACCTAATAAGTCATCCATATCAGGTATTGCTCCGGGTACATTCCATTGAGTACCTAATGGAGCATTAGGTGTTGGGATTGGGGCATCATCTTGCTGTGAAGAGGTCACATTTGGCCATGAAAAATTAGGATGTGTTTCCGCAACACCACCCAACGAATGTTCGCTTGCAGAAGTATCAGTTTGATGACCTTCGAAAGAATACTGATACATTTGTGTCGGATACTGAGAAAATGTTGTTGGTGTGTAATACATTCCATGGCCACGGTCTTCCATCTATGGGTAGAAATATGACTCCACTTCAACAACCTCTCTTCGTCTACCTATGCCTTGAGTTTCAACACTTGACGGGAGAATATGAAACTCTTGTGCCGCAAATTGATGCTATGTTGCTGGACCATGTGACACAGGCTCAGTGATTCTTTCTTGCTCTTTGGATAAAATGGTTATTTTATCTACATATGGCACGAGAAAGATCGTCAACTGTCCATGTATTCCTCCCTTGCGGAGACACCATGTACTGTAATGTCTTCACAACTTCAGCCAACAATTATTAGGGCGAGCAAATTAATGGTGATGATTTAATAAATAATTTGAAGTTAAATATTCAAAAAACAAAAAATTACCAATGTAGTTGTGTTTGCATTTTTAGGATCAACAAACATCTTCGTTTTTCGCCTACACCAGACCATGTAGTCGGAGTTAAAGCTCAATAGGCCCTCTTGTCGAGGATAAACATCGACCCTAAAATCAGCTCGATTGTTCCATTGACTGATCATTGGGGCGAATAGTTGCCCCCAATTTTCATCTTGTTTGCCTTTGAGCGTTATGCCATGAATATTCAGGGGTTGCGAAGGACACCCTGAAATTGGTTGTTGCATTCCAAATTGTCTCAATATTCTATCGGGTTGGTGCCACTCAATAACTTGGAAACAAATTAGTGGCACCACTGCGCACCACGCTACACTTCCAACCAAACAAATTGGAGGCAACACTGACATAACATTTGCTGTGTAAGGCGTCCACAAAAACGGCTTATAACAACACACTTATTTATTTTCAGTGAAATATGACATATTATTTATTATTTAACCAATACATTAATATGTTCTTACCTCATGTCGTTTCGTAATATCTAATTTGCAATGAAAAATTAACAAATCATCATTGCCGATATGTTGATTTCCACGTCACAGCCACCTAACAAAAATTATCAAATCATCATTGTCGATATGTTACATTATTAATTATTTTCAAATGAAATCTAATTTTTTAAACGACTAACCTGTGTCTGAGTGGTTTATTTTCTAGTACTGGAGGAGTCCTCTTTGGAGCCAAACTTGTGCATCGTTCCCATGCCCACATTTGTATTAAGATGCACGTACCTCCTATTGATTTAGTTTTATAATCGGTTGCGCTGCACATCTCTCTATATAAATAAACAAGAACGACAGGTCCCCATGCATACCTGCAGTCTCTAAAGTCACGTAAAAATTACAGGTACCTTAGGGAAACTTTGTTACTGCCTCTGTCAACAAATAGGACACCTCCTATGAATCTAAGGATCCATGCATGGGTAAACCTTTATAGTTGTTGTAGGTTATTGTCATGGTTATTTAATTGTGGAAAATGGTGAGCCAACCAACTTAATTTAATCGTACTACCTTGAAGTTCACCTTCTTGTGATCTGACTCCTAACAATTCTTCACATAAATCAGTCCAATCAAGATTTGTTGGACTAATTAATGGTGACCCATCCACACAGAGACCTAATAAAACAGAGACATCTTGAAGAGTAATAGTACACTCTCTCCATCTCATGTGAAACGTATGTGTTTCGGGCCTCCATCTTTCAATCAAGGCACTAATTAATGCCACATTTATTTTTAAGTATCCCATTTTCATAATCTAGTGAAAACCAGATTGCCGAAGTAGAGAAATAATTTCCTCTGGTATTTCTTCTTGACCTTGATATATAGGGATAGCTCGTGTATAATTTTCTGTCTTCTTCCCCATTCCAAATATGTCTTGAAACATGCTTAGCTTGCATCCATAAAACGTCACCCTCAATCGGACCAGACTTTATTTGTATATTTGAAGAACATGATGAGGAAGATGCCATTGATACTGTAAAATAAAATATAATACAATAAATTGACAAAAAAAAATTTACATTATTTGTACATAAAATAAAAAAAATTATGTACATTTATAAAAACTTAATTAAATATATATATATATATATATATATATATATATATATATATATATATATATATATATATACAGAATAAATTTAAATATATTCTACATATAAATTAAAATACATGCAAACACAAATTTAAATAAATAACACAATATATGTTTTAATAATATAAATTAATATGCAAACAAAAATTTTAACAATATATATATATATATATATATATATATATATATATATATATCAAATTATTACAAACTAATGTATCATATATTTGAATAATAACTTAAAATGTCTAAAACAAATAAGAGAACACAAAAAATATTAACTACGTACCAAGTTTGAGAAGAACAATATGGGCGGGAGAACACGTAGCTCACAAGATTTTTGCGACCACCAAAGCATAACGTAACAGCACCAAATATAAATTAAAATAAATAACACAATATATATTTTAATAACAAAAGAAAAATTTAAACAATATATATATCAAATTCATACAAACTAACGTACTATATATTTGAATAATAACTTAGAATACCTAAAATAAATATAGCATCCAAACTTTATAATACCTAAAACTAAAACAAATAATTTAATTATGACCAACAGAAAAAATAGAATACAAATTTTTTTAACTACGTTCTAAGTTTGAAAAAACCAAATATGGGCGGGAGAACACGCAGCTCACAAGCTTTTTGTAACCACCAAAGCGTAACGTAACAACACCAAACACAAATTTAAATAAATAACACAATATATATTTTAATAACAAAAGAAAAATTTAAACAACATATATACCAAATTAATACAAACTAACATACCATATATTTTAATAATATCTTAGAATACTTAAAAAAAATATTAACCTACAAACTAACTAACGTACCATATATATATATATATATATGTAACACAAATAATAACATAGAATATCTAAAACAAATAATATTAATACCTAAAACAAATGTAGCATACAAACTTTATAATACCTAAAACTAAAACAAATAATTTAATTATCAAACAACAGAAAAAAAATTAACACAACAAATATTAACTACTTACCAAGTTTGAGAAAGCAAGAGGAGAATACCCAACTCACGCTTTTCGCCACCAGCACAAGCGTAACAAGCACCAAGCACCAGGAAATTCACCAGAATACGCAACTATTTCCATTCATTCGTGTATGGTAGTTTTATAGGGGAGAAGCTTATTCCACCACTCCCACTTGCGAAACCCTTTCTGAAAAGGTTTCTGGAAAAGCCTGCTTCTTATACGCTGCTACGTTCAGTTTGCATGCAAGTGCACCACGTAGGCACCTTTCTCGCCAGCAACAATGGTGAGATACTCTCAAAACAAACTCGCCATCCATGTTAGCGAAACCACCCTGAACCACTGTGCCCCTACTCTGCAACACCTAACCTAGCTGCCCTAGCCTCACCTGTCTTGTCAGTGCTGCTGGCTAGACCCACCTCCACGTCACGTGTTTCGCCAATGCCAATGGTGAAACACCTCCATGTCAGCACTATCTCGCCAATGCCAATGACAACTCAACTGTATTGCCACCTTCAATGGCAACATCTATTAAAAAACATACCCCCCTCGTCAATAGTTTTAAAACAAACCCTATTTAAAAAAATATTTGTAAAAGTGGCCCTATTTGGTCAATTTGCCTGGGTAAAACACAACAAAATAAGAAACAACTCAGGCGTATCCAAGTTAGATTCCTTTTGTGTGGTACTTGTAGTAAACTAACAAAACAATACCGCTATTAACCGAGTTACTAATAAGAGAAATGCATCACTAAAAAAAGAGAGAAATGTTTTGCATAAAAATAAATTAAAGGGGAAATTTAAAATGAGAAATAATGAAATGATTGATTCAAAAACTAAAATAAAGTTAGATGACGGAAGTATATTTTTCCTTAAAATATAACCTTTAATTAGTATGTTTATCATATTATGTTTTTTATTAAGAGGGGTGATAAGAACATTCATCAAGTACACTTTTTTTAATTGGTTAAAATTTATTAAAAATTGAAATAAAAAAATCATTAATATAATGTAAAATCCATAAAATTTTGTTATTTTTAATAAATTTTAAACAATAAAAGAGTTTGTTTGAAGGATTGTATTAAAGAATGCTTTCCTAGCATTTTTCTTTTATTAAATATTTGCTTAAAAATTAATAAGAAGAAATACGATTATCAAAATATAAAATAAATCATAATTTCAATCCCTAAAATTGCAAAGCACAATCATATTAGTCAAAGAAAGTAATAAAAATTTATATAAGTCTTTGTGCTATCAAATTGGTGTCTAAATTTAATTGTTTATTGTTACTTTAATCATCCTTACAAGTATGTTAATATCATCACTTAAAGTTATGTATTTTTTGAACTTTAGACTAAAGCAGGGTAATGAATTACATTTTTAATATTTTTATTTTATTTTATTACTTTCAGGAACTAAAGTGATAGCACTTTACACTTTTAATAAAAAAAAAAAGAAGTTATTTACTCCAAAATATATGAATGAACTCAAATACAATGAAAAAATGTCACTTTAGATAACAACCAAGTGTTTTTGCTATTAGATGAGTTACATAAATAAAACGATGTCATAAAGTTTTATCATAAGTTATATCTATAGATAATATTTGATTTCAAAAGTCTTTACAATTTTGCCCATAGTTTTCTAGGTTTTTTTGAATCAGCCAAACAAAACTTTCTATTATGAAAAAAAATGGGCATAAGAAATACCCAAACAAAGTACAAAGATAACAGAGTACCACCGGACAGCAAACGGGTAATTAATTATTTATAAGAAACAGGACATAAATAACCAATGACCATCGCTATAAAGAGACCCTGCACAAAAAAACATAGCTGACCAAATGTAATCCCTATACATGTTCATTCATCCCATTATAAACGCTATTTAATATTGCCAACAGTCCCATCCCATACTCATATATGCACCCCGAGACATTCCATGCAAATATCCCCCCATAAAGCCTCAATAAGCTTAGCCTAGCCATGCATGTAATACATAGTAACCAATCAACACATTCGAGAGCTCCATCACATCCACACTATAAACACGGCCTAGGATTAGTCTCCCACTTAGACGGATAAATGGAAACCTTTTGCTCTCGATTTCAGCCACCTCCAAGAAGTTATTGTGACCATATTAGATAATGCTTCCCCATCAACCTTTTGTTATTAAGCATCATTCCACAACATCCACAACGACCAAACCATGCACCGAGACCCATACACCCCACCGTCTTCTCCTTCTTTTCGTCCCACACAACCCGCCCCAATGATTGCACCAACGAGTAGAAGGTTCGTTTGGAATAACAGTCAAGATCCTAAATCATTCATAAACTCTCATCCAAAGACTATAAGCCACATGACATGAGAACAGAACATGGTGAGTGGTTTCCCAACAAGAGGAGCATAAGGGACAAGAATAGTTATTTTGATCGCACCTTATATTCCACCTTAGCAAGTTGTTGCATGTCAGCACCCTATCCAACATGATCTTCCCCGTAAAACCCAACGTTTTTGAGGGAGCCAATGCTTTCCACAAGCTTCTGAAAAAATGTGTGTCCTCCCTAGGTAGAGATGGCTGCCAAAGAGATACAAGATTTTGGTATACTTGTTTAACAACATAATTCTCCTCGCCACCTACTTTCCATACCCATCCATCCTTCATATCCTCCCTCCAAGTAAAGCCTTCAATCAAACGCATCAATACTGCCACCAGCTCCCAACAAAGATTTGTCTCTTCCTCCTCAATTTCCAGCACCAAACACCCTCCTTCTGTAAAGACAATGCATATAACCTAGGAAAACCTACCTGAGGCATTTATCCCATACCCAGACTCGGTCCCAGGACCTTGTGGATGCCCCATCCCCCACCTCCCTGACCAAATTATCCCTAAACCATGACCTCTCCTCTCCTCTCCCACTTGACACACTCTCCTGACGTCCTCCCACCAAGTTGACCCTATACCCAGAACAATATCCAAGACCCCGAAAAATGAAAAGCAATATTTTGCTTTCAAGACCCTCACCCACAAATACTCACTCTCTGTCAGAAACCGCCAACCCCATATACCCACTAGAGCTTTATTAAATAGCCCCACGCTTCTAATGCCTAAACCACCTTCCTCTCTAGACTTACGCACAGATGACCATTTGACCCAAGCTAGCTTCTGAACCTCACTAGTACCCCCCACAAAAAATCCCTTTGAAGACTTTCTATCTTACTGATCACCACACTAGAAGGGGCTTTGAAAAAGGTCAAGAAGTACAAGGGCAAGAGAAGAGAGGACCGACTTGATGAGACACACTCGACCTCCAAAAGATACATGTTTAGACTTCCACCTAGCCAATTTTGCCTTCAACTTTTCAAGCGCCGAATACCAAGTACACGCCTTCATGGGTTAACCCCCACACTGGAATGCCCAAGAAAAGAAAAGGAATCTCCATTAATCTAGAATTCTACCATGCTGCCAATTTTCTCCAAGATTGTATATCCACTCCTATACCCCCAAGCTTGCTTTTAAAGAAATTAATTTTAGGCCGCCACAAGTTCAAAACTTCTTAGAATAGTCTTCAAGGCAAAGATATTCCTTATAGAAAGCTTCCCAAAGAAAAGAGTACTCTTTGCAAACTGTAGTAAGGATATTGATACATCTCCATCACCTGTCTTCACTCCCTTGAAAAGATTCTTCCTTGAAGCCTCTCTTAAAGAAGCCACTTAGCCCTTCTGCAACTATTAAAAAAAGAAACAGTGCTCACAGGTCCCTTTTACGTAGCCCTTTTTTCCCTTTAAACTCCTTTGTTGGGCTTTTGTTCACTAATACCAACATAGTAACAGATTCCACACAACATTTAATCCAATTAATCCACACCTCACAAAATCCCATTCTTCTTAGCATGTAGTACAAGAACCCCCATCTCACCTGATCATAGGGCGCCTTTTCAAAGTTCACCTTAAAGACCATCATCGATTTCTTCTTCCTCTTTGCTTCCTCCACCATTTCATTTGCAATAACAACCCCATCAAGAATATTCCTCCTTCTAATAAATGCCGATCAATTGGCGTTCATCAATAACTTTGCTTATGACACCCTTTAATCTTTTGGAAGAGTTTCACTACAATTTTATACAATCAACTACTAGAGATATAGGCCTATAGTCACCTAGGCCCCGGGGTTCTCCATCTTGGGTATAAGAGCAATGAAGGAAGTATTCGCCCCACGTGGTATTTTACCGTTTGCATGGAACTCATGAATAACACAACAAATATCCTCTTTAAGAACCTTCCAGAAAGACACTATGAATTTAAAATTGTAACCATTTGGGTCTAGACACTATGAATAGCTTGTTTGATCTCAAATTTAGAAAATCGAGCAACACGAATCTCATTATCTTCCCTCCCAATGGAATTGAAAGCAACCCCATCAAGATTCAAATTAAGATCATCGCTTTCCTTGAATTTCTTCTCAAAAAAGCACTTGACTTCCTCCTTGACAATGTTGGGATCCTCCACCAATCTACCATATTTCATAACACCCTTCAACCCATTAGATCTTCTTTTCCAATTATTGATAGAATGAAAAAACTTGGTGTTATCATCTCTCCTTGAGTCATTTGATTCTTGATTTTTCTTGTAGGAGACATTCAAACCTCCTCGACATACAAGCCACAACTCTTCCCAAAGTTTCTTTCTACAATCAATTTATGAGGCTGGAGACCAAAATCACAATTCTTTATATCCAAAGAGGCAATCTTGTCCACTAGTTGATTGCAATGAAGTTCCAAACAACAACAAAAATTCTTTATTCCATCTACTAATCTCTTTTTTAAGGGCCTTCAATTTTTCCTTTAACCTCAACATACCCCAATCATGGATATTTACTTCATCATATATTTTCGAGACAAACTTATGGAATCCAAGTTCCGCCAACCATCCATTTTACTAGAAATGATTTTGGCTTCCAGTCTATGGTCTTATATTTCAAAATTAAAGGACTTGGTATGAGATTTTCCTATTCAAAACAAATTTTCTTGAATTAGGCCAAACCTTCAACCAATCCTCCGAGACCAATATTCTGTCCAGCTGTTTTTCACAACCTCACTACTTCTGTACCACATGAATTTCCTACCCACCATAGGAGTATCCATCAACTCCATCTTCTAACAAAAATCATTAAAATCATCCATTTATGAGGAATGTCCAGAAGACAAACCTCCAACTCCCACTCTTTCTTCCAGCTTTCTCACGTCATTGAAGTCGCCTATGACACACTGTTAGGTCTGGACAATTCACTAACCATTGGATGACTTGCCATACCTTGAATTTTGATGTTTACAAAAGTATAAATTGTTGAAAAACTAATGAGTTGTTAAGTGCACAAGACCTACTTCATAAAAGAAGCTTACTTATTATTATATCAACACTTATAACTCTACTAAGTATGCATCCACACTTATTATTATATCAACATTTACAAACACTAGTAAATAGAAAATAGTTTTGTTAAGATATATTCAACGTCCAACGCACTATTAAATCAACCTCATCCACTTATTGTGAAAAACAATGTTTATTCACTAAGTTGTTCTTACTTACATCCTTTGGACTTAAAATCACTTATACACTTATTTCATATCGTCACAAGTGACATCCAACAAGGTAATAAAGGATTACATTAGCCACAAAGGGAAGCACATGATCTCGCTTTTCGAATTTCAGTTTTACCTCTATTTATTTGAATTGCTAACATTTGAAATTTAAAGAAAGGACAAAATAGAAGAGAATAAAAGGTATTTGTAGAATATTCTTCAAAGGTCGCTCTCATCGTAGAAGAGAAGCACATACAATTGTCTTTACCTTTATTCCTATCCTTGCCATTCAAATTGCAACACGTGTTTCGCCTCCAGTTGTGAGACAATAATCATATCAAGGTTTAGCACTTATCTCATAACAAATCCTTCACTAAAGTCTATAAAAGACGTCTCTTGCTCCAAAAACCAATGTCAAACAATAATCAAGTGAAAAAAAAGCACAAATTCTCTAAAGCAAAACTCTGCATATTTTAGTGGATGATATACTCAATACTTAAGGGAGTGTTTGGTTTGGTTGTTTTTTGTTTTCATTTTCACTGGAAATACAAAATGGTGATGAAAATGTGTTTGGTTAGATTTCTGTTTTCATTTTCAGTGAAAATATTTTCCCAAACGAACCAAAAGCTAGAAACAATAAAATCTCGTTTTCAGTTGAAACCAGGAATCTCATTTTGAGCAAAATGAAAATATAGTGGCAAGGAATGTAATTTTAAGCAAATCTAAAAATACATTTCATTTTGAAAATGCATTTTCAGTGCTTTTATTTTTTGAAAGCAGAAAACAAGAAGTCAAACCAAACATATTTTCATAATTCTAGTCTTTTGAAAATGAAAACAGAAAATAAAAATGCAAACCAAACACACTCTAAGTTTCTTTACCCTTTTTTAAGCAAAGTTATTTGTAATTAAGCTTAACTATTTATTTACTCTTTGAGTGTTGTCGAATCATAGAATTTATTCTAACTTTTTTTGTGAAAGCCAGGAGTGACTTAGTGTTAAACAATACTTAGGTGGTCTTAGATTCAAAGGGAGTCTAAGGATATGTCAAGAGTGGCAAAGAGAATACTTGTATAGTCATGAACGCAGGACAAAATACTTGTTTGTAATCAGAGTTTTGATTAGTAGAACCTTTTACAGTTGTGTAAAGAAGAACTAGACGTACCTCTATTTGATTGAACCAATCTAAATCAAGTGTTTTTACGTCTCTCTTAAGTGGTTTTATTGAGTATTCTTTTAAGCTTATCTATACACAATTTCTCAGCAAGTGTTTACTTGAGAAACCTTTGTGAAAATCTTGCTTTATTCTTATTAGATGACCAAAATTGTTTTTAATCAAACTTATTTTTGCCCCATGTTTTGTAGTTTCGTTTCCTAGATGCATGTCATATCAGCCTCTTAATTCATTAGATTTCCTCCATTTTACATTGCATCCCAAACCCTTGACATTGTAGGAAACCACTTTCATATTTGCACTATTTTTTATCCTTCCTCTAAAACACCTCCTCGTAAATGTACAACATCATTGTCCCTCTCTTCCAATTCCATAATCCTTGCTACAACACCCTGTTTTGTACCTGCATTGC
Source organism: Glycine soja (assembly GCF_004193775.1). Taxonomy (NCBI): domain Eukaryota; kingdom Viridiplantae; phylum Streptophyta; class Magnoliopsida; order Fabales; family Fabaceae; genus Glycine; species Glycine soja. The sequence goes on from NC_041003.1 coordinate 34,230,882, forward strand.
CCACTCTAATGGATTTAGCCATATCCCAAATATTAGTTGCTTCCTCCTTGTTGTCTTTAATTAGATGCACATCCTTCCCTAGCACCTTATATTTCAGTAAAGCAGAGTCATACACTGTCCTATTATATCTCAATTGTTTCCTTCTATATTTGGAGTGTGGCTTATTAGTATCCCCTTTTGAACAAGCTCCCCCGACCCTCCTACTCTTGTTACTACTCTTGGTTGAGTTCTTAAAGCTGGTCGTGACTTTGTTGCTATATCTCAGTATGCCCCTACTCTGGCCATATGAAGCTACACAGGCTGTGGTTTTTTCATACCCCTTTTCTTAAACCAATTATACTTAGGTTTGTGTATCACCACTTGGCTCTTCTTTGGAGTCTCCAATTTCATAGATAGTTTCAATTTTCTTCTATTGACTCCCTTGATTTTTGATGTGTTACTGTCATTCATCATCATATCATTCTCCTCTCTACCCATAAGAGGTTTATTCACTCTTGAGTTTTGCACACTCATCATTAGAGACACCCACCAATAAGGCTCTTTCTTCCTCTTTCAGAACATGGGCCTCTTATTGAACCTTAAGTGTTATTTTGCCCCCTTCAAATTTGGGCCCAAGACTTACATCTCACTAAAGATACCATATTGCCTTCTTGACTAGCCCCTAAACAATGATTCTCTTTGGCCCACTCCCTAGACAACAACCCAACATAATGCCCCACACCAAGGCCTAATAGCCTACCTCTAAATGATATGTGTTTTGGCTTCACCCTATCAACAGGATTGTCACTTTATGTCCCACCTATTTTTTTTGTTGCCTAATGCCATCTGAAAATCTATCCCGCTTCTTTTTACTCTCTCATCTAACTTTCTCACCTCCATCACCCCTCCCATAGACATCAAACCCAATCCACCTATCATAGAGACCTCTTTTATGTTGTTCTTCTGCTCGTTGGGATAAAGATTAAGACCCTCTGCTCCTTTTTCTATGTAGGAGGGCTATCAGATATTTCCTTATCTATTGAAGCTAGCCCACCCCTATAATCATGAATCTGCATTGTCCCGTTATCTACGCAAACCCCAGTAACACCTTTTCCCCATACCTTTTCAGCTTTAACCTCCTCTACATTAAATGCCCTCGAAAACCCCTCTTTACCTGTATCATGAAATAAAAAAGACTTTGCCTATTGGTCACACATATTCATCAGGAAAGTCTGACTAGCCGAAAAGGGCATATCCCCTTCATTAACATCAAGGTTCAAGCTTGCCCCACCTTCTTCTCATTAAGACATGAAAGAGACCATATCCTCGTCGTTGAAGGACTCCACTAATTTGAGGTCATCTTGGATAATCCCTCTACCCAATATGGACATATTCACAAAATCATTTAATGCGAGGACTTCCACCACCAAACAAATAGAAGTGAATAACTCATTTACCATTACTTTTTGAAGATCTGAATGGGTTATTGCGCACTAGTTTGAATCAAGATTCTAGCATATTCCACACATGACATCTCTTTAGTTTCATAAAGACACGCTAAATAGTTTGCAAATGTTTTGGTCAATTTCGTGAAATAGTCATCATTCCACATATTTATTGGTATACCATAACACCTTAGCCACACCTTTCTAGCCCAAAATGATATTTGGCTCCTAAGGTTGAATATATTCAAACCACTCCCCCATTCATTCTTGCTTATCTTGTATCAGTTGATAGATATTGGTTTCATCACTTAACAACACCAAATCATCACCCAACAAACAGATTTTGATCATGCTAAACCCTTGAATGATAAATCTTTCCATAACAATAGTCAATTTTTGTGGATTTCGCATCTTCCCCACCAAACTCTTGATAAGCCACTCCATGTTTGAGATTTCAGTATTCGGGTCCCAAGCCCTCCAATCATCTACAACCATATAAGGTTGTTGTTTTTTCCTCCAAATCCTTGTCACATTACTTTTAGCTTTATTTGTTGCCTGAGCATATGACACCGCTTCTCTACTTGGCCCATAACTAGTTTCTTCTCCCATGACCACTTTCTCTTTGTCTTGCATCACTGCTTTGCCCTTCCCTTTATCTTAACAAACCTTAGTCACTTCAGTATTTTGATAAAACCTTTTGCTTTCTCCCACAATTTTGTTTATCTTATCCATTTTTTTTGCCAAACTTTGAGATATTCACTTGAATTTTCATGTTTCTTATAAGGATATGATCAAGTTGGTGTTCAAGTTGTCTTTCATCAGCAAACCCTTTAAATGTCACAAAGCCAAATCTCAAACCTCCCTTGTTTCTCCTAGGTACCATGAAAACTTCCTTAACAAACCCCCAATAGCTAAATACCTTATGCAATTCTTCCTCAAGATAAGCATCAGGGAAATGCATAAAATAGAAGGTGACCTGGTTCACCCTAGACTTGCCTTTCCTTCGCTGCTTCGTTGTCCACTCCTTATCACCCTCACCTCTCAAACTCACCCCTTCTCTCTTTATCCTTTTCTCACTCATTTCAAAAAATATAATTAGTTTTATAGGTTTTTCTTTGCATCCAACATTTGAACTATTGTCCATGTGATCTTCTACAATGCATGCTCAAACCACTCAAAGCCATCATTGGAGTCACCCTTGTTCTTGCTTAGGATGTTGGTGAGAACCACCATTGATGGTCGTTGCAGTGGTACCACAGTTACTTGTGCTTGGTTTAGTGGTTTTTATTTTATTTTATTCGTAGATTAGATTTTATAAACAATGAATGACTAAGATTTTTCAAAAGGACCTCTCTTATTTACCATAAAAAGGAGAAAATCCAAATCCAAAAAAATGAGTGATCTGATATGAGAGACATGTAACTGACATGTGAGAGAAAAGAGAAAAATGTGAAAAGAAGATAGCAAAGAGAATTTTTTTTAAAATTAAATAATAAAGTATGATAATATTCTTAAATTAAATTTTAAGAAACAAAAGAACTAATAGGTTTTTAGTTTTAAAAAAATGGTGTTGAGTGCTAATGCACACCAACTTGGATGGATATTAGAAGGGGTGAGTATTCACTCGGTGCTCGAACTGAAATTGACAAGCCCAAAAGAAATGTTGTTATCGGGTGGGTTCAAGCGTATTTTCATATTAAGCGGGTTGAATTTTTTATTTAAGATGGGTTGTGTCGAGTGAGTGTGGGTTTGAGAAAAAAAATCCATCAAAACCTGCACCTGACTGAGTAAGGCGTGTGAGTAAGGACAAGGATGAAATCAATCTTCGTCATCGTTAATTCTCTATCTAACAAGTTTAGCCCTATCGGCCTATGGGAGGATGCCAAACAATAGGTATACCACTACTGTAATTTTCTCTTTAGTACACATGCTTTAGTTTAATTTTAACTGATTAAATATTAAGGGTAGATTCGTCGTTATTTATGAATTTTAAGTTTAAAGATAAACTCATTTTTGAGATTATTATTATTGTTGTTGTTACATTCTTCCCTGCAAATTATATTCCATTTCCTCGTAACGATTGTTTCAATTAAGTGCACCCACTTTAGACTTTAGTTTAAAAACAATAAATAATAATGACAGATGGTCAATGAAGTTGAAAGTTGGCCCTATATTTTTCCAGCTTCTGAGGACTTTCTCTCATCTAACCAACGAGGTAAAGTTGAAGGTAGATTATGTATAGTTTCAAGCCAAACGATAAGGTGCATGCATATTGGGAATTGAATTTTTATCACTAAGATTTAGGTGGCTTAAATGCAAAGTGAAAGATTGCATTTTACTAGGTGAACCTTAGTTGAATGGATGCATTGGAAGTTGTTTCTGTTTCAACTTTCAAGAGAATTTATTTATTATAGTTGGTGGTAATCTTCATTATAAATAGAGAAGAGATTTAGTGGAGAAACAACACATGAAGAGAGAGTGTGTGAGAAGAAAGATTGTGAAACAAAGTCACTTTGTTAAGAGAAAAATATCTTTGTGTGAGAGTGTTATCATTTCTTGTAACCATTGAGTGAGGTACTCAGGTTTGTAGAGTGATACACTATTTGGGGTGAGTTATAATCTTGTAATCATTTTTGTGATAGTGAAATACTTTTTGAGATGGTTTCGTGAACGTAGGCAAGAGGTATTGAATCATGTTAAACTCTTGTGTTTGTTATTATTTCTTACGATCTAATCTTTGTTGTGTTCTTACAATCCTTTGTGGGTGTGGATAATTTTATTTGTGAGAGTGTTGATTACCCAACAGTGGTATCAGAGCTATGGTCGGGAGCACACAAAGGTTCAAGATACCGTTGTTTGATGGAAAAATAATTTTTATGATTTGGTAGAGTACTATTTAAGACCTTTGGGTGCCAGCAAGGTCTTGATCACGCATTAGAAGATGAAAGACTGGCTTCTATAAATTAAATCGAGCAGACTAAGATCCAAAGGAGGGTTGTGAGCATGATTCTGTTAGCCCTTGCTCTCGAGATAAAACACAACGTGTTGAAGAAGACAACACCAAAGGCCTTGTGGAAGAAGCTCGAGAATATCTGTGTCAAAGTCATTAACCAATCGTCTTTGTTTGAAGATGGAGTTGTATCAACTCAATATGGAGATGGGAGGAGATCTCCATGACCACATCAACAAGTTCAATCAGCTAGTAAGTCAATTGTTGAATGCAAATGATGAACTCTCTAATGAGGAGCAAGCGTTGTTGTTGTTGGTCTCACTACCAAGGTCCTTTAAAACTTTGATTCAAATGTTGCTTGTGGGAATATCAACTTTGAATTTGGATGATGTAACTCCCCGCTCTTAGAGAAAATGAGAGAGTGACGAGAACTGAAAAATGTTGATGATGAACATAATTCAATAACTGTGGTGGAGTCTGAGCGAAGGAGAAATCATTCAAGGAGACATGATGGACCAAAAGAAAGATCAAAATCACAATCGTGTCCACAACAAGATATGAGTAACATACAATGTTACTATTATGGTGAGAATGGTCATGTGCAAGTGAGGTGCAAATGAATGGATGAGGACTTGAAGACATTAAGAGATATGAACAAAGATGGCACCAAATCCCAAGCTAATGTAGTAAAAAGTGTTGAAGATGAAGATGATGTGTTTTTGGCAAAAAATGATGAGGTTGCTAAAACAAAATGGGTGATGGACTCTGCTACCTCAAAACACATTTGCATAGATCGAAAGATGTTTGATACTTTGTAAACTGAAGGAGAATTCGACCATTTCAAGTTAGGGAATGATGGAAAAATAAAGGTTGAAGGCATAGGGAGCGTGAAGATGAAGCTCCATGATGGTGTTATTCGAACTTTCTCAAATGTGAGGTTTGTACCTTTTGTTGTTGTCAATATAATTTATATGGGGGAGATGACATCACAAGGGTACAACTATGTTGGTTCAAAGTGGGGATGCAAGGTGTACAAGGGGAGACACTTGGTGTTGCGAGGACAGAAAAATAAAGGTAACATTTGTTATTTGGATGATCAAGTCTTAAAAAGGAACCATGATAGCAAAGTGAAGAAAAAAGTAAAGTTTTCTAATGTTGTGGAAGTGTTGGGAGATACTTCCATTGGAGGGGGAGTTTGTTCACTTTCAAATTGATTGAAGGATATTTCTCTTTTGGCTTGAAGGGGAGAATTATAGAGTTTTAAGCCAAAAAATAAGGTGCATGTATATTGGGAATTGGACTTTTATCCTAAGATTTAGGTAGCTTAAATGCAAAGTGAAAGATTGCATTTTACTATATAAACCTTAGTTGAATGAATGCATTGGAAGTTGTTTTTGTTTCAACTTCCAACAAAACTTATTTATTATAGTTGGTGCCAATCTTCACTATAAATAGAGAAGAGATTGAGTGGAAAAACAACACATGAAGAGAGAGAGTGTGAGAAGAGAGATTATGAAACAAAGTCACTTTGTTTATAGAAAAGTGTCTTTGTGTGAGAGTGTTATCATTTCTTGTAACCATTGAGTGGGATACTCGGGTTTGTAGAGTGATATATTATTTGGGACGGGTTACAATCTTATTATCATTTTTGTGATAGTGAAATACTTTTTGAGATGATTTCGTGAACGTAGGGAAGAGGTACCGAACCACATTAAATTCTTGTGTTTGTTATTATTTTCCTTACGGTGTAATTTTTGTTGTATTCTCACGATCTTTTGTAAGTGTGAATAATTTTATTGGTCGAGACAAGTAGGTATCACTTGCCTAACTTTCATGTTGAAAAATTATGAGAGAGCGGTTGTTCATCACGTTGATTCTAACGTACTCAAAATGAATAAAAAATGAGTAAATGTTTTTCATGAGAATATTTTTATCTTATCATTCACAATATCAAATAATAATTTAAAAGCTTATGGTAGAACTAGGAGTTACTTTGCAGAATATATGTGGGCAACATTTATCATAGACACATAATTCAATGTTAATTAATATGTGTAAGGTTGTTAATTTATGTTAGAAAGAATGACCAAAAGAAACTCAAAATGTTTGAATTTAATTACAAATATACAAAAAATGACGAGATAGTGTATTTTACATAGCTAATGTGGTGTTAAAAAAATTAACATTGCATAATTTCTTCTTGTCTTTCCATTTGCAAAAATCTAGATATTTGGGTGTATTTATATCTTCTTCCTTTTTATGTCGAGATGATATATTTATTTCAATAGCTAAACCTGTATAGGTACATCAATGATGATCCTAATCAGCGGTGCTTATGTGGGACTAGCAGCCATAGGAGAGGTTGGATCTTGGCAAAGAGAATGTAAGGTAACATTTAAACTACGTACTTCCTTGTACCATTTAAATAAAGAATAGTAGAATACTAGTATGTCCAAAAAAATAAATAAAGAATATTAGTAACAACTTTGAGCCACTACGGAAAAAATAAATTGACACGTTTTATTATTACCTAACAGGGTTATCAATTTTGGACCATTACTGATGACAAAGGCTATTTCCAGGATACTTGAAGAGAGCATATATATATATATATATATATATAAGTTTGGCACTGCTTTAGAGGTGTCAAATTGATTCCACAATTCGATGAATGCATGTGTCAGTAATGGTGGGAACTGCTTGTTGCTTTCGGTTTTCTCATATCTATATTGCCATGAGAATATCCATGACAAGGCAAAATTGGAAAAATACATCAAGTTGGCAAGGATTCTTGATTCTTTCATGTTAAACATCTTTTTAAATTGTCCAAATCCTTGTTGAACTTGTTCTGGGTAAATTTCTGATGTTGGTCCGAAGAAATTCCACCATTGGAGAAACCAATTCAGAAAATTATAAATTGTATTGGATTTAAAATAAATCAACCAAGAATGCTTAAACTTGTTGTTTTGATGCCAAAATACATTAGTCCAGGCATCAATGTAGTCCCAATAGGTGTAACCTGCTGGATCAAATGGAGCAGAAAATTTCTTTGGTTGATTCAGATTGAACCCAAAATGTTGAGGTTGTAAAACCTTCAAAATTTGGATAGTTGAGTGCGTATTCAGATTTCGATCTTTGAAATGTTTAATAGACACTGAGTTTGTCTATTAATATAAATTCGTAATATTTTCTTGTTTTATTTATGGTTATAGGTCTGAAATGGAAGCCTCGTGGAAATGCCTTAGTTGTGGCTTTATATATATATATATATATATATAAGTGTTAATTCAGGATATTATTTTCCGTCATTGTATCTTCTCTGCTTTTAGAATGAATGAAAACTGATAAATATTTTGACAAAAGTTACCTACATTTTATACATATTTGTCTGTGTTGACATACACATTTATACATACAGATAAAACACCAACTTGTTGAATTTATTTACATAGTTGGATAGGATTTTTAGATTTGGCCTATTCAGTTCTTCAAGCAACAAAACAATACGTTTATTTATTTTCCAATGGAATGATTACTTAGTAGTTTATTTGTTTTCCAATGATTGAGTTATCTTGCCTTAAATTTGGCTAGAATTTTTGTTAACTAGTGAAGTTAAGTAGTACTCTAGTACTGAGTCTTGAAGATGAAGTCTATAGAAAATGGCAATACCGTTAATATATTTATTATTATTATTGTACTTTTTGCAAAACACAACATCGATTGGTCTAAAACTAATTTAGAAAGTGTTTTATCTATATTGGTTTTGGCCAAAAATTAATGTTGCATACGACTTTCAACATCATTTTTTCAGAACCGACGTAGAAAGTACTTTAGAATAAACAATTCAACATCGATTTTTTTCAGAACCAATGTAGAAAGTGTTTCAGAATACATAATTTAACATCAGTTTTTTCAGAACCGATGTAGAAAGCACTTCAGAATGCTCCTTACAATATTGGTTTTGACCAAAACCAATGATATGTTTGCATTTTTTTGTATATTTCTTATTATATGACAAGGATTTTTGGAAGAACTGATGTTGTATAGTGGATTTCAATATTAATTTTTATAACTGATGTTAAAATTGATATTTTTAATGACTATAGTTTCAATATCAGTTCATAACCGATGTTGAAAGTCCATAATAACATATGTTGAAAGTCTATTTTCTAATCGTGTGTAACTAAAATATAAAATAATTATGAAAACAAATGCATGAAAAATTATGAATGTGTTTGGAAATTCATTTTACTAGCATTGAATGGACCTTTTCCATATTTCAATAGAAAATGTAAAAGGAATAAAAGGGTTGGATTGATGATAAGTTGAACTTAATGGGCATACAAACACATTAACATACAAGATTAAAAGAAATCAAAACTAAAATAAAAACATAAAAAAATATAAATGAAATAAATAAAATGAGTAATATTAGACATAACAATAGCAGTTAAAATGTAACTATGTTTTTATTCATGAAAATATAACAGTATATTAATAATAAGAAAACATAAATTTTTAGTAGGGCAATTGCCCCCACTCCTTGACTATAAATCTATTTATGATGATAATTAATTTGAGAGTGATGAGGATAGTGACAAAAATGAGTGAGAATAATAATATCAACGTTAATGCTTAAGTGATTCTTGATGATCATGAAGAAGTGTCTCAATAACAAATATACATGGATAGCTTAATTATTGGTCTGATTTTACAAAGGAAAGTTCTCTTAGCAAATAAAATGCGTCTAAGTTTTGAAGTTACAAGTCACTTAATTCTAAAGAGCAAAGTGTGGAAGCAAAGCTTCATGATGAATCAACAATGATTCAAAGATGTTTTGATGATAACAATGATGACAACAAAAGATGATGAACAAAAAGCTCAAGAGAATCAAGAACAAGTCAAGAGTTCAAGAATTAAGAAGAATTCAAGATTCAAGAAGAAAGCCTACAAACAAGAATCAAGATTCAAGACTCAAGATTCAAGAATGAAGAAAAGACTCAATCAAGATAAGTATTAAAAAGTTTTTTCAAAACTTTGAATAGCACATGAGTTTTTGACAAAACCTTTACCAAAGAGTTTTTACTCTCTGGTAATCGATTACCATATTGTTGTAATCGATTACCAGTAGCAAAATGAGTTTGAAAATGTTTTCAAACTGAATTTACAACGTTCCAAATATTTTCAAAAGGCTGTAATCGATTACAATATTTTGGTAATCGATTACCAGTGCCCTTGAACGTTGAAATTCAAATTTAAATGTGAAGAGTCACATCCTTTCACTCAAAAGCTTTGTGTAATCGATTACACTTATTTGGTAATCGATTACCAATGTTTGTTTCTAAAAAATCTAAAGATGTAACTCTTCAAAAAAGTGTTGACTCTTTCAAATGGTTTTTAAGTTTTTCTAAAAGTTATAACTCTTCTGAATGACCTTCTTGACCAGACATGAAGAGTCTATAAAAGCAAGGCTTTGTTTTGCATTTTCTAACAAGTCTTTCTAATCGATCTCATACAATCCTTTACAAGCCTTGAAATCTCTTTGAAGTTCTTCTTCTTCTTCTTTTGTACCAAAAGCTTTCTGAAGTTTTCTGGTTTTCTAAACCTTGAAAACTTGTGCTATTCATACTTTTCATTCTCTTTTCCCTTTGCCAAAAAGAATTCGCCAAGGACTAATCGCCTGAATTCTTTTTGTGTCTCTCTTCTCTCTTTTCCAAAAGAAGGAAGGACTAACCGCCTGAATTCTTTTGTGTCTCCCTTCTCCCTTGTCAAAGAATTCAAAACGACACAGTCTGAGAATTCTTTTGATTCTTCTCATTCCCTAATACAAAAGCGTTCAAAGGTTTAATCGCCTGAGAATTCTTTTGTATCCCCATTCACAAAGTATCAAAGGTGTAACAGCCTGAGATCTTTGTCTTAACACATTGGAGGGTACATCCTTTGTGGCACAAGTAGAGGGTACATCTACTTGGGTTTGACTGAGAACAAGAGAGGGTACATCTCTTGTGGATCAGTTCTAGTGGAAGGTACATCCACTAGGTTCAAAAAGAACAAGGGAGGGTACATCCCTTGTGGATCTTTGCTTGTAAAAGGTTTTTTACAAGGTTGAAAGAAATCCCAAGGACCGCAGGTTGCTTGGGGACTGGAGGTAGACACGGGTTTGTGCTGAACCAGTATAAAAATCCTTGTGTGATTATTTCCTTCTTCCCTACTCTTTTACTTTCCGCTATGCATTTAATTTCCGCTTTTACTTTCTGTTAAGTTTCTCTTCTACTCCTCTTTCTCTTAACAATTTAGTAAAAGCCTTAAAAGAATAATTTTTAATTAGCAAAAGTTTAGGAATAATTAATTCAACCCACCCTTCTTAATTATTCTGAGACCACTCGATCCAACACAAACTACATTCACCTCTCCTATGTTTAGGACTTATTACACTTGTATCCCTACGTTAAAATGTATTACTTTTGTCTCCCTAAACTAACAAGATTAAGTAACCCGTCTTAATTTTAAGTGAAATGTCAAAAAGGGCCCATTCTCACTTAACCCCGTCCCACCCTTCACACTTCTCACATCCCAATCCCTAACTCCACTCTTTCACCACCTCGCACTACCCCCACCAAATCCAAACAATGAGTCGTTATTGGCCTGCCCCGATCTGCCATAAAGTGACACTGCATGGACATTTGGCAGCCTCATTCGATCCTCCTTCCTCACATGCTCGACAATTGCCTCATCCTGGTTGTGCTCGTCATTGTCACCATGGTGTCTAATGGAAGCTTGCTTGAGAAGCTTCTATGGAGGTTGGATCTTTTAGCTTCAATAAGGTCCTTCAATGGTGATTTTTAGCCATGGATTTGCAGCAGAAGATAAAGAAGAAGAGGAGAGAGGAGGCGCCATCCACTAGGGAATAAGCCATGGAAGAAGAAGCTTTACCACCAAGAGAGTGTCTTGGATAAAAAGTTTAGAGAGGAAGCTTCAATGGAGGAAGAGAATGAGAGAAAGAAAGAGCGAAAAAGTAGTGTGGGAATGAAGGAAAGAGAAATAGAGAAGTTGAACTTTGAAGTGTGTCTCACAAAGCTCTCATTCATCAAAGTTACCATAAGTGTTACACATGCTTCTATTTATAGCCTAGGTAGCTTCCTTGAGAAGCTAGCGTTACACCCCTCCAATAGCTAAGCTCACTCTCATGCCAAAATACATGAAGGAAGAAAGTTTCCTTGAGAAGCTTCCTTGGGAAGCAAGTGTTACACCCCTCCAATAGTTAAGTTCACCCCATGGAAACACACAGCCCTGTAATAGCTAAGCTCACCCCAACAAGATACATGAAAATACAGAAAAAGTCCCTACTACAAATACTATTCAAAATGCCCTGAAATACAGAGCTAAAACCATATACTACTAGGGTACCTTTAATTTATAGGGTACCCTACAAACCTAAAATAACCAAAATATAAGGCCCAAAAGAAGGAAAACCTATTCTAATATTTACAAAGAAAAGTGGGCTCATACTTAGTCCATGGGCCTAAAATCTACCTTAAGGCTCATGAGAACCCCAAGGCTTTCTCCTGCATCTCTGGCCCAATCTTCTTACAGTCTTTTATCCAATGCCCTTGGGGGGTAGGATTGCATCATCCCTTCCCCCTTGAAAAGGATTTGACCTCAAATCTAGAGGTTCTTGAAACTCTGGGCTTCTTCCATCGACACCTGTAAAAAGAACAAAAACATATATATTAGTGGTGTTGGGTATGTTAGAGTAGGGTAAGGTCTGAAAACCCTTTTTCTGAGCATCTTCCCATGAGGGAACATGGTTCCTCACCAACTCAACGAGTGGTGCTACAAGTATAGAAAAATATGGGACAAATCTTTTGTAAAAGTTTGTTAAGTCATGGAAGCCCCAAATTTCTCTTATACTTGGTGGAGTGAGCCACTCAGGAATGACCTTTATTCTCTTAAGGTCCGTGGGAACCCCTTGATCACTATTTAAAAAATTAAGAAAAATAATGCAATAAAATATACATTTTTCTATATTTTCATATTGATTAATCCTACCAAAAAGTATGACAAACCTAAGGTGTCCCATATGAGCACCTTGGTTTGTATTGAAACCAAAAATAAGAACAAACCTACCTAATGAGTCCCTATGTATGTGAATCATGAAGATGTTGGATGAATGGGTGATTTTACAAAAGAGGGTTGCACCACTCAACACATTCATTATACCATCTATCACAGGGATTTAGTGCCTCATAATACCTATTTTGGGCACTAACAAAGCACAAGGGTTTAAGCTCTTACAAACCAAACCCTTATCCAACAACTCCTTTACTTGAGAAATAACCTCAAGCTCAAGAGGTATGGTAGTGCTAAGGGAGGTTTTTCTTGATAAGAGAAGGTAGAAGGATTGTTTAAGAAGGAGTGCTCTTTTGATATCACTTCTTGTTGCAAAATGATTTTCCTTCTTAACAATCTTCTTGGAGGAATTATTTTCCTCTTTTCCCTTCCACTTAGCCTTTGAAGACAAGGCCTTACTATCCTTCTTTTTCTTTTGTTTTTCTAGTTTTCTTCCTAATCCCTCTTATCATCTTTGGGCTTAGAAGATGCAGCCACTAAGATGCCTTTACCCTGGTCTTTCTTTGGATAAGAGTGAGAGTCATAAGATTTCGAAGTAGGCTTCCTTTTAAGTTGTTGTTCTATCCTTATGCAAAGTTGGACTAGGTCATCTAGGTCCCTATATGGAAGGAGCTCAACCTTGTCCCTCACTTCCATATTAATTCCACTAATGAACCTAGCAATACTTGTTCTTTCCTCCTCCCCAAGCCCAACTATTAAAAGGAGTAGTTCCATTTGTTACCTATACTTTTCCACACTCATACTCCCTTGTCTAAGACTTTGGAGCTTGTCCATAAGCTCCCTTTCATAGTAGGAGGGGATGTGCCTTTTCCTAGGGGAACTTTTCAAGTCATTCCAATACTCTACTAGAGGATCCCCATGAATCATTATTCCCCTAACTAGGGAAGTCCACCAATAGAGGGCATACCCTTGGAAGCTAAGGGTATCCAAAGGAACCTTCCTTTCCTTACTTGTATGATGGCAAGCAAAGAGTTGCTCAACCTTCATTTTCCAATCTAAGTAAGCCTCTACATTGTTCTTCCCATGAAAGTATGAGAGGTTAATGTTAGCCTCTTGAGGCTTTCTTTCCTTTTCTTTCCTATGAAAGTGAGGTCTAAGATGTGACCTATGCCCTCCTCTATAATAGTCACTAAGTTCTTCACTTAGGCTCTTGCAGGAGTCATGACTACTATAGGAGGCATGTTTTTCTTTTCTTGAGGCTTTCTTTCCCTTTCTTTCCTATGAAAGTGAGGTCTAAGATGTGACCTATGCCCTCCTCTACAATAGTCACTAAGTTCTTCACTTAGGCTCTTGCAGGAGTCATGACTACTATAGGAGGCATGTTTTTCTTTTCTTAACTCTTTTAGTATTTTCTTTCTTTCTTCTCATGACTACTATAGGAGGCATGTTTTTCCCTCTCATCTTGACTTATTTCTACCCTCTCTTTTCCTTTTTCTTTTATTTCTAGTTTTTCTTTCCATAACTTGAGGGAACTCAACCCATATAAAATTCTAGATAGAGGGTCCTTATGACTAGTACCCTCACCATTAACACTAGATGAATGACGACTCATGTCGGTTCCTAAGTTGTGGTTCTTTCTTGTTGGGGGTTTGCAAAAGGTAAAAGCTAGGATTCCAAAAGAACTCAAGATAAGCGTGATAAGCAAGAAGAAAGTATTATACAATAACAAGATAAACTAGACGTGACTAGTAAAGAAAATAAGCTATGAAAGTAAGCAAGAAATTAAAGTGCAAGAAATGAAAACTAGGTGGATCCTAAGAGTGTTTGGATGACCACCTTTAAGGTTCCCAACAAAACACTCAATATCCTAAGGAAAATTTGCCTAAAATTATTACACAAAAATGGAAGTTTGGTAACCTATTGGAGGCTCCCAACACACTTCCAATGAAATGCCTTTTTGTTACAAAATTTAAAAGCAATAAAGGTAAGTAAATTGCCAACTACAAAGTTACAAAAAAGTCCTCAATTTTGGTGGTTGTTCTCTCTTTGGTGTTTCACTCAATTTGGAGTGTTTCTTAGTCCAATAGCTCTTAAGGTGGTTGGCCCACTGCTTCTTGACTCGAATTCTTCAAAGGATGACATCAATCCTCCTTTCCAATTTCTTATATGGCAACTCACAAACAAGGAAACAAAGAGACAGGATATAACCAAAGACCAAAAAATGAAATGAAAGCTAAACCAAAAGAGTTTTAACAAGATAAATTTTCAAGGATTACTCAAAAATTAAAGAAATGAAAAACACATAAATGCAAGCTAAGACTCAAAGAGAAACCTAGAATGACCCTAGAGTAGAGTAAAAAAACTAAAAAAAAGATTCAAGAAACCTCTAGTTTTGACACTTGTTTTCACACTACTTTTCAATTTAAATTTCAGAACTAATATTGGTATAAAATAGGCACCAATTATAGAACAAATTTTGAGCCAAAACAACAAGCACACTTCCCTTTCACTTTTTTTTTCTTGGACACTGATTTTCCTTCCAACTTGTATGATTTTTCTCATTTTTTCCTTTTATCCAAATCACTTGGTTCTTTTTTTATTTCTTTCCAGATTTCTAGAAAATTCAGTAAAAATTTCATCTTAAAATTCATAGTGACCAATTCCCAGTAATTTTTACAAGTTTGTATGTTCAAGCTGCCAGCACCAGCGATTTCAGACTTTTGAATTTTTTAAGCATGGTATATTGATTGCCTTAGGCCTACTTTCAACCTTCCTATGTATGTTGAAATAACTAGGCTTGTTTACCATAGTTTTAGGAGTTCAATATTCACTTAGTATCAAAATTTCAGCCAACAATTCAATCACCAAAACTCAAATTCACAATAGACACAATCATAAGGAAACCTAAAAGTTCAAGAAAAAGTTCACAATCAAAGACTCTCTAAGAATTTTGCATGAACATGTTATGGACTAATTAACATGCAAGATTTGACTCAAATCAACTAATAGGCTAAAAGAATTGCATACACTTATGAACAAATGAGTTAGACAAAGAGACAAGAAAAATAAAATTCAGCACAACATAAGGAATCTTATGTGACAAGTTTCATGACTAGACATCACTTCTATGATAAAACTACAATAGGTGAACAAGTCACTCTAGATTTTTGAGATTTTCTTCTACTTTAATGTTTTTGTAAGAATTTTATGGTTTAGGTTTCAGCCACAAAAAATAGCAAAAAAGACTCAAAGGAACCTAAACTCAACACAATTCATGGTTCAAGAACAAGAACAAGAACAAGAAATTTGAACCATAGCAAATCAAATCTAGCTTCTATAGCAAGTTTATTCGATGCAAATTATAAAGAATCATGTTAACAAGATTTAGGACAAGACACATGAGGAGATACATGGAGAAAAATGAAGAAACAACAATGGAGGAAAAGGTAAAACTGAAAATTAATGGAGGTTTAAGGAGCACCTACTTGAAGCTCTTGTGCTCTGATTACCACTTGATGGAAGCTCTCTTGAGAAGCTTCTATGAAGGTTGGATCTTTGAGCTTCATTAAGGTCCTTCAATGGTGATTTCAACCATGGAGATGCAGCAGAAAATATAGGAGAAGATGTGAGAGGAGGCATCATCCACTAGGGAATAAGCCATGGAAGGAGGAGATTCACCACCAAGAGAGTGTCTTGGATAAGAAGCTTAGAGAGGAAGCTTCAATAGAGGAACATAATGAGAGAGAGAGAAAGTGGTGTGGGAATGAAAGAAAGAGAGGGAGAGAAGTTAAACTTAGAAGTGTGTCTCACAAGACTCTCATTCATCAAAGTTACCACAAGTGTTATACATGCTTCTATTTATAGCCTAGATAGCTTCCTTGATAAGCTAGTGTTACACCCTTCCAATAGCTAAGCTCACTCCCATGCCAAAATACATGAAGGAAGAAAGCTTCCTTGAGAAGCTTCCTTAGGAAGCAAGTGTTACACCCCTCCAATAGCTAAGTTCATCCCCACGAAAACACGTACCCCTCCAATAGCTAAGCTCATCCCAACAAGATACATGAAAATACAAAAAAAGTCCTTACTACAAGGCTAAAACCCTATACTACTAGGGTATCCTTAACTTGTACCCTTAATTTGTAGGATACCCTACAAACCTAAAATGATCAAAATACAAGGTCCAAAAGAAGGAAAACTCGTTCTAATATTTACATAGAAAAGTGGGTTCACACTTAGCTCATGAGTCCAAAATCTACCCTAAAGTTCATGAGAACCCTAGGGCATTGTCCTGCATCATTGACCCAATCTTCTTGGAGTCTTCTATGCAATGCCCTTGAAGGATAGGATTGCATTAGTGTCGCTTGTCCTCATCAATGCTAGAATGTGGTGGTGCATGTGGTGGTTTAGATCTGAAGGAGAAAAGGGGAAATTGGATGGCTTACATTAGGGAAAAGCCAAAATGGAAACAGATCTAAAGGAGAAAGGGGGAAACAGAAAATTTACAGATCTCACCTCACCAACGTTGCCCTACGGTCCTTCTACTCCCATATAGTGTTTGTAAAGTTTTAGGAATGACATAGGGGGAGAAAAAAAAAGTTTTGAAATCCATTTGTTTTCTTTGTTAGATACAAAGCTACAGGGGCTAATATCTTTGGAATTGATGGATGTTTATCTATAATTTAGGAATAATGCATTGTTTAAGAATCAATGAATACGGTCAACATTTTCTTTTGGAGTTGAAGATTTTAAGATTTAAGAATTAATGAATTTGGAAGCTATTGTTTTTTATTCACCCAATTTTTTAATTGTGTTATTTCTTCTGTTTTTGTTATCACATTGTTGGATTCGTGTTAGATGAATGAACCATGTAGCAGAAAAGAACTGGAAATTGTTTGAGATTTTGATTTCAAAATACTCCATTCTTTTAATCAGTGGCTTTTTATCGGTGGACTGAGGATGATGAGGGCAATTTTGTCTGAGTCTTTATTAAACAAGCATGTGCATGACATGTGATGACTTTTAGTAAATGAAAATAACACCGTTAAGATGCAGGGGGGCATCTGTAATGAAATTACCAAAATTAGGAAAGATTTGTGTAGAGGTCCAAAAATGGGATATATTGATATAACATGTCCTAAACACACGAAAGGTGGGTAAAATTTATTCAATTCTAAATCTTGGAGCCGATATACAAATTAAAGACAATCTAATTTTGTTAGTTTGTTTGATTTGAACCTAATTAATATATAAATGAAGTCAAACCAGTGGATGTTCTTACCTCTTAATTACATTATAAAATGAATAGGTATACTAACATTTGATATTTTGAAAATATAATAACTTCGTACCCCATTATTCAGAGGCTTTTCTTCGCTATGCGAAGGTATGGGGGAGGGATGTTGTACGCAGCCTTACCCTTGCATATGCAAAGAGGCTGTTTCCATGATCAACAAGTCACTAAGGCACAACTTTACCGCTGCACCAGGGCTCGCCCTTGATATTTTGAAAATATAAAAATATAATTCTTAACTATTCAAGCAATAATATTATATAAAAAAAAGCCTGGGAAGATTTGGTCCTTAATTAAATCAGAGACTCTATGCTCTGTTCGGCACTAGAATTGGTACTATACATAATTAGTGGTTGTGACCCAACTACAATCAGTTAAGTAGATTGCAATTCCCTTTTACTAAACCATGAAAATAAAGGATTTGGATTGGTCGGGGGGCGCCACAAGCCATCATTTAAAGTCATCTTTATTAAAAGGGGTGCTATAAGGGAATGATTGATTCTAAAATTTGCCAAAAGTGTATAAAAGTTGAAGGAGCCCACTTCAGTTCAGTGTGCACTACAAAACCAATGAAATTGTAAACAGCTTATTCACTGACCAACTTCATAAGCTGGCTGTCACTACTTCCTTGTTTTTTTTCTTACTGATTCAGCCATTTTTATTATGGGTTGCTTTTTATGCATCATAATTTGTATCTTTTTAATGAAGTATGAAACTTTTCTATATCTACTTAAAATCAGTTACGGCCATTCCAAACACGATAAGCTTTATTTATATACCGTAATATTTATTTTTAAAATTTTGTACTATTAAGAAAAATTATAAAATAAATAATTAAAGAGATTGATAGGAATTAAAAATATAATGTAATAGAAATATTAGAAAAAAAAAGTGTTTATGAATAATATAACTCACTCAATAGTAACTTGATTAAGAAAAAATTATTTTTTCCATAAAAAAATATCTTTATAATAATAAAAGTAAAGAATAGTTTGAGCGGAAAAAAAATATACAATTAAGAAAAAAACTTGTAGAGATTTTTTTTATCTTTTTTCAATTCGTAAAACTATATTGTAACTTTTCAATTCAAAAATATATATACAACATATCTTATAAGACGAAATATCTTATATATGTGTGAGTGTCAGAAATAATCATACATAAAAATTAAGATTTAATGTTAAAAAATCATATAAATTTTTTAAAAAATAATTTCTTAAAAAATAATTTCTTAGGTGATGACATGATAGTTCATGTTTGATTACATACTGTATATTTAATTATTACTCGGATAAGATATTTCTTCTCTCCATATAAGAATGCGTTTTTTGTTCTACCTAATCAAACTCACGTCGTTAATTAAAGGTTACAAAGTTGCAACGAAATTTTCCGTAACCTTGACTGAAATTGCCTCTGATAACAGACCGTAATTTTCGGATAACTATATGATGAATTCAATCAACTAGGTTAATTTAGAGAAGGAAAATTATTGTCGTACATTTTATTTTTCCTTTTTTGTTAGAGAGGATGAGTCGAAAAATCATGATAAAATACATTAATATTTTTGGTTAATATTTTGTTAGAAGTAATACTTTAATAATTTTTTATTTTCATTTCAAAGGATATTCTTGGTTAATATTTGCTTGACTTTAATTTTTTTTTTACAAAATTTGTTTGACTTTATTAAAGGAAACATTTATTTCATCATTGAAAAAAATGTTTATATGATATAACTTTTATTAAAGTTCTATTTCAAAAGTAGACATATTTAGCTTCTTGAAAAGAAAATAAAATATCTTTTTGGTCTTAGTATATATATAAAATTACATAATTGTTATAAAATATTTTACTAAACACACTTTTTTAATTTTTTTTTAAAGTTTTCTTTTTTACGTCATCAAACCCAAAAGTATGGCTTGAGGGGAAATGTCATAATCACATACAAAACTGTAATTAATAAACGAAATTGATGAAATTTAATATTTTTTTAATTTCTCTTAAATTCAAAATGTACAAGTTTTGTGACAGAAGAAAATTTTAAGCATAAATAAAAAAAGTGTTAGCTATAGGAACAAAATATAATTTTTCAATTTTTAATTAAATATTATTTTTGAAAATACAAACAAATGGGACCCTATTACACTGTGAAGTTGGTCCCTAAAATATTTAGGTTCATAGTGTCATGTGATTCTATAATGAAACTGAATTGTTTAAACCATTGAATAAGAGATTTTAGGTATTATAATTGTCAAAAATTTCCGTTGTCGTAGCTACTGAGTTCAAGTTTTTCTTATTACTTTAGTTGCTATTTATAAATATATTAAGAGATTTATTTGTTGAATTTAAGAGATTTATACACAGGTTTTGAACGTTATATTAATTGTCATTTAAAAAAATGTCAGTTTTTACTTGAAGGACTTGAACTTGAAATTTCTGTTTAAGTTAAAAAAAATGAAGTTATAAATTCACGTGTTTGGAAATTATATCTACTATAAGAAAATAATAGAAGAATTAATGTTCGGCAGTTCCGGTTTCGTACCAGGTCTGGGTAGTTAAAAAGGAGCCATAAAAATTCATCGTGGTAACTAAGTAAGAGAACGATTCCATTTAGTTGGAGTTAAGACAATACACTTCCATAGTTGCACCAGAATATGAAACAATATGGGACTCACATGCAAAATCTTAAAGTTCTTGTAGAAAATGAAAGTACATGTGGGAGTGTGGACCAAATAAATATCCAACGTTAACGTTATTGTATGGAAGGCTCTTATATAACGTCCACTAATAGTAAATGTCGAGACAACCCTATCTGTTACGTTCGTTCCCGCTCTACCCTACATACGGATTGTGTGGTGCCTGCAGCACAAAATTCAAAAAACCTACCATACCTATTCTATCTTTTTGGTTTATGCATGAGAATCCTATCAATTTTAGTGTAACTACTCTGAATTCGAAAGGAAGAAGAATTTGCTTACAATTAATAGGATTCTTTAAAATTTATTTGGATGAGGTAATTTAAAATATTAAAGAATTTTAAATTTTAAAAATTTTAAATATTTTAATTGAAATTCTTTCATTTTTAAAATTTTGTGTTTAGATAAAGAAATTAAATTTTTTCATTTTCAAAATTTTGTGTTTGAATAAAGAAATTAAATTTTTTTCATTTTCCAAATTTCATTACACCCAACACAAGTACACCACACCTCACCTCACACACTAGTTAGTGCTTCTTCCCATTTCCTCCGCCGCCGCCACCGCCACCGCTGGCAGGTCCGAAAACCTATTGGTGCCACGAGTGCGACATGAGCGTGTCCCTCACGCTCCCACCCTCCCCTCTCCTCTACCCGCCCTGTCACACCCACTTCCTCAAGCTCATGGACTCCCTAACCCTCTCCCAAAATGACATTGAATCCTCCCTCTTTGACGTCGTTTTCCAAGACGCTCTTTTACTTCTCAACCCCCTTCCTCAAAACCCCACCCCCTCCCCTCCCTCCACGTCACCCCCTCCCTCCTCTCCTCCCTCGACCCCAGCGGTGTCGTCGTTCACAGCGTCATCTGCAAAGACCAAATTACCCCCATTGCCAAAGCCAAACAATTACCCTGCAAACACTTATACCACTCCGATGGCTCGAACTCCATGCCTCGTGACGGAAGAGGATTTCTACGGGCTGAGGATCATGCTCAACCACATTACCTCGCGCCACGCGCTCATCGAAGAAAATGAGAATCGCAGCCCCCAAATTGGGAAAACTCCAGGTGAGAGTCGCGTTCAGAGAGAAAGGTTCGCCTCCATGAAAGCGAGCATGGATTTTAGAATTTCCTCTCTTTTAGACAAGATTTACAATTCCAAAATTTTAGTTAATTAAGAATCATCTATTAGAATACTAAAATTTCAAATTCCTTTCAACAGGACATCCAAACAGAAAATTTTAGGCTTAGAAATTTTAAATCCTCTAAAAAATTACTTTTCCTGTTTTAAATATTGCATCCAAAACAGACTTGAGGTTAAATTAACGAGAGAAAAATTTTTCCCTCCACACATTCATGCATACAAAGATAAACCGAAAGAGAAAAAAAAAACTTATTTTGATTATTTTTAATGTATCAAAAGATTTATAAACTCATGCATCTTGCTTAACGCTAGATCCTCTCAAAACTAATTTTGATTGTGACAGTAAATTAAAACGCCAACATTAAAAAAAAATCTTGTTAATGACTGAAAATAATTTGAAGGCAGTGTGCATTAAAACTTCAGTAGTTCAATGTAGATTTTAATCTTTGCGGTAAATTTAGCTTCGAAGTTGTTCATGATGGAAAACACTTGAAAGAGATAATGAAAAGCCCTAGTTCAAGCCTCCACCAGTGTCTCCCCCTAGCTTTGCATAACCATGAATCTGAGGCAAGTCATGTAGTTCGCCTCTAGTTATACACAATGCTCTCTGACAAACCTTTCCACATGTCCTAGTTTTATTGATTCTCCAACACCACACCACTATGCAGGCACAATCTTATCCCCTTCATACATAGTAAGGGATGTGTGTGGTTGTGCGTCTGATATGTTAAACTATGATGCCTTTTTTATCTTGTTGTCATGTCTCAACAATTTTTGGCCCCATACATTTAGTACAAGACCATTTTCTCATGGTACCTAAGCCGATCGGGATTAGGATAACCAAGATCGAGTTTCACCCTTGATCGCTTGTAGTTTTGAACTTATGGTCATGATTAAGTGAGTCAGTCTTTGTAATGACTCGTCTCGTCGCTACGATATTATCACTCTAAACCGCGAGAATTTCAATTTTTAAATGAAAACTCTGTTAATTTGCTTATGAAAAATTAAAGTAAATTTTTTCACAATATACATTCCCAAACAACGCACCATTACTTAAATGAATACATATACACATAGGCATAGTAACTCAGTACACATCATTCACATAATGGAAAGTAAATTTGTTCACACATATACCTAAATTTGTGATCTACATCCTCAATTCAAAAAAAAGAATTATGTAACCAACTACGGAGAAGTTGATTAACAAAACACAACTCTCTCCCAAAATAATCCCAACGTCATCACGTCGGCTTGACGACTTCACAAAAGAATCTCACTTTTCTACTGTTGTCATTCTACTCCCATGAATAAAGGTTCGCGATCATCACATGTATGAACCACACGGTACAAAAAAATTACGAGGGGTGAGTTTATTATAAAAGAAGTTAATACAAAAATCAATTAATAATAATTATTAAGAAAACAATATCAAATACCATAAACATACACAAACATCCATTAGTCCAACATACACTCAACAAGTAGTCATCATTCGTTCGTAGTTCCAACCAATCATGCTCAGTATGATGCATGCACCTGACCTCAACTCTCAAATGCAATGTGGTACCATCTCCAAGGAAATAGCCTAAGTGTATCCACACGACACTCTCACTTAGGAAAACTAGGCAGTAAGTGTTAAGGTTACCCTTTCGTGCACAGGCAACTCCCCCCCCCCCCCCCCTCACGGTGATCAGCCTGAGTCTCAAGGGAGTTCCAAATCGAGTGACATGTCCCCAAGTACAAGTATTCCTCCTCATGAGAAACTACAAGTACTTACTGATAAAGTTTATACTATTTCCATGTCATACAAAGTATGAAACGGGCACCATCAATGCACTTACTGTGGATAATTAAATATTATAAGTCATCCCCCTCTAGAGATGCTTAAAACTCTTTAACCACTCTATTTCCCCCACCAGGGATATCCAACAAGGTCATTGCACCCCGCATGTACATACACAACATACAACGTATGAAACATGGGCACCATCAATGCATTGACCGTGGATAATTAAAGATTCTAAGTCATCCCCCTCAGGAGATGGTTAAAACTCTTTAACCACTCTTTTCCCCCCACCAGGGATATCCAACAAGGTCACTGCACCCCCATGTACATAAACAACATACACTGTATGAAACATGGGCACCATCAATGCATTGACCGTGGATAATTAAAGATTCTAAGTCATCCCCTTCCAGAGATGCTTAAAACTCTTTAACCACTCTATTTCCCCCACCAGAGATATCCAACAAGGTCACTGCACCCCCCATGTACATACACAACATATATCATCACAATGACATTTTCAACATCATCAACATCTCACCTCAATATCATTATCTACATCAACATTTCCTCATCTCATTTCAATGACATTATCAACAACAACAACATCATATCATATTAACATAATCATCAATAATAACATCAACTCATATCAACATAATCATCAATGACAATATCATCTCATATCAATTAATATCCTCAATAATAGTATCATTAGTAAGTCGCATTCTGCATATACATACATGTATAGCTCATGCCTGAGATTCACATTCCCCAGGTCTTCAGACCATACAAGTCTAATAGAAACAATAATGTTATTCATGAATAATAGATATATCGCATCCCATTAGTCAAAAGTATTGTTTTCTTGAAAACCAACATGCAACAGGGACAAGCATACATCCCCATAGTTAGGTTCCCTAACCCCCTACTACGGTATTAAAAACTGTAAATGATAATAAACTCCCCTCACCTATCGTGAGCTCTCCGTCAGTTCCTTTTTCTGTCGCTCAGAGGTCTCTCTTGTTCATGCTTGTCAGTCCAAACGCAAGGTTCTATATACCAAATTGAACGAAATTTAGTATAGATTTCAAAAACAAGATTAGTAACGCTCACACCAATGTGACTGGGGTTCAGTGAAGGTCACGAAAATAATATCAATGTTATAAAAAGATAACTTTTACAATGTCTCATTCTCAATGGTTTTTCAAAGGAAGTGTAAAAACACCCTACTACAGTACCTAAAACACAAGAGGTACTAAGAGAAACTCAAACTAACTAGGAGAAAGGCTTAGAAGTCAAGATTACCTCAGAGAAGCTATGAAATGAAGGATTGAGAAATTTTCTCCACCAAATCCTTGAGGAGGATTCTAAGGATTCCACTCTGATTACAACGTTCTTCTTGGTGTAGAGGATTGGTGGCAAGCAATGGCAGCTCGTGGTGGCCACCGATGGTCGTGGGTGAGATGTTAGGATTTGTGTGGAGTTTGAAGAGGAGGAGAGGGGAAAAATCATGTTTTTCACGCTTTAGAACGTACTTATAATCTGTAGATCTCGCTAAGTGGGAGTCCACTTTTCGCTCTTAGCGTGACAATTCACGCTGAGTACAACTCCCTCTACACTGATACTTACTTAGCATGCTAATTCTTACTCAATGCAATTCCCTCTCGGGTTGGAATTGCGTTTAGCGTGCTAATTCTCGCTCAACGCAATTCCCTCTCGGGTTGGAATTGCGCTTAGCGCGCTCCTCGCGCTTAGCAAGATACCAAAATTGTTGTTTATAAAATCCCAACGGTCAGACTGTGATGAATTGTCCTAGGAACGTCCAGACAAAATTTGAAGATGATCCAACGGTTAACAAATCTGGGATCGTGATTTTACTAAAATAGGTTTAGGTAAAATTTGAAATCTCATAATTTCAACTTAGCTCAACAAAACTCCACATAACTCAACATCCACATCAAGAAATTCACACATGACTAATTCAATCCATACCTCAACTCATTCAAGTCAACCATATAGTCAAATAACACGATAAATACAATTAAACATCGATTTATAATTAGTAATATTTCAGGGTGTTACAGTCTCTCTCCAAGGAGAGTAAATTTATTAAATTTAATATGGAAGCATATTAAATCTTTTTTTTTCTTTTTGAGCCACTGGTTTTGCCTTTGGTTCCAATGAGAGTTTTTGGAAAATGAAGTTGGGATCAATACATGGTATTCCTTGTGCTTACCAAGAAAAGATGTCACTATCGTTTACGAGGCATTCAATTAGCTCCTTTTCAATTGTCAGCTACATTGATCCTCCAGTTTTTGTCTTATGCTCTATTTTATCTCTTATATGGACTTCTTTTAAGTTGTACATTAGTTATGGTTGATGCTCCACATGATCCCTTTGCAAGTTTAGATTGAGAAAGTTAACCGACCATCTTCGGGCAGTCGACCCTTCCTTACTTCTTTTAACTTGAAGACTTTTTGAAATAACATATATCACACTAGAATGGGGGGATTGAATAGTGTTTTAAATAAAACTTAAAGCTTTTTAAAAATGATGAAGAGTTTATCAAAACGAATTGAACATGAGTTTAAAAGGAAAGCTCTTAATAAGAGCGTCCACACAAAAATAAATAGATTTTCACAAAAACTCCTATAAAAACTTGTGCGTCCAAAGATAAGATTGAAGTAGCTAAAAATAAACAAATTATAACATAAGATGGAGCAAAAACACTATGTTTATACTGGTTCACTCAATCTGAGCTACGTCCAGTTCTCTTTTACAAACAGTAAAAGGTTCTACTAATCTCAATTGATTACAAACGATTTTTTACTCTATCACTCTTGGCTACAACAATTATTCTTTATGTTGCTCTTGGCTTACCCTTAATCTCTCTTGAGATTAAGAACATCCAAGAATTCTTTGATCACTAAGCCTCTCCTAGCTTTCCAAACAACAATTTGAATGAATACAAGATTCAAATCTCTCAAAGAGAAGATATACAATTAAGTCTGAATACTAGTGATGACTTTTCTAAGCAAAGAATAAAACTTTCTAAGTTTTGAAGATTTTGTCGTCCAACACTTCTTGACAAAGTCTCAACACTTGTATTATCTCATAAAGTTCTCTGACTTGTGTTGATTGATGAGGATGCTTTTATAGGCTTTAAGAAAGATATTCGTTGTGGGATTTGTGCCTTCCTCAAGTAATCATGTTATTAACAATTTGTCTTTTCTGCTATATGGCAACTTGTTGAGGAGAGAATGTGGGGGCAAAGGTACAATGCTTCTATGACCCTCTACTCAAATACTTGTACGAATGATTCCATCATTAATAACATTTTCTTTGTCTTTACCTTTGTACACTTGAATTTCAAATGTTAGAGTAATATCAAAGTTATGCATTAAGAGGGAAATTTCAAACATAGGAATATTTTATGAGCGAATCATTCTCAAGATGCTTTTGAGCAGGCAAGACTGTTTGGATGTTAACTAACTGAGTATGAAATATTGTGTAAGTTAGTTATGTCTTATTTGGACATGTAAAGACACACAATAAATGAGTACTGGTTTTCATAAATCATTGGAGACTTGTTTAATAACAGTGCATTGGACGCTGAATAACTCAGCTTAATAATACAAGTGCCTTAAGTCATTGGACTATAAATTGTAAGAGCATAAAGATAAGGAATTTTACAATACAAGCTTATATCAAGTATGTCTTGTTACATTTCACATAAACCATTAGTTCATCAATAATTTATATCTTTGTTATCATCAAAACTATGGTTATTTTGGATCATCTAGTTACAACATATTGGAACGTCCAAATCTAACACTTTTTGTATAACATTTATTTTCCATTTTGTATCAATGTGAATGGTGTCAATTCTATCTTGATCAAATGGGTATTTCATCCAAAATTGTGGTGTTGAAACCACTGCACCTAACTGATTCAAAGTCGGTCTTCACATGATTATATTGCATGGAGTTGTTGTATCAATCACCATATACTGTATGACAACTATTTTTGCATCCTTTCCCAAGCTAAATGTAATTTTTGAGTTAGAACTACCTTTGAACTTAATCTATTAGCCTGAAAAACCAATAAGAGATCCTAGGCATCGCCATAATTTCTCGCTTGACATTTTCATCCTTCTATAGATTATATTGATTGAGCTTCCCAGATCTATTACCACTTTCTCGACTTTGAACCCTACAGTTGCCCCAACAATAACGATGAGGTCTTCTTTGTGGGGAATAATTCCTTCAGTGTATTTACTCGAGAATGTGAGTGTTGGTAGTGTTGTCGACATGCACCCATTATGCACAGTCAAACCATCTATGTCATTGGCAATGCACCATAATTAAGGAAATCACAAGCCCTAGGTGATCCTGATATGATGGAAATGGTTTCTTTATGAGACGATTCATGTTCATGTCTCCTGCCTCTTTACCTTTCTCATCCCGATTTGGGGACTGCTAGGTGAGGCATCTTTTCTTAGGTCAAATGGGATCTTTGCCTTCCGTTTTGGTTAGATTTATCATCAAAATACCTTGCTAGGTGACCTAACTTGATTAGCTTTTCAATCTCAACCTTCAGGGTTCTATAATCCTTAGTGTCGCGATCCCTAGTTTTGTGATACTCGCACCACCTATCATTCATGGACCCCTTTTGTGTGTCCATTGGTCTGGGCATATTAAGCAGACGAGTATGGTGAATTTCCTTCAATATTTTCCCTCTAAGAACTTTAAGGGGATTGAAATCAAGTATCGACTCCCAGTTCCTTTTTCGATTTCCTTTATATGAACCCCATGGTCTGGTTTTATTGTGGGGTCGA
This sequence comes from Glycine soja, assembly GCF_004193775.1. NCBI lineage: Eukaryota > Viridiplantae > Streptophyta > Magnoliopsida > Fabales > Fabaceae > Glycine > Glycine soja. Next base: position 34,259,077 of record NC_041003.1, read on the forward strand.
TTGTTTTCTCTATGATTACTTTTCTCAATTTCTCATTTGACTTCCTTTCTATGGGTCGCATCCTTTTTTGCCTCTATGTGTTTCTTGGCCCAGGTGTATATTTGTTCCATGTTCCTCAATTATCTCAATACCAGAGAGTCCGAGAATGATCATGCCAATAAGCCTTTCCGGAAATCTTTCATAAAGAACTTTTGGTCGGGGTTTTCTACTTTCAAAGTAACAATATTCAACCGAGCAAGGTATTGCTTCAAAGTTTCACCCTTCTGTTGTTTAACATCAAACAAGTTGGCCACTTGTAAATGTTTGCTTTTACTCAAAACAAATTGGGATTCGAACTGCCTCTCCAACTCTTAGAAATTACTAATGGATCTTTGAGGCAGGATAAAGAACCATTGCATAGCCGATTCTTTCAAAGTGGTTGGAAATTCTTTGTAACTCATCGTATCATCCCCCCACTGATGTATATTTGGGCTTAGAATGTCTATAGGTGTTCTTGAGGAACTTGTGTACCACCAAAGGTGTTGGCTATGAGCTCCTTCAAAATAGGTGGTACCACCACCTGATCAATCTCCTTCTAGAAGGGTTGTCCAAAATGGACGATTGGATGGTTTGGCTCTTTTATTCCTACATTGTCACACAAATCTTCCAGTTGCCTCCTAAAATGCCATTCTCTCTCCTAAGCATCCATCATGTCTGTGAGATATCTTTATTTAGCTTTCTTTTATCAAGTTTCTACTTCAGCCTATTGTTGTTGAGTTTCCTCGTTGAGCTTTTTTCAAGCCTTATTCTTGTCTTGCAAGTCTTCAACCACCTTAAGTAACTTTTATAAGAGTGGGTTGTCTTTAGCTCTGTTGTTAGTGTTGGCTCCTCCTTCTAACCTATTTTTGTTCCTTGTAGTAACCATAATGGTCACACACAATGAACAACTTGAAGAACAAGTAGGAAAGAGACTATGAGGGTGGATTCTTGGTCAGGGTATAGTTGTTGTCCGGAAGAGTTTTTATGAAGACCCCACGATGGGCGTCAACGTTCACGTTAGAGAATACTAGAGAGAGAACAAAAAGTCCTAACTCAAGCCTTCACCAGCATCTCCCCTTGGCTTTGCCTAACCATGAACTTGATGTGAGTCATACAGCTCGCCTGTACTTATACATGATGCTCTCTAACAAACCTATCCATATGTCCTACTTTTATTGATTCTCCAACGCCATGCCACTATGCGAGCATAGTCTTGTCTCTTTCATACATAGTATGAGATGCATGGTTGTATGCATCTGACATGTAAGGTCATGGTGCCTTTCTAATCCTATCCCCACGTCTCAATGGTTTTTGGCCACGTACATTTAGTACAAGACTAGTTTCTTAAGGTAACTCAATCAGTTGAGTAGGATAACCAAGATTGAGTTTCACCCTTCATCAGCTTGTAGTTCTTAACTTGTGACCATGATTAAGTGTGAGCCAACCTCTCTAAAGAGATTTGTCCTGGACGGTCCACAGTCATCCAAGTGTCGAGTCTATTGGCATAAATGCATAAGTGTGAGTCGACAATGCTAAGGAAATTGGAAAGGATGGTTCATAAGCATATTTGATCCAATCAAATGTCATAATGATGAATATAAATAATTGGTGATACATGTAGTGTATATTCAAGTTGGAGCTACAGTTGTGTAGTATTTTACTGTTTGATTTAATATTACTGACATTGTCTTCTTAAATTAAGTTTGTACCATTACTACCAAAAAACTATAAAATTGTGGGACTAATTTAACAATAGTTTGGAGGAAATTGTTTCCACTATATTTTTGTAGTGCTTTGTACATGGTTTAAGTTAATTTTCGTAATTTAATTTATCATTGGAGACAGTTTTATAAAAATGGCACAATTTGATTTACAATTGCGGCAATTTCATTATAACAACCATAATCTAATAAATTTTACATTTTAAAAGAAATAATAACATAGACGTTTTATTTTCTATGTTTCATTAATGCGCCCTTTTCACTTGCTGAACCCACACTTCACCCTTTGGCTTGGAATTTTCCAAACTTAATCGCTAAAACAGAAACATCAGTGTACTCAAATGCAATCCATAAATGCATCGGCCTCTTCTTGTGGTGAATGCACCATCCTCTTTCTGTGGTGAACATGCAGGCCTCTTCCATCGATGCATGCATTCTTCCACCGGTGAACCTGTCAACCTCTTTCTTTGGTGGATGCATCATTCTTTTTCACTGGTTCTAGTGATTCATATATCTATAAATCAACTTTTAAAGGTTTTTTTATATCTATAATTTGATCTTTAGGTTAGATAATAATTAATCTCCACCTTTTTTCAACTATTAATTCTCACATGTTGTGAAATTGCATATTAATGTATTGGACCGTCCATGAAAAATAGGATTTTTACTCAATATAATGATTGATATGTGGTCACAAAATATTTTTTAGACAATATTATGTTTTTAGTATATCACTTCTAAAATTTGTCTTAGTCATAATGCTTATATAGCACAACAAGTTGTTGCTATATATTCTACTTCAATTGTTAAGAGTGCAACAATTGATTATTTCTTTAATGAACACAAAATTGCACTTGTACTTAGATGAAATTCATACCCTATTGTGATTTTTCTTGTTTCTACATTTCCAAGCCAAACACTATTTTATATCCAACAAGTTTTGCATAATTGTCATTCACATAAAAATTCCATTGGTCTAAGTAACATTCATATATTGAAGAATTCTCTTAGCTCCTTGAAAATGGCACAACATGACTTTTGTATGAATCTACTAAGCAATTCGACTCCAAAGATTATATCTTATCTAGTCACGGTCAAATATCTTATACTTTGAACCAAACTTTTGTAATAGGTTGCATCTACTCTTTTTTCTTTCACTTTCTTTTGTCAAATTTAACTTTTCTTCAACCGGAGTGGAAGCTAGCTTTGAATTCTCAATCTTGAATTTCTTCAAAATGTCACTTGGATATTTATTATAGGAGATAAAAATTTATTATTCTACTAAACGACCTCAATGCCAATAAAGTAGGACATTAGGCCTAAATTTGTCATCTTAAAGCAACTTGTCAACTTTAACTTTCCTTCAATTGGAGTTGAATTTGACTTTGAATTCTCCATCTTGAATTTCTTCAAAATGTAACCTACATATTTCTTCTAGGAGATAAAAATCCCATCATTACTCTAAATGACCTCAATGCCAAGAAAATAGGATATTAGGCCTAAGTTTGTTGTCTTGAAGCAACTTGTCATAGTCTCCTTGAATTATTCAACCATTTTTTAATAGTCAGTGTAGAATAATATCACTAGGATCAACAAATTTAAAATATAAAGTATGTTTATGACATCACTCAAAACTATATTGCACAAAGTAAGAAACAATTTTCTTATACCATGTTCATGGTGCCTACTTCAAACCATACAAAGCTTTCTTCAATATGTAGATTCTATCTTTTTTTTCCTCTAACTATACCCTACAAGTTGTTCAACATGTGCAAAATACCATTTGAAAAATAAGCAGATTTAACATTCATTTTATATATTTTTCAATAATTTCAAGTCAATAGAGAAATAATCATGAGAATTATGTCTAATCTTGCAACATAAGCAAACAAGTATTCAATGTCTAGATTTTGTTTATACCCTTTTGCAACCAATGTTGCTTTAAAGTGATTATTTTTTCCATTGAAATTGTACTTTGTCTTGTACACCCACTTTACTTCCATAGGTCGTTTAGTCGCTAGAAAATTTGTTAACTCCCAAATCTCATTCTTTTCGATAGCATGAATCTCATCATGTATGGTTTCTCTTCAATTCAAATCCCTTAATGCCTCATCAAGGTTCACTATCTCACAATCAAATAATAAAGCAAAGTCTATAATTTCCTCATCAGATAGGTCACTGTCATTACCCATATAACATGGTTCGCCAAAGTAGTTGATAGTTGATTATACTTCCATGGGCTATTGGATTATTTTGGTTCATCAAGGATTGGATCTGGTTGTCTTTCAATTTATTTATAGTTGTTAGGGATCAATAGTGACTCCTTTTAGGACTTTCAAGACCAATCTCATCTACTTTTCTCATTAAATGTCACATCTCAACTAGTAATAA